>NC_082721.1:85133977-85468477 GCF_030144855.1 Hypanus sabinus
CTTCCAGGTCAGGATCCTATTTATTTTGAATGCTTTGTGACCTCACATAGTGCACATGTATGAAACTGAGCCAGTTGCTGCTTCTAGTCATAGATTAGCGTGGTGTTAAAATTATCCATCAATAACCAGTGTACAACTGAAGACGACAAGCTTTAAAATGCACTCAATATTAAGTGTTACTTAAAACACTTTAAAGCATCTTCCACATCCCTTCCTAGACGCACCAAAGTGCTTTACAGTCAATTAAGTACTTCAAAATTGGGGTCACTCTTGGATTTGAAGCTAATGCCCAATTCACACACAGGAAACTCCAATATGCAGCCACATGATGCAAGTCAGTGTCTTCAGCAAAAGGGGGAGAGGAAGGGTCAGTTTGACAAATACTGCTAAACATCTCTGTTTGGAAATTTCACACAATCTGTACAAATACTCGTATGGCATATCCTGTTTTTGGTTTATTATCATAAGCCAGTTTTAACATTTAAGGCACATTCAGACCTTAGACAGCCATGTCAAACGTAGTTTGTAAGCAACCAAAATTTGTTGAGATTGCCAAATTAATTTTATGCAAATGAAACTGTTATTCAATGAATAGTTGGTTGAACTAAGTTGCTCAGGTGATGGCGCTGATTTTGACTGGGCAGTTTATCAGTTCACATTGGCTCATTGGTAAAAGGAGTACGCCAAGTTACGGTCTTCCACAATGGCATCAAAAAAGTTTGTTCTTTTTGTTTTTGCCAACCTACAATGTCAATCAAAAGAAAAGAGTTTCATCTTGAAGACTGTTGGGAAAATAATGGAGAAAGGTCTACCCCGGATTTCATTTCTGCATCTTGCCTTCAAAGCACTGAAGAGATGCTAGTTACCTGCATGATCTTTCTTTTAATGAATGCTTTGGGTTCAGATGACATTCATTTACTCAGGATGGTCATTTAACATTAAATCTGTCAGCAGATTGTGAAATCTTCCAAAAGCAAATTTAAGACATTTACCAAGTTTAAATTACTATCCTCGGGAGCTTCTTCCAAACAATTGTAAAGCACATAATAATCCCAGGAGTCAATCTGTATCCCATTTTCACTTTGCTTAGTTACCCTGCTTCTTCAGTCAGTAGGTGAATGACCTGCTAATGGTCCACTGCCATTGTTGTTCTGAAGTCATCTCCTAGGAAGGCTGTTGCATCGGTGTGAAGTATGTGTCTCCTTTCCTTGTCCCAAGAGTGGATAATGATTTCTCCCTCTTCTTCCTGCAAAAGGGCATGGGAACATGAACCATAGGAACACAACAGGACTATATATTGTAACGTAGTCTTTGCTAAACTTCAAGTTAGAACATGGAGACACAAGAGACTGCAGATGTTGGAGTCTGGAGCAACATAAAGAAATTTAGTGGGTTAAGCAGCATCTGTGGAGGGAAATAAACAATTGACATATCGGGTTCAGGTGAATGGGTCTCATCCCAAAATTTTGACTGTTCATTTCTATCCACAGATGCTGCCTGACCAGGTGAATTTCCTCCAGCACTTTATTTTGATCGTGTTACAGCAGTCTTCAATCCATTGAAAGTGATAACCTTTTTGAAATTTAACCATGAGATGTCGATGGCAAGGCCTATACTTACTGACCATTTCCAAATTAACCTCTGTTTCATAGGCCAGTAAAGAATCAGCCAGATAGCTTTGGGTCTGGACTCATCCTTATACCAGATCAGGTCAGGCTTAGAGGGTAAGAGGAGCATTGAATTAATGTCATTTTGCAACATCCTGCTAATTTAATGCTCACCAT
Source organism: Hypanus sabinus (assembly GCF_030144855.1). NCBI lineage: Eukaryota > Metazoa > Chordata > Chondrichthyes > Myliobatiformes > Dasyatidae > Hypanus > Hypanus sabinus. The sequence continues at coordinate 85,135,762 of NC_082721.1, forward strand.
TACTGGCATTAGAAGTTCATATCAGGTGTGTGAGATGCATTCAATAGGCATCAAGTTCCCCATGTGAGATATGAACTCTGCCCCTAGGCAGTCTATCAAACATAATGGAATCTTTTATCCTCCATTATTTCTTTGGAGGCTATCTTTAAGGAACACAATGATATTTTTAAGGGGATTTTCTTTGGGTATGTTTTTTGACATTTGTTCTGAAGTCTGAAAGTAGCTTATTTGAGCTTTGCATGGACAGCTTTGATTGTCTCTGTCTTGTCATGGAAAGAGAAGTATCTGGTCTTCAGTCTAATCGCATTGAACCTTACCCTAACTTCAGACATAGGGGGCTACTCTCCCTCTTCCACTTCAGCCTAAACCTCCCCCATGATATAAATTTCTACATCAAAAATGTTTTCATAAGCTATGTTTTCCCTATGCAATATGATTAATGTGACAGAAAATAATCCGATTCCTTTTTATGTAATATTTATAAGCATTAATTTATGTGTATATTTAGGATATGAGTTAGCTTGCACAGAACCATGGTGTTAAATGACCTCCTTTTTCCCAGAATCCACAGGGACCTGGGAAGTAAATGAATCTTCTTTGGCATCACATTCTGAATCTGATATCTTCATTCCCATAAGTCTGTCTGATGCCAGCCCTAGGCCATGTTATATCTCACACAGAATCGAACGCCATTACTATTTCAGCGCATGGAGCCACCGTCACCTACCCAGGAGATGGATCCAGGGCAGAGCACTTTGCCGGAGCAGCAGCATCTATCTGGGAATGCCCTGTAAGTTCCAATGCCAATGAGTTCATTCATAATGTAATCCATGGATTTAACAGGCCAAGAGGATTAGATGCTGCAAAGTTGAGAGTGGATTATTAGGTTAATCACAAATCCCGAAGTAAATCCCTACTGGAACTACTGTGCAGAAAAATCACTCAAGTTAGTGAAATATGTAAATTATGTTTACACTTAAATTGTACAGCTGTAACTTATTTCTTTAGTTTTGCTTTATTCCACCTCGAGTCAGGAGGGTGAGCTGATCTACATTAATATGATTGACATCACTATTTATCTGACCTTCTGTGGGATCCACAGGCTACAAGGTAAAAAAGGTATTTACTCCACACTCTCACTCATCCATTCACTGAGAGGTATTTCCACCAAGTTCACTGTGCTCTTTAGAAACAATCAAAAACATAAATTAAGTCCTGGTATGATAGTTGAGAATAATATTTGTAATTGTCCTCTGTGATTGTAATTTTCACTGGGACACTAAATCTCCAATGTAATTATATTTGCATCCTATCCATATTTGGTTTTAGATACAGGTACATAATCAGATTGGGATTTGTGGGTCCTGAGTTCAGATTAGGATTTGAATTCACTTGGGTTATATACCCATTTCAAGTTAGGACTATTTTTTTTTACTTGATTTGCACCTTAAAATCAAAATACACATGTTGCTGATGTTGCTTCATCGATATTTCTAAACTTCCTTACTGAGATGATTGAAATAGATATTCAGTATCAGAGAATTCAGACCACATTCCACACTATTTAATGATTCACGTGAGCTTGTTCCTAGTCATCTCACTCACATCAATATATCCCTCTATTCTTTTTCCCCCTTGAATGTGTATCCTGCTTTTCCATTTACCATTTGATACATTTGCCTCCACCACTCCCTTTAGGAGTGAGTTCCACCCATCCACCACCCTATTTTTTCCAAACTTTGTAATTTCTTTGCTCTTTCAATCCTTTAATTGATTGGATCATCAATATCTCTAACTGAGAAAGTAGTGCTGGACCAACAAGACTGAGAATGGGAGGATACATTTGTGCCTGAGGTTAACGTTACATACAGAATGCACAAGAAAAAGCTCCCAAGTGCTAACTTAGCTCAATTAGTCTTTGAAGACTTAACTGCTTAAGTTTCTGTATTTGCTCAGTAATATGCTGAACTGTTACCGCAGGAGAAATTCTTTTATGCTCCAAGCATGCATCTCTGCTGTTACACTCTTCAGAATCATTTCTGTTTAATCCAAGGTAGGCACTGAGACTGAGATGACGTCAGTCTATATCTGAACAGAGTTCTGCATTTCCAAATGTTCTTGGATTAAACCTCAAATCAATGCACAAAACCCACAGAGCAATAACACACATATAGACTAACTGTAAATACTTTTTTTTTTTACACTCTAACAAGCCTTCTCCCATCCTGCTGTATTAATCCTAATTCCACGGCCCCTCTCTCTCATGTGTGGATGTTGCCACCACAGGTATCAGTTTGCTGAGTGCTGATTATGATGTGAGTTCCACTAGAAATTGTTAAAGGTGCCACATAACCAGATGTTGTTATGACTGCCAGAGGTGGCTTTCTCAGAGTTGGCTAAAACCAGAAGTTCCTCAAATGGTTCTATAGTCAATGACAGTCCTCTACGATGTTACCAAAAGGAGCCAACTCCAACTTTTATGCATGAAACTACCAAGTTGCCAGGAAAAAAAACATACTTTTTATTTATGTTCTTTGGGAAATACTATCCATCATCATAACCTACTCTGGCCTACATGGATAAGGTTGTCTCTGACCTGCCCCAGAAAACCATTCAGTTTAAGTGCAGGTAGGGAGACTATAAAAACACGTTTTGCCACCACAGGTCCACACCTTATGAGGGATGAAACAAGAATACAGTTTTCTACTTTCCTATTAATCCTATCCATGTTCATTATACTGGCTCCCTAAGCATGTAGAGTTGAAAATTCTCCTTTTTGCTTTTAAATCTTCCAATCTTCTTAAAAAGCAAGAGACAAAAACTTGTAGGAGGTAGTATGGAGCCAATAAAAGACCCCAGTAATAAGTGTACCAGAGGACTAAATTTTCATTATTTTCCTTCATTAAGACAGTGATACTAATTACACAATTCCCTCATAATCTCAAACTGAAACACTCCGGTCCACCTCTTTACCTTGGGGATCCTGGTCAGCATGGACCAGTTTGGGCAAAGAGCCTTTTTCAATTCTGTTTAACTTCATGACTCTACTAATGCACCCTTCTCATGTGCACTTTTTACAATAAAAAGCAGATGCCATTGTCTGTATCACCTAATGAAATACTCAAAGCATAGTTGTTGCAAAATATAGGAAATATATATAAACAAACATTTGCATAGTAATAAGCTAAGAATACTAAACTGAGGAATGCCTTTTGAGCATGTTTTTCCACTTGTATCACCAATTGTAACGTAGACCTTCCCAAATTTACAATAAGATTCTGAACATGAACAGTTCACAAAGTGGAAATACAGCCACCTAGTAATTTACTTAAATAAAAAATATAGATCAATCAAGGGGAACATTTGTTGAATGGTGGTTAATCATTCAGATATCTCTGCAAAATGAAAGCTTTCACTCAGTTCTGAAGAAGGCCTTTGCCACTCTGACCATGATTTTACTCTGTCCAGAATGCAGTGGTGACCTCATTTGAAATAATTCATGCAAAGAGGTCCAATAGTGACTAGGCCCTGCCAGAAGAAGTTAGTTCACACACATAGACACCATTATGCCCACACCCTCTTTGCAGTGAACTGTGCAATGGCTGTTCCTTGAAGGCAATGGAATGGAGTCAGAAGTCCACCTCCAACTAGGCAGGAGTAAAGCCACCCTCTAATTCACCGCCTCATCTGAGGCAATGGGCAGCGTAATAGAAATGGCCTTTGGGAAATGATCTATAGTCAGATACTGGCGAGAGAGCTTTATATTGTTTCTAAACACTCATATTGGTTTCAGAAAATGTCACAGTATTTAGCACTCACCCCTCACCTTGATAAATCACAAGATCAGCTGAATGAGGGTGTAGTCTGCATTGCTTTTAGAAAGGGTAGCTTCCTTCACATAACTTTTGCACATTGTTTCCTCCATATTCTTTGCTATGATTGTTACCCTGAGAAACATCCATGAGAAGTGCCACTTCTCTAAGTCAATTTCTGTGTTCCAGTGTAGAAGGGTACACTATTGTTCCTTGAAGCTTCTGTTTAACATCTCACAAGGAAGGTGATGTACTAAGATGTTCTGCCTTGTATTGACTAGTTTCATTATTATATGTACTGATGTCCTTACTAAAGGCATGATTCCTCTGCCCAAAGACCACAGGATGGGATTATGAAGGAAAGTCAATCTTGGGTCACAGATCGAGCTCAAAAAATGTTTCAGCAGACGGGGGCTTGGAGTCCTGAAAGAGGTCGATCTGAGGAGATAGAAGACACTCGGCCAAACTCTCAGGTACAGGTTGTCAGAACATATCTCAAGTTGCATTACTTAATATTGCAGAATTAATTAGTGTTTATTTCTTGTAGTCATTTGTATCAAGCAGACAGTGGCCATCCACACATGAATCCAGTTTCAGAGAAGCTCATTAACAACACTTCTGAATGACAGTGGCTTACTCTGCCACACATACCTGATTGGATGTCCTAGAATTTGTGGTCAGTAATGAGATGAACTCAAAGAAAAGCCTTCCCGTAATGATGTAGTGGTCTTCTGGCATGAATTTCCTTAAGTGTAAATTCATGCTCATTGGCTGTGATATAATTGTCACAAGAAATATCAAAGGGGAGTTGAAGGCATATGTGAAAGAGAACAAGTTACAGGACCACTGCAGATAAGGAACTAATAGGCTGGTAACCCTTACAGCTAACATGGACCCATGGGCTAAATGGATTCCTTGGTGTCATTATAAGTAGTAGCTGGCTGGCTACCCAAGTAAAGAATTCTCAGCCCATAAAAAATGGAATAATTGAAAAGCAAAGTAGCACGTACACTGGTAATCTCAAATAAGGGTAAAAATGTTGGAGTTATCCAGCTAATCAAGCAGCAGCTCTGGAAAGAGAAGCAGATTTAACATTTCAGTTTGAGGACAACCTGAGCCACTAAATATCCAGTATTTTTGTTTATATGCTGAAACATTGTCGATAATAGTATTTTGTATGCAAGTGAATTAAAATGTACGTACCTAAAGACACACAAGATGCTGGAATCTGGAGCTATAAACAACCTGGAGAAAATCAGCCAGTTAAGTAGCATATCTGGAAGGAGGGGGTCCTCATGCAAAGTCTCAATGCGAATCATTAACAACACTCTCTCCTCCTCCCCCCCACCTCACTGAATTGTTCCAGTAGATGCTTACTAAAAGTAAAACTTTTGGACATGATACTTTACCTGGCAGGACCTGGGATAAGCACACGGTTATGATTTCAGTTCGGTTTGAGTGCAACATCTAGCTTGCAAACTTCCAATGATTGCTTTTGAATGGAGTGCACAAGGCTGCAAACAACACACCTCATGAAGGAATAATTGAATCGAAGAATTGCTAAGATTTCTGAATTATTCAACCCATGCATAAGTATGCCACAGTTATTGTTGGAGTGATAATGGTGAATGCCATTGTTTAAAAATCAGAATTTCTCCATAGGCTGTTGTTCGCAGTAATGTTACTAACAAAAATATCCAGGCCTGGCTGCTTTCTACAAGTCTAATGCAAGTTGGTGGTTGTGCATTTAAAATATTTACTAATTTGTTACCCAAGATATCATCAAGTGCTGAATTGCTGAATGAGTTACTGGTTAATCTAGATATATAACACATCTAAGCCTCATCACTTTTTCCTAATTTAAAAACTTGCTTATATAGCACCTTGTCGCATCTCTTGTAAACATAACAAAGTGCTACAGATGGGGTCAAGTACTTTGAAATGCACTGAATGGTGTAATGCCGGCAAATATGAGAGTTGTTTTAATGTACACGTGATAGAAGGTGGCTCTGTTAGTGTTGATTAATGTTGATCAGGATAACATTCATGTGATTTGACTCATAACATTGTTTATTTTCTAGCATTAACCAGGAATTGCTGGTGATGGGGAGATAGCAAGTGAACTAGGGAAAGGATCTGTAGACATGGGATGACACAGTAACATAGCAGTTCGCATATCACTCTTGCAGTGCCAGTGACCTGGATTCCATTTGGTCATTGTACACTCGCCTGCTCCAGTTTCCTCCCACATTCCAAAGACAAAGGCTGTAGGTTAATTCGTCAGATGGGTGTAATTGGGCAGCGAGAGTTCGTTGGACCAGAAAGTCCTTTTAACGGTGCTGTATCTCTAAATAAAATAAATGAAAACTCAAGATCTACTAATTGGGGTTTATCAAGGTAGATGAAGGAATGAAGTTGGATGCCTAGAATTTGGTAAAAAGGTCCTAAAATAAAACGAAAGTCAAACTGTAGATGCTGAAATTTGGAGCAATACACAAAATGCTGCCGGAACTCAGTGTGTCAGGTCACATCTACGGAGGGAAATGACAGTTTAGTCAACATTTCAGGCTGAGACCCTTCATCTGGGCAGGTAAAGGTTTGGCCTGAAAAAAATCAACTGTTCATTTCCCTCCATAGATGCTGCCTTAACCACCAAGTTCCTCCAGCATTTTGTGTTTTTGCATAAAATTGGACACTGAACATTCAGAATAGAGATAATCAGAAATTTCTACATGTGGGGATAGGGAATCTTTGCAATTCTTTACCAAAGAGTACTGTGAAGACTTTAGTATCTTTAAAATAAGGATGACAGATTTTTAGATATTGAGGGAAACAAGGGATTATTACAGGAAACTGACAGTGAGGTAGACACCAGTTATGTTCTTATTGAATGTATTATTGTTAGCAACATTGTGAAACTCCGTAATGCAGAGAATTCAGTAAATATTTTGCAGGTCAGACACAAAGAAACAGAATTCTTTCCAACCAATAAGCTTCCATCAGAACTGTGAAAAGTTGGGAATGTGAAGAGGAAGAACACTACAAAAGGAAAGATTTGCAATGGGACAGGGGCAGGAGAGATTAAATACTTTAAAGGGAGGTGAAATAAATCATAATCAGGTTTATTACTACTAACGTATGTTGTGAAATTTGTTGTTTTGTGGAAGTGAAAGCAGGTGAGATTAGGAAACAGAAGAGTCTAGAAACAAAAGACAATGGGTGAAGTAGAATCAAAATCATTGAATCTAGAAGTTGTCATGTGCCTACAATAAAAGTGAGGTTATGTTACTTTAGAATGCACTGCCCTTCATTGGAATTGGGAAACAATGTAGGTCCTCCATCTCTGCTTGTCCATATGGTCACATACAGATATAGAAGGATTCATCATTGCAGTTTCCGTAACGATATTTCTGACCAGTCAAGGGCATTAACCCTGAGCTAAACCCTCGCACCTGGAAGACCGATGGATCATTAACCTGTTTGGAATGGGTAACCCTGCCAACAGCCAAAGCACAAGCCCTGACTCCAGCCAACATAGCTCTCCAGGTCATTGAGGCACTCAAGCTTCTAAACCCTACAAGGTTTTGGCCCTCTTGTAGGTTAATTGGAATAGTGGCGGTGTTTCAGACAGGGAGAGAGGTGTCTAACAGTCAAACTAACACACTAAATGTATGGATTCCACAAAGCAGTCACCCAGCCCATTTTGGCAACTCACGTGCAAATCAGCAAATACATAACATAAAACTGAATGAAAGTAAGGCAAACTACTCTAAAATCTGTATGGAGTGCCAGAATGCTGCAAAGAAGAGAAAGGAAAACAACTGCAGGTGATTGTCATCAAGCATTTTGTTCAGGTATTTGGGATAGCACATAAGGAAACAACATATTCTTCCTGTAACATACATGCCATTGATATTATTGGTCAAAGTGAGAAAATAATCCTTTAGTGGGGTGCAAAAGACAAAAAGTAATGAAGCAACAAGATTTGCCTTTCTGTAGCAATTTTGACAACTACAGGATGTCCAGAAGATTTGACCTCCAGTGAAGTACTTCTTTAAGTGTAGTTACTTGTGTTTCAGGAAACGGTGCAGGCAACTTTGTTCTTAACTATTCCTTTTCTGGGGATATGTACGTCACTGGTGGTCAATATTTATTCTTCATCTCTAATTGCCCTTCAGAAGGTGGTGATGAGCCAATTTAGGACTGGATAAACTGATGACTAGTTTTTGAGATGTTGATTCAAGAATAAAGATTGGACCAAGGCACTATAGTGATCTCCAGACTAGTATTGTGGGGTCTTTTACATAATGGAGCTAATATTAACACTAAAGTTAATGAAGAATAGTGGACAACTGGGTTGTGGGAGTGACAGAAAGGGAGAGAGCATAACTCCAAATTGAACCCTCATTTTGCCTGATCTGAAAGTGTACTACACTGTTACTGAGGATAGAAGATGGTGAAATTTTCAATCCCCTGGCCCAATAGCCTTACAAAGCCAATGAGTTAAAAGTTTGTCATATGTTGTAAATATTTGAAAATATTGAGGCCTTAGTTACGACAGTGACTATACCTGTTCAGGCACCCAAATAAAATGATGGTGAGGATACAAGACTCATTGAAAACACTGATTCATTGCTGCGAACTTATCCAACATAATTGCTATAAAGTTCTTCTTTATCCTGTGTATCTCAATCCTCAAATTCACTCATGAAATATCTTTATGGAGTATTATCATCACCTCAGGAACTGCAACATTTCAAGAAAACATCTCAACAAAACCTCCTCAGAAGAAGGCATAATCAACCATTCTTCTTCCTCCAAGGGTCCAGCCAAGTTGAGTGAAATAAACACTGCTGCATCAGGATTCCCTAACAACTGCTGACTCAGCTGTCAATTTTAAATATAGAATTGATGGATCTTCAAGAACCAAAAGCACTAAGTAAATGGAGAATAACTGAATATTTTGAAGTAGTACATATCCTGTTTTCTAGAGGGTGTTATGAGTTAGATCTCAAGTCAACCAGCATTTCATTGAATAAGCATGAAGGGCTGAATAGCCTTGTTCATCCATTCCTCATTAGTTGGCAAAGAACAACTAAAGCTGGCCTTGCCTACTTCCCATAAATGATGAAAAATAAACAATTAGTCTGCAGGCTAATTATCTGGTGGAAGCCCCAATCAAAAATTCCCCTCTCCTTTTAAGCTTGTTTCTGTGAACACATTGGGCAGGTGATGGAATATACACCTGGCAAACACACATTCAGGAGCAGCAGAGAGTACGAGGAGCCTTCTGGCTCACTCAAGTACAGCTGTGGCTGATGTTTCCTCCCCTTTAATACCCCCCCAAATTTGGCTTTGTCTTGCAGGCTGTGGAGATGCAAGAAATGGGGAGGGACGCCTACTCGGACAGCGATCATTATCTCCCGATGGAAGGCCAAAGTCGAGCATCCTCCATGCCACGACTACCAGCAGGGAACCAAGTGAGCTCAGTGAGACTTACTCTGCTGCGTCCTCTATCGCGTGCCATTAATATAACTCTTTCAATGTGACCTATGCCAATGAGTACACACCCAGAAGCATTACTGGAGAAATCATTAGGTTCCAAAATAAGCCGAAAGGAATTGTTCTTTCAGTTTATGCCCAGAAAAGCTAGAAACTAATAAATGGGAAGGGATTTATCCTCAATAACTAGGATTAGGCAGCAGTTTCCAAATTGCTATTCACTTCTGAAATCTGAAGACACAAGAGACAGCAGATAAGACCATAAAGCCTTAAGACATGGGAGTAAAATTGGCCCATTTGGCTTACCAAGGCTGCTCTGCTATTCCATCATAGCTGATTTATTATCCTTCCCCTGCCTTCTCCTCATAACATTCAATATCCTTACTGATTAAGAACCTATCAACCTCCACTTAAATATACCCAATGACTTGGCCCCATAGCCCTCTGTGGCAATGAATTCCACAGGTTCACCACCCTCTGTCTAAAGAAACTAACTCATCTCTGTTCGAATGGTAAATCTTTCTATTCTGAGGTTCTGCCCTCTGGTTCTAGAATCCCTACTATAAGAAACGTCCCCTCCACATCCACTCTATCCAGGTCGTTCAATATTCAATAAATTTTGATGAGATCACCACCTTATTCTTCTAAACTCCAGTTAGTACAGGCTCAGAGCCATCTAACAGCATTAAAAGATGATGAAATCTGGAGGAACTCAGTTGAGCTAAAGCAACTGTCGATATTTCAGGACAAGATCCTGCCTGAGGCTTTGACCCAAAATACTGATCTCCATATATGCTGCTTGACCTGCTTTTCACTTCAGAAATGTTATGCTTTTGATTTCAGTGGAATTCAACTTCAGAAATAGAATACAATTTCTACTGGATGCTATTGATTTGTAGGGAGAGCATTAGCTAGGTCTATCTGGGAAGATTTTTGACTTTTGGAAAATTTTGCTGAAAATTTCACTTGTCAAGCCAAGCAAAGAACCAATGTTTTAGTGCAGTGCATTGAGACCTGAACTCTGACCTATGCAGTGAAATAGTGAGATCTCAAATGCTGAGTAGGAATGCAACCAAAAGTAGGAATACTCCTTTTAAATAAAGATGTTATCCTTGGCAAATGCAACACTGAAAGAGTTAAAGTGATTTTTAAAAGAAATTGTTCGCTTTTTTCCCTTCAGCATGTTTTCAATTCTTTTTTAGTTTCACAAACATTCCTATAATAGGGAAAGTGTCCTACTTACCAACATTAAATGTGTGATAAGCATCTGTTTTGTGATGATTGACAGAGGACACTTAAGATTTGACTAGACTTCTGACATGGTGAATGGCCTTCAATAACCAATAATCCACTCAGATGGAGGCCAATAAATGTAACACTATAATCAAGAAACAAAAGAAACAGAGAACTGACCACCTGCTAGACCAACATCAGTGGGAATGAATGTACATTTCCTAGAATGCTCGGCTATAACTCTGGAGTTATCATACAGATAGGCACTTTGGCCCACCAATTCACAATCTATTTTAATTAATTTGGTTGATGGAATAAAATGTCATACTTCCAAATGATGATGCTAAACTAGCTGGGATTGTGAGTAACAAAAAGTATGCTAGTTTAAAATAAGTTAAGTAAATGGGCAAGTACCATGACAAATGGGATTAAATGTGAAAGTGAGGTATTTCATTTTGGTGCATGGAAGGGTAAATTTTTAAATGAAATGTTGATACTTAGATAGACCCAGTTGACCTTGTATGCACATCATTGGGAACAGCAAGCAATTAGGAAGGCAAATGCAATGCTGGTCTTTATTACAGAAGCATATCAGTGTAACTATGTAGTACCTTAGTGAAGCTGTATCTGGAGTATGATGGTCTTCTTACCTAAAAAAGGATGTACACAATGGAGAGGGTGTGCAAGATTCACTAGGTTGTTCCTGGTATGATGTGTTTGCCACGTGAGTAGAAGTTGAATCGATTGGGCCCATATTCCATTAAATTTAGAAATTTGACAAGTTAGTCATTGAAAATTGATTCTCCCCCACCCCCCCCCCCCATTTTATGGCTTTACAGGCTGACTACAGGGAGGGTATTTATGCTGGTTGAGAAGTCTAGAACCAGCGATCACAGTTGAAGTATTAAATTTAGGCTATTTAGGGCTGAGATAAAGAGAAATTTCTTCAGTCAGCAAGAACTGTATCTTCAGAGTTCTCCATTCCAGAGAGCTGTAGAGGCATGCACATTGAATTTATTCAACCTTGACATTAAGGGAATAAAGGGATATAAAAATAATACTGGACATTGGGGTCAAGGCATAACCTTGATATATGGCTGAGCAGGTCTGAAGGGTCAGATGCCAATACTTACTGTTAAGTCTTATGATAAGTGATGATGGCAAGGCTACAACGACACGAAGGGATTAAAAATGCTGTGATAAATTTCTGCTAAATGATTCAGAACTACTACCTTCTGAAATAAAAACAGAAAATACTCAAATTTCTCAGTAGGTCAGGCAGTACCTAAGAGAAAAAAACAGTTAACTGTTCAATATCTTTTCATTAGAAGCAGAAAAAGTTAGAAATAAACCATGTTTTCATTTATGGGGGGGGGGGGTGGAGAACCTAAAAGAGATGTCTGTGATTGGGTGTTGATCAAAAGAGACAAGTGATAGTGGTGCTGGCCAATAGAGGGTGCTGAAGGCTTATTAATCTCATCAAATCTCTGGAGAAGATGTGAATAAAAGATGATGAATGAGAGAAGAAAATGAAAATAAAAGAATGATTTAATTATGAGATATCAAAATACTGGAAAATTAGTTGCTGGAAACACTTGTATTGATGTTTCCTCAGAACTGACCAGCTTAAAACAACCTGAAATGCCCAGTTATTTAAAATTGACTAGGGCTTTAATGGGATTAACTGTTATATAAGATGCTGAATCTCAAGTTTACATGAGACTTTTTTTTTGGAACAGTTCAAGATTTTGATGGGAATAGGATGGAAAATTCAAATGACAGATAACTAGACACTCAGGATCACCCTCAAGAAATGAATTCTTCCCAGCAGTCAGCCAAAGTGCATTCCTCACATCGGGATTACATTATGAATATTAAACGCAATACATTAAATTGCTGCTTGTCCATAAAAGGGATTCTGGATGGTGAGAAGAGAAGGAGTAAAAGGGGCAATGCCCCTTTTGGTGCAAAGAAAAAATGCTGAGATAAGTGTTGGTGGACAAGAAAGGTGAATCAGATAATTGCAGAGGAAATGCATAGCATGCAAGGGAGAGGAGGGTACATGACAGCATCACATTGTAAGTAGGGAAGAATCATGGAAAATTACCCACTGATTGTGGAGCCTGGTAGGATGGAAGGTAAGGATAAGCGAAACCCTCTTGTTCTGAGTAAAAGTAAGAGCAGAAATGTGAGAAAAGGAACAAACACGCTTGAAAGGTCTGTAAACTAATAAGAACTGGGAGAATGAGGTTCCTCTCATTCTGTCATCTCTGCCCCTATGGGAGCATTTTTCACAACAGTTTTCCTAAGATGTTTTCCTTTTTCTCTTAAACTTGGTTTTGACTCCACCATGGCAGAGAATTCGTAGCTACATCTTCTCCATTTCCCAACTTTGGGGTTCTGAACTTGCAACCTCTTACGAGAGTATGTGCCAGTACTTAAGGCAGTTCTGGAACATTTTATTGCAGATTCTGGCCTTGACACCTGAATTGACCACAGCTGAACTCAGTCTTACACTAAGGAGGTTGTATGTAGCGAACTGATTAACATCTAATGGCGTACGGTTTGCAATTTGATAACTGCCAATCTGAGCATATCAAGCTTCCACAAACAGCTATGTTATAACAGCTAGATAATTTGTTTTCACATTGTTATCTAGTAGATCAATAACTGAATAGGTAAGCAGGGTAATCCCCCTTGCTCTTCATTAGGAGGGCTCTGTGGGATCGTTTATTTCTAAGAAAGACATTTAACAAATTATCCAAATGTTTCTGACCTCCCTCAGCACTACAATTGCACTGGCAGGCTGGATCACCCCACATTTCAGATTTCCCTATTTGACAGGAGGCTGCTCAGTCTAGCGTCAATGCTGGTAACGTTCATTCTCACATGACCATCATCTTCACTCTGACTCCACTGCCACCTACACTAGAGATAACTTACAGCACACAATAACCTACCATCTAGCACATCTTTGTAATGTGGGAGGAAATTAGAGAACGGGGGGCAACCCACATGGTCATAAGGAAGATGTACAAGTGCCAAGCAGGATCATAGATCAAGATTGAACTCGGGTTACTAGCGCTGTCTCATAGTGGCACTAGTCCTATCTGTACGGTAGAACTTGAAGCCACAATTTTCTGACTCAGAAGTGAGTGAATGGCCTATCAAATTATAGATATGGTTTGCATTATTTTAGCATTTCATATGTATGGAGCTATGCAGAATAGAACTTATACAGCCCTCTTGTTATTTACTGAATGCATTTCAACATAATTTCTGTACATTTCTGTTAGGGAGGATCCTCATCATTCTAGATAAATGATTCAGAAACCACAACTGAAAATTTGAGCCCATTCTGATGTTTTCTTTAGCAGTATCATTGCTGAAGTATTTTTAAAATTCCAAATGCTTATTTTAGTGGTTTTTGTGATGTTGGGATTGTGACTCCATTCCTCATTCAATTCAAACGATTGCCCTGTCAAACATATGCATCTGTATCACATCTACTATCTGAAATCCCACATCTGACTTGTTTTGGAGGATCACTAATTATGTGCAGGTTTGTTGAGAGGTGAATGGAAATTGAGGTTAAGGAGAGAAGTAGTAAACTGCAGTAGTGAGAAGTCAGCAGAATCTGTGTGCAGCCTTCAACCATATGCAGTGAACAGTCATTGGGGGCTTTAAGTTCCAAACTATTGGAGGTAGGTTATGAAAAGGAGGATGGAGAGAGGGCTTGCCAACTAGAATAACCTACAATATGGAGTAGGAGGGAAAGAAGGACTCTGAAATGGGGAAGCCCTCATAAGATCTTGTGGCTCTGTATTTTTTTTTAAATCAAACATAGAATTCATCTTAATAACCTTCCACATAAGACTCCCAAAGATGCTAATACATTTATCAATACGAATTATCGTAAACCCATTGCATATGTAGATACACACTGGCTTAAAAGAAATCAAGATATCTAGGTCAACTTTTTGCTACCTTAAGTAGAATCCCTGCAAAATATTGATAACCAAAATGTGATAATAAACCTGATTCTGGGACAATCTGCTGGGACAATCTGTTCTGAGATTATGCCTCAGTGAATGTAGAATGTAACCTCTTTGAAAGACTGGTGCAGAATATTTTTTCTTCATTTAGTACTTGAGATTTTTAATAGTGTGCTTCCTATGCATATTCAGTAAATGTGGGAGGCTAGTCCAAACAAACTTCTTGCTAGGCATAGATCCAAATTGCCTAACTCTAAATAACTATGGAGAAATATTTGCAGGCTGAGTTGGAAGTAGCATGCCACTACAGATCTCCTCACCGCTTGTTCTGAATCAGAATCAGGTTTATTATCACCAGCATGTGACGTGAAATTTGTTAACTTAGCAGCAGCAGTTCAATGCAATACATAATATAGAAGAAAAAAAATAAAATAAAAAATAATAATAAATAAGTAAATCAATTATAGTATATGTATATTGAATAGATTAAATATCATGCAAAAAAAGCAGAAATAGTATATATTAAAAAAGGGAGGTAGTGTTCACGGGATCCATGTCCATTTAGGAATCAGATGGCAGAAGGGAAGAAGCTGTTCCTGAATCGCTGAGTGTGTGCCTTCAGGCTTCTGTACCTCCTACCTGATGGTAACAGTGTGAAAAGGGAACACCCTGGGTGCTGGAGGTCATTAATAATGGTTGCTGCCTTGCTGAGACACTGCTTCCTGAAGACGTCCTGGGTGCTTTGTAGGCTAGTACCCAAGATGGAGCTGACTAGATTTACAACCCTCTGCAGCTTCTTTCCATCCTGTGCGGTAGCCCTCCCCCCATACCAGACAGTGATACAGCCTGTCAGAATGCTCTCCACAATACATCTATAGAAGATTTTGAGTGTATTTGTTGACATACCAAATCTCTTCAGACTCATAATGAAGTATAGCCGCTGTCTTGCTTTCTTTATCGATATGTTGGGACCAGGTTAGATCCTCAGAGATCTTGACACCCAGGAACTTGAAACTGCTCACTCTCTCCACTTCTGATCCCTCTGTGACGATTGGTATGTGTTCCTTCGTCTTACCCTTCCTGAAGTTAACAATCCATTGTTTCATACAGTGTAACCATTGCACGAGATAAACACAACAGGAGGAGATACTAACTTTGGGGGTCCCATGGTCTTCACTGTAAAAGTGAAAATCCCCAAAGTAGGATTCCCTTTCAGTGGAATTTGGAAAGGGATTAATGTGAGGATGTAATAGTCTAAGGTAAGTATTACCATTGCTTTGAGAGATTAAGATTCAGAGTAGAGTATAAAAGTCAGAGCTAGATCTTTCAGAAGTTGGGAAAGGCATCCACACACAAAACTCCAACATTTCATGTCAATGTCTTAGTGTACAGGAGAAATTTGAAACTCACTACCACAATGCAATTGCTACCATAGTCAGTTATAATTAGTAATAGAGCAATATAGTAGATACAGGCCCTTCAGCACAATGAGCATGCCAATTAAGGTGCTTACACAATTCCTCCATTTGGCTGTTAATTTTAAAGCTAGGATTAGCTGGAGGAGCCTCTTTAAGTACCCTCCTTATCATATCAATTATCTTCATTAATATACAGTATATTATTTTGATCTGTTTAGTAAAATATTAATCACACTACTTGCAAAAAGTATCTGGAAGATAAGCAAAAAGTTGATGAAGAAGGTTGGTTTTACAATTGAGAGAGAATGGGGGAAAAGCCAGTGTCCAAAGGTTAGACAGCTGAATCACAACTCACTAACTGTTGGATAGAGTGATATGGATTTGTACCAGAGAAGGTAAGTTTGGGAGCACATGAAATTGGAGCACATTACGAGATACTTACTTCATTAGTCCTTCCAAACCCACAATCTCCACCACTAATAGGACATTCCAGTTGCAATGGATTTCCCACACACTTCGAGAAGTTGACAGCATTAAGAAAGAACTGTTTGCAGAGCACATCTCCTGCACTGTCTACACAAAGAGACACTGAAAGACAACAGTGGAATTTTGGTTCAGCCAAAATAAAACACCTTTGTCACTAAGAACAGGAATGCATGAATTATCTGTTCTAGTTTGCTCTAAGCAATTACCTCCAACAACTTGAAATTAGAGAAGAACTATCATTCTGGGTTATCACAATGTTCAGTGATTTCTGTTTTTACCTGTCTTTTTCTCTGGAGCCTGTTAGGAAAGTAAGCATTATAACCAATGAAGTACTTTTGAAATGTATTTACTGCTATAATACAAGTAATAGTGCAGCAAATTTTGCAAGCTGCTGCAGGCAGCTCTATAAATAATGACCAAGTAAGTTGCTCTATGTCCAATGATGGTTTAATATTGTCAGTTCTCTGTAATTTTCAATCCCTGGATTCTTTTAGGAGCTCAGGAATGAGAGAAAATCTTTGATTCATTGATTCTTCATAATCATTTTTTTTAAGTTTAAACAAAGTAACATTTACTAAGCAAACGAAAGAACACTGATACAAAGCAAATGAAAGACAAGAAATTAAAGCTGTCCAGTAGATTCAATACAGTGCTTTTGAAAAGCCTATATACTCAAAATAACATAAATTCCTTGGGTAGAAATAAATCAATTAAGAAGCTATACAATTAAAACAATTATTACACATGTATAATATGCTAATAAAAAATGAAAAGATGTCAAACCATTATACTGCCTTCTGCCAGTAAGTGGAGACAAACTACCAAATATTATGAAAAATACACGAGTTTGTTAAAGATACAAATTGTTAAAAATACAAATTATGTTAGTAAGAAAGATACTACAATCAAAACTACGATTTTAGTCGTGCATTAATTCAGCTTACAAAAGGGTATAAAAAACAACTGGTTCCCACAGTACTGAACTCTCTTGCTCTTCTATGAAGTAACACTGAGAGATGGTTCATGCTCATCAGGCAGGGGTTTAATTCAGTATCTTATTGGGTGGAGAAATCCAATGGATAGAATAGAAATCTCCCCTATAAATGTTGATGTGACATTATCATATACATTATTTCATTCTTTGACTGAAATACCAAATGTGGAAAAATGTATTTTTTTTACACAGTGTTTCCTGCCTGCTTCATATCTTTGTACCAAAACTTTAGTTTGCAAGGTTGTGGGATCAAGGCCCACTGTAGATTGCAAGCTTATGGGTTCAAAATACAGAAATCATGGCAGGACTGTCAGAAATGCCATCTGCTGGGTGAGATATGAAACTGAAGCCCTGTCTGCTCTCTTCAATGGACACAATACTATTTTAGGGAAGAACAGAAACAGTTCTCCCAGAACCAATGTTTATCACTTTAGGTATCATTATTGGAATTTATCACATTGCTACCTTTAGGAAATTGCAATGTCTGCAATTTCCTACAACAGCAACAATATGTCAAAAAGTACTTCAGTAGTATGTAATGCTCCTTGGATAAACTATGAGGGGTTAAAAGTATACAACTGTCACCTCGTACTCGGAGGGCCATGAGAAAATTAATGAAATTTTTTGGGGAGGTACTTGAGGAGGATTATAGGGAAAATGTATGGAACTGTTTAAGCAGCCTAGTGAACTATGATGTAAAAATACCTTATGTTGGACTGTGGAACTCAAGTAACATTGGCCCTTCTGGTTTCTTCCCTCATCTGCTCTCTCAAGTGGACTTAAATGATCTCATAGATCTAAATACAGGAAATACTCCCTCCCCCAGAAAAAGTCATTCGTCCAACTTGGAGAAATTCTGTTAGTCCAGTCAATCAGCTTCTCTTTGACACCTATGAAAATGTCTAGAGTGTTCTATTCTGCTCTATCTGCTTATTGTATAACTGTTGTATCTTTGTGCTTTTTCCTTCCATTCCTTTGTTTTGTTATTTAATGATAAAACCAACTGATTCCTTATCTGTACCCTTCTTTCCACACTCTGGACATCCTCGTTGCTGCCATTTCGATGTGGGGCCTTCCTGCGACCATTTTCTGTCACGTCTGTCCTGTCGCTGCCTTCTCTCCTGTCTTGTGTTTTTACTTCCTGCTCTTCTCAATATGCACTCTCTTGTGTGGCTGTTAGCAGAGGAGAAAAGTACGGAACCGTGGGAATAACCTCAGTGTATGTACCCTGTCTCAGTCTCGCTTTTGTCTTTCAATTATTCTAGTCTATGTCTTGGCTTCATTTGTCAATTGTGGCATTTACTGGGCATGTTCATTTGTTGAAGGGGCAAAGGGCTGGTAGTGGGGAAAGGTATGCTTTTTCCCCCCCACAAAATAATTGTCTGCAAACATCCAACAGCTTTTATGATATCTAAAGTTTAGCAACAATTATAGTTCTTCATGAAGAGGATGGCCCTTGAATTGTCTTTTAAGTAACTCCATTTCTCAAATTTATATTTAAATATTAATGGTACATATGATTATTTTTAAATCTATTTGTGACAGGAGATCTGCTTATCAAAAGTTGGAACTATTTTTGATCACTTGATCATCTCTAATTATTGTCCAATGTATCTGACATCTTAATGGGATCAGTGGTTGCCCAGTTATATCTTACCTCAAGTTAATCTGCCAAGCACTCCTCCAGTGATGATCTGTCGCAAGCCTCAGGCTCCATCCACCACTTCTACCTCAGGATTGAGAGCACGGTGGACAAGACTATGTCTGATCCTGGTTTGTGTGCTTTGGGCTGTTTTGTGGTACTGGTCTTCCTGACTGAGTTAGCACAATTTTGACCAAATATTGGCACCTGGTTTCTTCTTGGCCACTATCATACCATGCCAGCCAAAATACTTTTCCACTAAGCTAGAGGGTCAATCTGTTTTAAAGCCCAAAACTGATGACAACTGAATATGCCCTTTCAATAGCATGCACAGCAAGGGTCTTACACCCACACATAAACTGAACAATTGCATGTTCCGGGAATGATTCTGTATTGAAAAGTCAGCACGAGTAAGCATGCATAGTGATCATTAACTGCCTGAAGAATAGGTTTGATTTTAAACCCTTACCACATCTGAAAGGAACAAACAAAATTCAATTTCTATATTAGTAGCATTCTGATACCAATGTTGGGTGCATTCTTAAATCAATAAATATTTTACATTATTATTGAAGTAATAGTAAGAATGTCAGCAAGTTCCCTGTTAGATAGTAGTTAAGAATCTAACTGGATCAGAACTACTGTAAAACCAGTGATGTCAAAGCACAGATACTGGAGCTCCAGTGAGCATTACTGGTGATTGGGGGTGGGCAGTTCTAGTTGGTCGTTCAAGAACAACACTAGATGTATTACTACACTCTCTGCCCAGTCTCAATCAGATGAGAAATCTATGAATGTCATCTCCTTCATTCTACCCAAGTTACAGTTGCTTAGGTGGGAAACCATTCAGCCTGTTGAGTCATCCAAACAGACCAAAAAAAGGCCTATGCGAGTAAAATCTGAAAACTCAGCAGTAAAGTACAAAATCCCACCACCCTGATCTAATGGAATTAGTGTGTGTGATTGATGTTAATGAGTTTAGATGCCCTGGGCCAACTGATCACCAAATATCCAACTTCATTTGTTAAATTTTACTCAATAGTCGTGTTGGTTAATCTGGCTCAGGAGCCACCATACATACAAAGTAGATTTCAAGTACTCTCTGCAGTGTCAAAGCCAACGTGGCTTCTCATGCTAACCCCACTGTGGTGAACTACATATACCTGTCTGGACACGCCCCCTGCTGACTGCTCCTGTGGCTCCTCCGACAGACCCCTGTATACAGGCGATTGAGGCCTGAGCCCGGCCTCTCAGTCTCCAGGATGTAGTATGGTGGTCACTCACTGCTTGTTCCTTCTTCCAGTCAATAAAAGCCGATATCTCGCCTTTATGTCTCAGAGTGAGTTATTGATGGTGTATCACCCACAATGATCATCCTAGTGTCCATAGAGAACAAAAGACCATAGAATCTTAATTCCCCTGTCTGTAATCCTGTATTCCTTACTGGAACACCTTCTAAATACAAGACTAATGATCCACTATTGGATTGCATATTCATTGGTTGATTGTAGACATCACCAATCTTGATCTGGTATCTCACTAGAGTGAAGGCATCTCTGTTTTAACTGTGACGGGATGCCCAGACAACCTTCAACTGCTTGAGGACTGTCTCAGTAAGACAAGAGCACCTTTTACACAACATGACTGTCGCTACCCAGTCAGATAACCACCCACACAATCCATTCATGAGAGGGCCATAGTCATTCACACCATCCCATCAGAACCTTCTGAATGATTGTGGTTTGATGTCACTGTTTTAAAGCGAAGATATCTTCTGGATGTTCTGAATAAACATAATTTTTTGACCTGTTGCTGTATCTTCAAAGAAAAAGGTAAGAACAGCAAAGAAAAGGATTCCTTTGTTAGATAGTGAGGCTACATCAGCTTTATAGGTATTTATTAGTGAAGGCACACAGCCAGTCTTGGTATTGGCTGGTGGAAACGTGCATAGTGTTAGTTGTAGAGGCAGATGTTATTGGTATTGATACTAACATGCCTGCTAATTTCTGTAATTGGATACAGAATATATATACTATACATAGTCTATGTATGTAAATGGACATGTAAATGTATATACAGTATGTAGGCACAGCTAACAGATCAATGGTTAGTTTGTATATGTACAGGATACATGCTTTGTTACATATAGAATAAGTATCTTTATCTGATAATTTGATTACTCTAGACTGCATGTTGCATGGCATATATTCAATGCTAAATTTGGGATGTTGTAACAGGTTAAAAGGTACACAAAAATGTGATGTCCAAGGTTGCCAAAAATGTACATTGTACTCATGACATTTAATGTAGTAGCTAGCTGGATTTCAATCCTGCCCACATTTGCTGTCCATAAAAGTTAGTATTGAGACCTCATACTGTCCAGTTCTGTGCTATTTCAGTTAGAATTAACACCATGTTCAGACTTTATGGATTCTGTACCCATAAGAGATTTGTATACTCCTGGGTAGCAAGTGCATTTACTGAGACAAAACCCTACAGAGGATGGAAATCCAAAATGATGACAGAAATTGTTGGAAATACTTAAGTCAGATAGCATCTGCAGAGATGTAATCATAGTTAACATTTGATATTGATGATAAACAGAATTGGGAAATGTGGGAGGTACAGTGGCTTGTAAAAGTATTCAACCCCCAATCCTTTGTTCACATAAATGAGTATTACAACCACAGATTTTGATCAATTTAACTGAGAATTTTTAATCTGTGAATCACATGCTCCTTTTTCACAATCGAATCCAAAAAAATCAGGGGGAATTGCAAGTATGAAAAATTTTTTAAATCAAAATTCAAAATGTAAGCAGTTTAAAAGTATTCATCCTCCTTTGCTCAGTACTTGTTGAACCATCTCTCACAGCTGTTACAGCCAGTGGTATTTTTGGATAAGTCTCTATTACATTTGTAGAACATGGAGGAAGATTGGCCCATTCCTCCTTACAAAATTGCTCAAGCTCTGCCAGTTTAGTTGGTGAGTGGCAGTGGACAGCAATCTTGTCAGAGATGTTCATCAGGATAAGATTGGAACTCTGACTGGGTCACTGAAGGACATCGATTTTCTGCATTTGAAACTACACCATGGTTACTCCAGCAGTGTGCTTTGGGTCATTGTTCTGCTGTAAGACAAACTTCCTCCCCAGTTTAAGCTTTTTGGCAGAGACTAGAAGGATCAAGGATTTCTCTGTATTTAGAAACATTTGCCTTCCCATCAATCCTGACCAGAATTCCACTCCTGCTGCTGAAATGCATCCCCACAGCATGATGCTACCTCCACCATACTTTACAGTAGGGATGGTGTAACCTGGCCGTATTAGATTTACACCACATGTGCCAAGTGTCAAGTACAACAAGTTCCACTTAAGTCTCATCCAACCACAAGATCTTCTTCCACATCTTTACAATATCTTCTAAATGACACTTTGCAAGTTTTTTAGGGGCAAATATATGCATTTTGGCTAGGTCTTCTTGCTTGCCACTCTTCCATAAATACCCTGTCTGTTGTAATTGTGATCAAAGTCACTAGACACTTAAACTAGTGATACAGAAGTATTTATTCAGCACAAGCAGACATCATACTGGAGACACTTTTAGAAGAGGCCCTCTAAGCTAATAATAATTTATTTATGTTAAAGATCAAAAGGTAATTGCAGGACAATTCTATAGTTACAATGCATTCATAAGGCTTCGTTTGAGTTCCAGAGAATTTTCAAACACCTAGATCTTCACACCAATGCTCCAGCCACCCAAGATTGAATACTAATCTCTGCTGTCTCCAAATTGCATTCATGAATATTCATCCATATTTCAGGACAATGGGGCATTTCTTGGTTTGCAAGCATTAAGACATTGTTCTTAGCTGCATTTTAAACTCAATCTACAGTCCACATGCAGATCTGAAGACTGACGGCTGTTGAAATTAATATTTGCTATATTCCATAACTCCAGAATACACCCCATTAGAGATCTTGGAGTCATGAACTTCATCTCCATTTGCAGGCACTGACTTCTGTTCAGTGCCTTTGAGATGGTCTCTAACCCATCCCCAGATAATAATTTCACTGATTTGTCTTGAGTACCCTTTTGTCATTTTGGTTTAGTCTGTTGAAAATCTACCATACTGTTGGACCTTACAGAGAGAAGGGGTAGTTATTCTTATGAATTCATTGAAAAGAAATGATCCTCCAATTTTCTACATCAACAAATACGGCAAGTTGGTAACGTAATACAGATGAATTGCACCTGACAAAAGTTAGTGCAGTAATTACAAAGGGGGGATAAATACTGTTTCATCTTCACTATTTGGGTTCTTAATGTTAATAAATTGTTGACATGTTTTGGAGCTTTTCTTTTGATTTGACAGGATGCACAATATTTTGTGGATTAGGTCAAAACTACTTTAATATATTTTAAATATAGAAAATGAGACCATAAAATATGAAAATAGTTTTGGGGTTTGAATACTTTTTTCAAGGCTACATGACAAATGTTAATATCTTACAGAAGGGAGGGGAGGGGAGAGAGCAAAGGGGGTGAGCTTTATAGGGCAAAAAGCAAAATAAAGCATCAACATGAATAATGCAATGAGATAAAACCTGGAAGGAATGAGGAACTAAATTGACTGAAGAGGTCCTGGGGAAATATCAAGTACAAATGGAATAAGAAGAATAGCCCTTAAACTCGGCAGTGGAGTTATCGGGACACTGTCTTTTGACGGTGTTTCCGTAGCAAGCTGTTCTTGTTTTTACAAGGCCGAGTTGCTAGTTCGACGCTCAACCCAACTTGGATTCAAACTCTGAAACCTTTGCTCCAGAGTCTGGCACTGATATTATTGCGCCACCAAGCAGGACAAGTACAAATGGGCATATGATGAAATTGTTGAACATATTTTTGGGTCGCTAAGGCTATAACGTGCCTGATGAGAAAATACGGTACTGTTCCTCAAGTTTACATCGATCTTTATTGGAATGTTGTTGGATGTCAAGTGGAAATGTGAGAAAATTAAGGTGATGGTTATGAAGCTATCAGGCAGGAACTTGGAAGCATAAGTTGGGAACAGATATTCTCAGGGAAATGCACAGCAGAAATGTTGCAAATGTTCAAGGGATATTTGTGTGGTGTTCTACATAGGTATGTTCCAATGAGACAAGGAAAGGATGGTAGGGTACAAAAACCATGGTGTATAAAGGCTGTTGAAAATCTAGTCAAGAAGAAAAGCTTATGAAAGGTTCAAAAAAACTAGGTAATCAGAGATATAGAAGATTACAAGTCTAGCAGGAAGGAGTTTAAGAATGAAATTAGGAGAGCCAGACGGGGCCATGAGAAGACCTTGGCAAGCAGGATTAAAGAAAACCCCCAAGGCATTCTACAAATGTGTGAAGAGCAAGAGGGTAAGACGTGAGAGAATAGGACCAATCAAGTGTGACAGTGGAGAAGTTTGTATGGAACCGCAGGAGATAGCAGAGGTACTTCATGAATACTTTGCTTCCGTATTCACTACGGAAAAGGACCTTGGCAATTGTAGGGATGACTTACAGTGGATTGAAAAGCTTGAGCACATAGACATTAAGATAGAGCATGTGCTGGAGATTTTGGAAAGCATCAAGTTGGATAAGTCTCCAGGACCAGACGAGCTGTACCACAGGCTACTGTGGGAGGCCAGGGAGGAGATTGCTGAGCCTCTGGCAATGATCTTTGCAATATCAAGGGGGCAGGAGGGATTCCGGAGGATTGAAGGGTTGCGAAGGTTGTTCCCTTATTCAAGAAAGGGAGTAGGGATAGCTCAGGAAATTATAGACCAGTGAGTCTTACTTAAGTGGTTGGCAAGTTGATGGAGAAGATCCTGAGAGACAGGATTTATGAACATTTGGAGAGGCATAATTAGGAATAGTCAGCATAACTTTATGAGCCTGTTTGAATTTTTTGAGGATGTGACTAAACACGTTGATGAAGGTAGAGCTGTAGATGTAGTGTATATGGATTTCAGCAAAGCATTTGATAAGGTGCCCCATGCAAGCTTTATTGAGAAAGTAAGGAGGCATGGGATCCAAGGGGACATTGTTTTGTGGATCCAGAATTGGCTTGCCCACAGAGGCAAAAAGTGGATGTAGACGGGTCATATTCTGCATAGAGGTTGGTGACCAGTGGTGTGCCTCAGAGATCTGTTCTGGGAACCCTACTTTTTGTGATTTTTATAAATGACCTGGATGAGGAAGTGGAGGGATGGGTTAGTAAATTTGCTGATGACACAAAGGTCGGGGGTGTTGTGGACAGTGTGCAGGGCTGTCAGAGGTTACAGTGGGACATTGATAGGATGCAAAACTGGGCTGAGAAATGGCAGATGATAGTTCAATCCACATAAGTGTCAAGAGGTTCATTTTGGTAGGTCAAATATGATGGCAGAATATAGTATTAATGGTAAGACTCTTGGCAGTGTTGAAGATCAGAGGGATATTAGGGTCCGAGTCCGTAGGACACTCAAAAGGTACTGCACAGGTTGACTGTGGTTAAGAAGGAATACGGTGCTTTGGCCTTCATCAACTGTGGGATTGAATTTAAGAGCCGAGAGGTAAAGTTACAGGTATAGGACCCTGGTCAGACCCCACTTGGGAGTACTGTGCTCAGTTCTGGTCACCTCACCACAGGAAGGATGTGGAAGCCATAGAAAGGGTGCAGAGGAGATTTACAAGAATGTTGCCTGGATTGGGAGCATGCCTTATGAGAATAGGTTGAGTGAACTCTGCCTTTCTTTCTTGGAGCGGCAGAGGATGAGAGGTGACCTGATAAGAGAGGCATTGATCATGTGGATAGTCAGAGGCTTTTTCCCAGGGCTGAAATGGCGAACACGAGAGGGCAGTTTTAAGGTGCTTGGAAGTAGGTAGAGGAGTTGTCAGGGTTAAGTTTTTTTTAACAATGCAGAGAGTGGTGCTGGCGACAGTGGTGGAGGTGGATATGATAGGGACTTTTAAGAGACTCCTGGATAGGTACATGGAGCTTAGAAAAATAGAGGGCTATGGGTAAACCTATGTAATTTCTAAAGTACATGTTTGGCACAGCATTGTGGTCCAGGGCCTGTATTATGCTGTAGGTTTTCTATGTTTCTATGCTATAGTAAGTTGTTAATGAACTATGTCTAGTGACAAGCTTTTAGCTACAGTAGAATAATATTTAATAATTTTATTAATCATATTTCATAAGTTTGTTATCACCTATAAATGGCCTGAAAATATATTTGTAACTAGCACATGAAGTGTACAACCCTTTTATATATCCACATAGCATGTAAATAGTTTCATTATGTATTAGCATGCCTCTAATATATTTATGGAAAACAGAAACTAGTCCTGCTATTTTGTAACAGTTAAGAATTTAGAATGAAAAATATGTGACTTAGTAACGTTGGTTACTTCAGTGGAGAAAGGTACAATTCAGAAGCATACTTGCAACGATGGATATCATAATGAATAATTTACGATAAAAATTGCATAAAATGTATGAAAACATGACAGGAATATCAGCAATGATGCATTTTAGTAAGGTATATTCTATTTATAAAATGGGCATGCATGTATAGCAATGCATGCACACATTGGTACAGTCTCAAAATTGATTATAGTATACGAATACAGAACAAGGCACTTTTATCGATGGGAGAAGCAATTTTTATATCATGCAGTTGGATTCAACAGTTGTATAAATATTGAGGTTATCAAGTGTTATGTACTTTCACAAAAACTTGTTACTTTTCACACACTCTTACTGTATAACTTTGTTTGTGAGTTATGTGAGTGATGCAGGTCATTTTTAAATCATAGACCATCGAAGACACCAGCCCAATCAAGAGATCAGCATCCACACTGGGCCATCAGCGCTCCAAGGGCATACGACTAGATGACTACTCACTAGAGCGGGTCATCCCCGAGGAGTCACAAAGGACCCATCGCCGCAGGGAGAGGGGACACAGGACATCAGAAAGGTCGCTAAGTCGATACACGGATGCCGACACAGGTTAGCCTTGTTAATTACTCATTCAAGGAATGTGATTTTGCCTTTGAATCGGGTGTCTTTCTGGGGTATTTATGAGACACCTTGCTGTGGGACTACAGTTATATACTGGCTTGAATGGTAGTTTTGCTTCTCCAAAGGGTATTAATAAGCCATATGGGTTATTATATTTATTATCATGTTAAGTGACACAAGCTTTTATTACATATTTCACTGAACTTAAATTCCCCAGCTGTTCTGGTGAGATTGGAACTTGTGTCTCCAGGCCATTATTCCAAGTAGTCAGGTTGAGAAACAGATTTAATATCCTGGTCAGTAGCCATTGAATGCCTTAGTTATAAATTGATGAAAGGTGATCAACCCGAAATGTTAACTCTAATTCTCTCCACAGGTGCTCCCTGGTCTGTTGTTTCCAACATTTTTTTAATTTTAAAATCTGGCAACTCTAGTCAGCATTTGCTATTGTTAGTACTGTAGCCCTCAGGAACACAAATATTCTACTCCCTATAATTATGGTTCCACTGCGAGGCTACAGCATAATACAGAAAGATATTCCATGAGGAAACTAGCCAACACACTCATCATTGAATTCTACAGTACCTATAAAAAGTATTCACCCCCCCCCCCTTTTGGAAGTTTTCATGTTTTATTGTTCTACAATATTGAATCACAGTGGATCTAATTTCTTTTTTTTTAATTGATTAACTGAAAAAGACCTTTGTTTCAAAGTGAAGAGATCTCTACAAAGTGATCTAAATTAATTACAAATATAAAACAAAAAATAATTGATTGCATAAATATTCACCCCCTTTAATATGAGACCCAAATATCACTTGTGCAGCCAATTGATTTTAGAAGTCACATAATTAGTTAAATGGAGATCACCTGTGTGTAGTCAGGTGTTTCAATTGATTGTAGTAAAAGTACACCTGGATCTGGAAGGTCCAACTACTGGTGAGTCAGTTTCCTGGCAAAAACTACACCATGAAGACAAAAGAACACTCCAAGCAGCTCTGTAAGAAGGTTATTGTAAAGCACAAGTCAAGAGATGAATACAAGGAAATTTCTATGTCACTGAATATCCCTTGAAGTGCAGTTAAATCAATCAAGAAAAGGAAAGAATATGGCACAGCTGTAAATCTGCCTGGAGCAGGCCAACCTCAAAAACTGAGTGACCATGCAAGAAGGTGACTAGTGAGGGAGACTACCTAGAGACCGGCGGCAACTCAGGAGGAATTACAAGCTTCAGTGACTGAGATGGGAGAGACTGTGTGATGCACCATCAATAACTCACTCTGAGACGTAAAGGCGAGATATTGGCTTTTATTGACTGGAAGAAGGAACCAGCAGTGAGTGACCACCATACTACATCCTGGAGACTGAGAGGCCGGGCCCAGGCTCTGATCACCTTTATACAGGGGTCTGTGGGAGGAGCCACAGGAGCAGTCAGCAGGGGGCGTGTCCAGACAGACACACATAGTTCACCACACTGTGCATACAACAACTGTTTCCCGGGTGCTTCACCAGTCGCAGCTTTATGGGAGAGTGGCAAAGAGAAAGCTGGAAAAAAAAACTCCCTTGAAATCTTGGCTAGAATTTGGCAGAAGATGTGGGAGACTCTGAAGTCAGCTGGAAGAAGGTTCTATGGTCTAATGAAAGCAAATTTGAGCTGTTTGGCCATCAGATTAAATGTCATGTTTGGTGCAAGCCAAACATTGCACGTCATCAAAAACAGTCAATCCCTGTTGTGAGCATGGTGGTGACTGCATCATACTGTGGGGATGCTTCACTGCCACAGGCCTTGGAGGGCTTGAACATGTAGAGGGTACAATGAATGCAGCAAAATACAGGGAAATCCTGGAGGAAAACCCGATCCAGTCTGCAAGAGAACTGAGACTTGGAAGTTTTGTTTTCCAGCATAAAGCCAAAGCTACACAGTTAAAAACAACAACGTTAATGTTCTGGAGTGGCCAAGTCAGAGCCCAAACCTCAATCCAATTGAGAATGTATGGCTGGACTTGAAAGGGGATGTTCATCCACAATCCCCGTGTAATCTGACAGAGCTTGAGCAGTTTTGTAAAGAATGGGGAGAAATTGCAGTATCCAGGTGTGCAAAACTGATAGACCTATCCACACAGACTCAAGGCAGTAATTGTTCTCAAAGGTGTATCAACTGAAAACTGATTTGAAGGGGGCAAATACATATGAAGTCAATTATTGTTTTTAATATTTGTAATTTAGATCACTTTGTAGAGATCTATTTTCACTTTGACACAAAACAATATTTTTCTGTTGATCAGTGTCAAAATAAGCCAAATTAAATCCACTGTGATTTAATGTTATAAAGCATAAAAACTTGCAAGGGAAGTAAATACTTTTTATAGGCACTGTAGTTTCATAACCCAGTGATGGTCACATATTTGGTTTAGTGGTCGAGTACAACATTTCAATCATTACTGACCCAAATAGTACAAGGATCCCTCAGCCCCAGTTCAAAGTTAGGTCTTGAAATAAATTCAGATTACAAACAATATTCAAAGCACCATAATTCAGCCTCCTTGAGGAAGAAAGTTTTCAATGGTTGAAAAGCCATCTACAATCTAACTCTTGATTGCTACAAAATTATTTGTTTTTTTTTTAAAATGGTTCTATGGACTGAACTTCAGGCCAGTGAGGTGCCTGAAAACTGAACTGGAACACAGGAAATAAGGAGACCATCTAGCTCCTCAGAGCTCTTCTAATATTTATAGAGGGCATGGCTAACCTGTGACTCAACATCACAATTTACTTCATCATGGTCTTGAACCTTATTTTCTGCCCACTGTGCTTTCTTTGTAATTGCTTACACTATAATTCTGGGTTCTATTAATTGCTTTTCCATTGTACTACTTCAATGTACTGATGTGATTAAATGATTTGTATGGATAGTGTGCAAAACTAAATCTTGCACTGTACTTTAGTACATGACAAGAATAAACCAATTACCAAGTTCCATATACTTGCTGTTTCCCCAAATTCTACAATACCTATACAGGTAGTCCCCGAGTTATGAACCTCCAACTTACAGGCAACTCGTGCTTACGAACTAAGGAAGGAGAATGCCATCCACCATTTTAAGTCGTTGCTGTTGACACTGTGTTGAGTGTTTAACTTTGTATTAGGCTTAAATTTTTCTTACTAAGATTCACCCACCCCCTCTCTGGTCGGCTGGTGGCGCAGTGAGATCAGCGCTGGGCTTGAGTTCAATCCAGTGACAGACCGCTCCCGTGCCAGGTTGATGTCGATCCAGTGACTCACCGGGTTGATGTCGAGCTTGAAACCCGACCTCGTAATAAAAACACTGCCACCTCGAGTTTAAATTCCCACGCGGAATATTGTGGAGGATCAAATATCCAAACCCAGCACAGTCCCCACTTGTCCCATTTAGCCTGTCTCAGTGCGGTGGTCCTTAGGACCCAGCAGACCTCGAGAGCCGGCGCAGCTCAGGACCCGCCACCCGCAGTGTTTCTGTTCCATTGACGGGAAATGATCGCAATTGAAAATAAAGTGGAAATAATAAAGCGTTTGGAAAAAGGTGAAACGCCATCAGTCATTGAAAAAGCGTTAGGCTGCAGTCAGTCAACGATGGGAACAATTTTAAAGGCTAATAGATAAAGTGAGAATAATGGAGCATGTGAAAGGTCCTGCCCTGATGAAAGCTACAAATTATTATTAAGAAACGCAGTGGTTTAATTATTGGAAGTCATACGTTTAAGTGTTTTATATGCATAGAAAGGTAAAATATATACTATATACTAAGATAAACGTTTGACTAACTGACACTAAATAATACCGGATGTACCTGTTCCAACTTACGTACAAATCCAACTTAAAGACGGACTCAGGAACAGAAATCATACGTAACCCAGGACCGCCTGTAATTTAAAAAATTAAAGTGTCAATATCAGATTTTAAATTAACTGTCCCTACCACTGGTGGAAGAGATGTTCAGATTTCTACCGACCTCCACTTGAAAGAAATGTTTCCAATCTTAACTCCTGAAAACTTAAAACATAAAAGATTCTGCAGGAGCTACAACTCCAGAGCAACACACAAACTGGAGGAACTCAGCAGATCAGGCAATATCTATGGAAATGAATAAACAGTCAACATTTCAGGCCAAGACCCTTCATCAGAACTGGTCACTGGTGCTACCTATCCTGCTGAGTTCCTCCAGCATTTGGCGTGGGTCCTGAAAACAGTGTTTAGTCTCTGGCCCTTGTTCCCCACCCAATTCGGCCTCCTTACTGTCTTGAAAGCCCCTTAACCAGGTTTGTATATTGTTGCCTTACAAATTGACCCTTTGTGTTCAGGAGTAATTCTGGTAAATTTACAGTGCACTCAGTCTAAGGACAATATAGTCTTCCTCAGGTATAGTACCTTGAATGTGTTACTGTCTCATTGGTTGGGCTATCAACAATGAACTGTGAGTAAGGGGTTAGATGCTCCTTAATATACCATTGTTCATGGGATCTGGGCTTCATGGGCCAGACCACCCTCTATTGTCCATCCCAAATTACAGTTACGGGGATGAGTTGCGGTTAAACTGATACAGTTCTACTGGTGAAGGTGACACTGCAGTGCCTTTGGGACGGATTCCAGGATTAATGTCCACCATGAAGGAACAGTGGCATTATGTCCAGGTCAGGATGTTGTGAGATTTCAAGGATAACCCATATGTGATGACTGAAAAGCAAAAAAATAGTCTGCAGTGGAAACACAAGAGACTGCAGATGCTGGAATCTAGAGAAAAACAAATATGATGAAACAGCATCTAAGGAAGGAAAGGAATTATTAATGTTTCAATCTAAAATGTCAACAATTCTTTTCCTTCCACATATACTGCTCACTAAATCCATTGAGTTGCTTCAGCAGATTATTGCTCAAAAATATATTTGAAATGAGACAGCAGTTGTCGAGAAAAATAGAACATTGAAGAGTCATAGGCTGAAGCTATGTAAACCCCATGCTTCCTGCCATTGTTCCTCTACTGTTCACCAGGTTTAGGAGATGCTGAGAGGTCTAGCCAAATTGCTGCAGTATTATCATATAAATGGTACAAAAGTAGCCACAGGAGGGAATGAATGTTTTAGAATGGTGGAAATGGTACTGATCTTTCCCTAGAATTGCTGAGAGAGAATTGAAAAGAAGAGGCTGAGTATACAAAGCTATATGTGCAACTACCCTCCAGAATATAACAAACTCATGGTCCCAACATCTGAGAAACCATAGTTTCATTACATTCTATCTTGCTCTTTCTTCTCATCTTTAACACAATTTCTTACTTGGCTACACATGCATAATAAAGGAGGCAGTGGGAAACGGGGATTTCTGTCACCAAACAGACATGATCTCACTGGATGGTAGAACAAGCAAGAGGGGTCAAATATTATTTAAAAGAAACTAAATGATATCCTTATCAGCCCCTAAACCAGGGGTTGCCTAACTGGGGTCCACAGAGCCTTCAGTTAATGGTAGAGGTCCATGGCATAAAAAAGGTTGGGAAACCCTGCCCTGAACAAAGGTAACAGATTCTGCGTCAAATACAATGCCAACACAAGCAGAGTTGCAAGGGAATCTGCATAATGTAGATAACATACAAATACAACACATAGCACCTATGCTACAGATGACCATGATAGTGAAGCAACAGGATTCGAAGGTCACAGATAACAGGTTTTCAGCAATGCCACTTGCCATTATAAATAAGGATAACCAAGACCATGACTTCTGTCCCCTACCCTTACTGAGGAACATGGTCAGTTTACTAACTTGTGCTACAATGTCCAGTGTCTTAAGACCATAAGATACAGGAGCCGAGTTAGGCCATTTGGTCCATCAAGTCTGCTTTGTCATTTCATCATGACTGATCCAATTTTCCTCTCAGCCCCAATCTCCTACCTTCTACACCACCCCCCCCCCCCATTCCTTCATGCTGTGACCAATCAAGAATCTATCAACTTCTGTCTTAAATATACATAAAGACATGGACTCCCCAGCTGCCTATGGCAACAAATTCCAGAGATTCACCATTCCCTGGCAAAAGAAATTCCTCATCTCCATTTTAAAGTGACACCCCCTGTACTCTGAGGCAGTGTCCTCTGGTTTTAAGGCTCTCCCACCATAGGAAACATCCTCTCCAAATCCACTATTAAGGCCTTTCACCACTCGATAGGTTTCAATTAGGTCACCCTTCCTTCTTCTGAATTCCAGTGAATACAGTACCAGAGCCATCAAATGCTCTTCATATGACAAGCCATTTATTCGTGGAATCATTTTCGTGCATCTCCATTGAACCCTCACCAGTTTCAGCACATCCTTTCTATGGGGCCCAAACCTGCTCACAATATGCCAAGCGAGGCCTCACCAGTGCTTTATAAAGTCTCAATATTGCATCCTTGCTTTTATATTCTAGTCTTTTTGATAATGCTAATATCGCATTTGCTTTCCTCTCCAAGACTCAAACCTGTAAATTAACCTTTAGGGAACCCTGGAAAAGGACTCCCAAGTCCCTTTGCACCCCAGGTTTTTGTATTTCTCTCCATTTAGAAAATAGTCTTTCATGACCATACACTTCCCGACACTGTATTCCATCTCACAACACACAGAAATGCTGGAGAAACTCAGCAGGCCGGGCAGCATCCATGGAAAAAAGTACAGTCGATGGGTCCTGCCAAAGGGTTTGGTGTGAAAAATCAACTGTACTCCCACCCCCCCATGGATGCTGCCTGGCCTGCTGAGTTCCTCCAGCATTTTGTGTGTTGCATTGTATTCCACCTGCCACTACTTTGTTCACTACTTACTTAATCTGAGTAAGTCTTTCTGTAGTCACTCTACTTCCTCAAAACTACCTGCCCCTCCACCTATCTTCATATAATGTGAACTTTGCAACAAATCTAAGTTACAAATTTCACATCACATACCAGTGATAATAAACCTGATTTTGACTCTGACAAAGCCACTGATTCCATCATCCAAATCATTGACATATAACAAAGAGATCGATCTCAATACAGGCCCCTGTGGAACACCACTAGTCACTGGCAGCCAAAGTTCTCTCTAAAGTACATGAGCACAAAGGAATTTAAACAGCACACAAAAGGTTGTCACCCTCTACCTCATTGGTATATTAAGTATATTTAATGATTGTACAATGTAGATTTTAGAACCGGCTTATTTAGATATTGGAGATATTGTAATGAGGGACACACAGAGATGGCAGAGGAATTGAATGTGTATTTTACATCAGTCTTCACAGTGGAAGACATCTGCAGTATACCAGACATTCAAGGGTGTCAGGGTAGTGGAGTACGTGCAGTGAAAATTACGACTGAGAGGGTGCTCAGGAAGCTTAATGGTCTAAGGGTGGATAAATCGCCTAGACCTGATGAAATGCACCCTCGGGTTCTGAAGGAAGTAGCCAGAGAGATTGCAGAGGCATTAACAATGATCTTTCAAGAATCGATAGAGTCTGGCATTGTACTGGATGAGTGGAAAATTGAAAATATTACTCCGCTATTTAAGACGGGTGGGAGACAGCAGAAAGGAAACTATAGACTTGTGAGCCTGACAGCTATGGTTGGGAAGTTGTTGGAATCAATTGTTAGGGATGAGGTTACAGAGTACCTGGAGGCACATGACAAGATAGGCCAAAGCCAGTGTGGTTTCCTGAAAGGAAAATCCTGCCTGACAAACCTAATGCAATTTTTTGAGGAAATTACAAGCTGGGTAGACAAAGGAGTTACAGTAGATGTGGTGTACTTGGATTTTCAGAAGGCCTTTGACAAGGTGCCGCACATGAGGCTGCTTAGCTGGGTGAAGATGAGGACAGTTACAGGTCCCTATCAACACACTTAAGGAGTTGTAGTTCTGTACACAATCAAGTTCTCACTAATCTTTCAGCTCACCCTGAACAAAATGTTGCAGGATATACAGTAGTTAATTGCAAAATAGATACTGTCATCACTACAGCCATGTAGAAGATAATTTATGGATTTTGATAAAAATACTGAAGCAACACCATTACAATAGAAAACTGAAACTAAGTACACCTTTGTACAGCTATAATTGGTATATCTTGGTCTGAATATTGATGCTGTCAAGCTAAATCTGATAGTTAGACAGTGGATTCCTATTAATTAGGCCATTGGCTAATCAGGTCAGCCACTATTTCGTACAACTCTTAAGAGCAAAACGTAATCGAGAAAATTGCCAGGACTTCCTTTGTTTATTTGGGACACTGCCGCTTAATTGGGGCAAAAGACTGTTGACAAACAAGTTCTAACTAGCAGCTGTCCTGCGCACTTGTGTGGCCGTTAGATGCTATATTGTGTTTAGAATGATCAGTTGCATATGTTTGTGTTCAAAAAGCAATGATGTTGGTCACTGATAGTTGACAATTAAGAAGCCACAAGTCAATTCAGAACTATTTTGCTGACTACGGTTTCAAGTTTTCAGGCTTTGAGACGGCCAGGAGTGAAACTGAAATGGTTTCACTACTTCAGCACATTAGGAACTACGAAGAATTTGAAGGTATTGGCAATCATCTTGAATATTACAATAAAAATGAAGATGTGGATGATGCAATCGTTGACAGCATTGTAGGAAGGCAGTTCATTATCTGCACTAGGTGCCCACACTGATATTGTTCATTCCTCCAATTATTATTATGAACTAACATAGTGCTATAGTATTGTATTACTATTGGCAGTGTTCTGTATTTTAAACACATAATTTGTTACCTTTTTAACTATTTACATGAAATTTTGCCAACTGGGGCAGCTGCTTAATTGTTTCAAAATGTTCTGGTCCCAATGTGTCCCAATTAACCGGAATCCACTGTATTTTGAAAGCAAAGGAAATAAAACATTGGAGAGAACTTTCTGGGAATGATTTAATATTATTGCAGATCCCTTCCTGACCTAGTGTTGATAAAATGCCCGATAGATTAATATTGGCACAGCTTGAGTAGGGAATCGCTGCAACACAGCAAGATTCTTAAAAGTTTACTTAAACTTCCTCAATCTACAGCCGTCAATCAGCTGGATGGAAAACAAAAAACTTTCAGCTTTTTGCTTTTATTTGACAAAAGCACTAACTATTCAAATAGAGAAGGAAGTACAAGTAATTTCTTCACATTGAAGATAATTGCATTGTTTCCCAAATAGATAATCCTTTACTGTAACTAAGGATTACAGTCTATCAATTTATGGTTCTGGGTCTTAAAGCAGTAATTCCAATAACAACAGCTTCCAAGGTGTAGAAATGAGTGATTTTGCTGTTGCAGTATGATTGTGCAGAAGCCTTCTACTGGTTGGGGTTGACCATGGAGGTTGTGTCCCAGCTGTCTACATGATACGAAGCCAGTATGCAAAACAAGGTAGTATGATAGGAAGAGCAAAATGTTGCCCATGTAGCAGGCTCCCCGTCTCCATGCAGCTGATGAATCCAAAAGAACAGCAGAGATCGATGCAGTTCGACATCAACAGCATCATAGGAGATGCCAGTGTTAAACTCAATGTAGGAGTACTTTTTGGACTCCAGCTTATGATTTTTCCCCTTGGAATTTATTCCTGAACCCTTCCCCATGAGTGAGTATAGTCACAAGGCAGTGGAGGTTTGAGATCAGAGTTTTCTTTCTACTAGGTGAGCTGCCAACGATTTCTGTTGAGCCCCATCTGCCCGAAGTAACTGTTTTTAAGGTGCCAGTAACCCACCTTTGACCTTTCTCCTGCCATTAGAAACAACTCCGCAAAGCTGAGTAGCTAAGCCACATGTGAAGACTAGGAGCTGAACTTGGTTGTCAGAGTGTATTCGAGACTCACACCAATGGGGGCATTTAGTAGGTAGTGGAAGCTTATTCCCACTACCATCCCAGATAAAACAAACTTAAGGAACCAGCAGTATGATTCATCTATTAAACACCATTTGAGCCAAAAGGCCTGTATTCATGAATATTACTCCATAACTCCATGACTCCAATTGGTGATGTTCTATCCCAAATACTTCATGAAGCTTCACATAATGAAAATAATTTTCATAATGTAACTTATACACAAGGAATGGGGAACATAGAACAATACAGCATGTGAACAGGCTGTTCAGCCTACAGTGTTGAGTCAAACCAGATAAAAAAGCAAATCAAAAGCACCCAAACAGTAATCCCCCTACTGCACCATGTCCATATCCCTCCATCTTCCTTACATCCATATGCCTATCCAAATGTCTCTTAAAAGCTGTTAATGAATCACTATACCAAGCAATACATTCCAGACATCCACAACTCTTGAGTAAAATCTTAACCCTCACATTCCCCTTGAAACTATTCCTTCTCACTTTCAATGCATGCCCTCTGGTATTAGACATTTCAAACCCAGGAAACGGATACTCTCTGTCCACTCTATCTATGCCTCTCATCATCTTGCAAGCTTCTTATCAGATCTCCCTTCAGCCTCTGGCACTCTAGAGAAAATAACCAAAATAAATCCAGCTTCTTGTTATAGCACATGCCCCCTAAACCAGGTAACATTCTGGTAAACCTTTTCTGCACCCTCTCTGAAGCCTCAATGCCCTTCCTATAGTGAGGGGGTGGGGGAGCAACCAGAACTGTATGCAATACTCCAGATGTGGAGCAACATATCCTCTTGACGTTTGAACTCAATGCCTCGACTAATAAAAGCAAGCATTCCCTAAGTCTTCTTAACCACCTTATCGACCTCTGTAGCCACTTCTCTACTCAGGGCCATATCCTTTAAATGTTGCTAACAGCATACTGTCTCCTTACATTTGCCCTACCGAGGTGCAAAACCTTGCATTTATCAGGGTTAAACTCCATCTGCTATTTCTCTGCTCATATCTTCAACTGATCAAAATCACACTGTATTCTTTGCCAGTCTTCTACACTGTCTACCACTCCACCAATCTTGGTATCATCCACAGACCTACTAACCCACCTATCCACATTTTCATCCAGATCATTTATATGCATCACAAACAGTGGAGGTCCTAGCACGTCCCTGAAGAACACCACTAATTATAGGCCTCCAGCTGTCTTCTATGTGCCAGCCAGTTCTGAATCCAAACAGCCAATTTGCCGTGGACCCTATGCATCTTAATCTTCTGGATCAGCCTTCCATGAAGACCTTTGTCAAATGCCTCAAAAGAAACTCAATTGAGGTGGTAAAGAACAAACTCCCTCACACAAAGCCATGCTGGCTCTCCCCGATTTAGCCATGGGTTTCTAAATACCCATATATCCTAACCCTACCAATTTTCTCCAGCAATCTCCCTACAACTGATGTGAGACTCACCAGTCCATAGTTCCAAGATCAGTGATTTTAGATTTATAACGATCTATCTGTTGAGAAGTCGAAGCTTGCTATTGTTGTAAAGTTTCAATTATACGATCTCTCTGGTGAGCGGCTTCTTCAAGAACTAAAATACTTGCTTGTTGTTTTTGTGACTCCAGTGTAAGTGCTTGAAGTTTTGCATCAAATGTCTTTAAAATTTCATCGAATGTAGAAAGCTTTGCGGTTAATTTACTCTCCAGTTTTCCAAGTCTGTCATCCATAAGATTCGCAATTGCTTCTAAAGTTACCGGTTCTTTCGTCTGTTTCGATTCCTTTGCTCTAGACATTTCAGCCAGTTGAAAATGATTCAAACAGTTGAAAAGAATTTCATATGTTTAAACCCCTTTAGAATAGGTATAAAAAGATCAATTAGGGGGTGTTTGTAGGTTAAAAAAAAGTAAAAGGATTGGAGCAAAGCCTAAAACCGCTTCACTCCATAAGCGCCATCTTGAGACTCAGTCCATAGTTCCTAGGACTTCTCCTTGTTCCTTTCTTAGAGGTACAACATTAGCCAGTTACCAGTCCTATGGAACCTTGCCTGTGGCTGGAGAGGACACAAGGATATTGGTCAAGGGCCCAGCAATTTCAACTCTTGCCTCCTTCAATAACCTGGGGTAAATCCCAGCAGGCCTGGGGACATCCACCTAAATACCCATTAGGAGGCCCTTCCTCCTCCTTGACCTCCCAACACCCTAATGTCAGCACAGATTTCCTGGTCCTCCATATCCTTTTCCTTGTTAAATACTGAAGCAAAGTTCTCATTAAGTACCCCACTCGTATTCTCTGCATCCAAGCAAATATACCCCCCTTTATCCTTGAGTGGTTCTCTCCTCCCCCCCACCCTCCCACAGTTATCCTCTTGACCTTGATTCCATGGCTTAATTAGGAAGAGCCAGCATGGCTTTGTGCGAGGAAGTTTGTACCTTACGGCCATAATCAAATTTCTGTTGAGGCATTACGAATGCTTGCAGAAGTCTTGGATGAGTTACAAATGCAGAACACCATCAGCATCTTGACCAATACCAGCAATTTATCAAAAGGTATAAAAGACATAGTGTTACTGTGTACAGTTAGCTACAATGCAAAGCAATTTCACCTAGACAACCATACAAACACAAAAATGGCTAACTTCACCTCTCCAATGAGTCAAAAATCAAAAAACTGAAACAATAAAGGAACAATATCCTCATTCGCATCAATATGGTCTCAAGGTTTTTGTACACCACAGAAGTGCTCACGTAATAACAAGTCTTTACCACTGAAGTTTTACAACAACATGGTATACCAAGGAAAATAATCCAGTGATAAATGATTATTTACATTATTATTTGAATATAATATATATTGGAAAACATTTATCAATTCCTTCTTATTCTACTGCTTCTAGTGGAGAAATGAGGAACTCATATTAAAGGAAGCCTTAGAAATATGGAAAACCTACAGCAAAATACAGGCCCTTCGGCCAATAATGCTGACCAAACATATATTTACTTTCAGAATTGCCCAGGGTTACCCATAGCCCTCTATTTTTCTAAGCTCCATGTATCTATCCAGGAGTCTCTCAAAAGATCCTTACATATCCACCTCCACCACAGT
Organism: Hypanus sabinus; assembly: GCF_030144855.1. Taxonomy (NCBI): domain Eukaryota; kingdom Metazoa; phylum Chordata; class Chondrichthyes; order Myliobatiformes; family Dasyatidae; genus Hypanus; species Hypanus sabinus. The sequence continues at coordinate 85,175,842 of NC_082721.1, forward strand.
CGTCGGCAGTCCATTCCACACATTCAACACTCTCTGTGTAAAAATCTTACCGCGGACATCTCTTCTGTACCTACTTCCACGCACCTTAAAATTGTGGCCTCTCATGTTAGCCATTTCAGTCCTGGGAAAAAGCCTCTGACTATCCACACGATCAATGCCCCTCATCTTATATAACTCTATCAGATCACCTCTCATCCTCCATCGCTCCAAGGAGAAAAGGCAGAGTTTTCTCAAACTATTCACATAAGGCATGCTTCCCAATCCAGGCAACATCCTTGTAAATCTCCTCTGCACCCTTTCAATGGTTTCCACATCCTTCCTGTAGTGAGGCGACCAGAAATGAGCACAGTACTCCAAGTGGGGTCTGACCAGGGTCCTATATAGCTGTAACATTACCTCTCGGCTCTTAAACTCAATCCCACAGTTGATGAAGGCCAGTACACAGTATGCCTTCCTAACCGTAGATTCAACCTGTGCAGCAGCATTGACTTTCCTTTGGTCTCTGACCCCAAGATCCCGCTGATCCTCCACACTGCCAAGAGTCTTACCATTAATACTATATTCTGTATTAGTATTATATTCTGTCATCATATTTGATCTACCAAAATTAACCACCTGACACTTACCTGGGTTGAACTCCATCTGCCACTTCTCAGCCTAGGTTTGCATCCTATCAATGTTCCGCTGTAACCTCTGACAGCCCTCCACACTATCCACAACACCCCCAACTTTTGTGTCATCAGCACACTTACTAACCCATCCCTCCCTTCCTCATCCAGGTCATTTATAAAAATCACAAAGAGTAAGGGTCCCAGAACAGATCCCTGAGGCACACCACTGGTCACTAACCTCCATGCAGAATATGACACGTCTACAACCACTCTTTGCCTTCCATGGGCAAGCCGATTCTGGATCCACAAAGCAATGTCCCCTTGTATCCCAGGCCTCCTTGAAGTATCTGAAGGTTGTTCTGGCTTTCCAGAGAAGCATCAGTTGGCTAACTTCCTATTTTTTTTTTATTTTAATACTGCATCAAGTCTACAAAGCTGCTAATACATCAACATCTTCACAAGTGTTTCAGTTGAATCCAAACTTAATGAAAGGGGAAGAGTACAGATTCAGCAATTAAAGCAAAAGGCAGCAACACAAATCAAAGAAAGGCAATTCAGACCATGTTAGAATCAGCCTCTCCAAGCCAACAAGTATGAGATACAGAGACCGGAAACCAATGAAGCAAGTCAAAGCTGTGATCAAAAACAGTATGTGGTCTGTAGTGATCAGATGATCACAGCAAAAGTAGCACCTGGAGGCAAATAGGAGATCGATCATCATAAATCCATTCCTGTTGTGTACAACAGCAACAGCAGTGAATTAACGTAGGAGGCTGTATAATCTCTTTTAAGCAACAAAAACAGCAACAGAGAGCAATGCAAATTTGAAAAGGTCAGAACAACAGAAGCAGATGTGGCCCAATCTACAGTACAGTATGTGTGAAACGACCCTACATCCTGATGGAATATCAGGATACTAAAAGAAATGGCAGAATATAGTAGAGGCTTTGGTGACAATTCACCAAAATTCTCTGGACTCTGGTGCCAGCAGATTATAAGACAGTGAATGTCACACCACTGTTCAAAGTAGGATGTAGGCAAAAGGCAGGTAAGACACCAGTTAGTTTAACATCTGTGGTTGGAAAAATGCTTGAAGCTATCATTACAAAAGAAAAAGTGAGGCATCTGGAAAGAAATGAATCCAACAAGTAGATGCAGCATGGATTCAGCAAAGGCAGGTGCAGTTTGATAAATGTACTGGAGTTTTTTGAGGATATATCGAGCACAGTTGATAGAGGGGAACAGATGGACTTTACTTACTTGGATTTCCAGAAGACATTCGATAAGGTGCCACATAAAAGACTTATCCATAAGAGAAGGATGCATAAGAGTTGGGGGTGATGTATTGGCATATAAAGGATTGGTTAACCAATAGAAAGCAGAGGCTTGGGATACATGGGTGTTACTCTGGTTGACAATCAGTGGTGCACAGTATGCCAGAGGGGTCTGTGCTGGGTCCGCAACTGTTCCAGATTGTTAATGTATATCGTGAAGAGGGGACTGAGTGTAATGTATCTAAGTTTGTGATGATACTAAATTGAGTGGAACAGCAAATTGTACAGAAGGTACGGATAGTCTGTGGAGAGATATAGATAGGTTAAGTGAGTGAGCAAGAGTCTAGCAGATGGAGTACGATGTTGGTAAATGCAAGGTCATGGAAGGAAAAATGAAAGAGCAGATTATTATTTAAATGGCAAATAATTGAAGCATGCTGCTGTGCAGAGGGACTTGAGAGTGCTTGTGCATGAATCACAAAAGGTTGGTTTGCAGGTGCAGCAGGCTATCAAGAAGGCAAATGGAATAAGGCCTTCATTGCTAAAGGGATTGAATTTAAGAACAGGGAGGTTATGCTGCAACTGTATAGTGTACTGGTGAGGCCGCATTTGAAGTTCTGCATGCAGTTCTAGTCTCCTTACTTGAGGAAGAATATACTGGCTTTGGAGGCAGCACAGAGGAAATTCACCAGGTTGATTCCAGAGATGAGGGGATTAGACTACAAGGAAAGTTTGTGTCACCTGGGATTGGACTTGCTGGAATTTGGATGAATGAGAGGAGATCGTATAGAAACATATAAAATTATTAAAGAATTAGATAAGATACAGACAGGAAAGTTGTTTCCACTAATAGGTGAGATTAGAACTAAGGGACATAGCTTCAAGATTCAAGGGAATAGATTTAGGACAGAGATGAGGAACTGCTTTTCCTCCATGAGTAGTGAATTTGTGGAGCTCTCTGCCCAAAGAAGCAGTAGAGGCTACCTCAGTAAATATTTTTAAGGTAAGGTTGGATAGATTTTTGCATAATAGGGGAATTAAAGGTTATGGGGAAAAAGCAGGTAAGCAGAGATGGCCAGATCAGCCATTATCTTATTGAATAGCAGAGAGCAGTTTCGATGGGCCAGATGGTCTACTCCTGCTCCTATTTCTTACGTTCTCATGTGGTACGATGTATGAAGTGTAGGTAAGTCACACAGACCCAGGACACAAGCAAATTCCAGTTATTTGCCCATTGTTTCTGTTAGATATTAATGCTGTTTTTAAATTGTCCAGCACTCTCAGCCTAGCCTCAAATACACAACACAATCTTTCTTAGGGTTCTAAGAACGCAACATTGAAGACTGCGTTAATGAGGGTGTGGGTGTGTGACGTAAGAGGTTCCATCAGTGATTCAAGATCTGTGTCAATAATTACCTGAAGGATATTGTCAAGAGTTTAATCAGCATAACACCATGCCTTCTAAGTAAATGCTATAATGGCACTATGCCAACCAGGCAACTTCAGATACATTGAAAGTCTAATATGCACACATTTATCAAGCAAGAGACCAACTCTTATGCCTGCAAGAACTAACATTTTGATTACAACTTCTTCAGAAAGGAGCCTTTAGTTGGTCCTTCATTAAGATCAAAGAGCAAATACACACATCTGGCTAATTGATCGCCATACAACATGGCAGCCTACATCAGTATTGAGTAATAAATAGTTGACTACAGAATCAATGAGTACTTGAGAATAAATACCATCTTTTAATTTCAACATGACCTCCAAACTCACAACCTCCACAATCTTGGACAAAGGTCGATGGCACATTAGGCGCGACTTGTAGATTTTCTTCTAAGGTGGACACAATATGCCACTGTTCTTTCATCACTGGAATCCATAAGAACTCCATGTGCTACACCACAGAGTTCCGTACTTCAAGGCGACTCAAAAACTTATCACAGGTTGTTTGGGATGAGCAATAAATGCTGGCTTTGCCGTAGCACCCTCATTCAAAAATAAAAAGCAAAACATCTCCATTTAGCAACATGCTGAGGCACCTGCATTAACTGAAGGTGAAAAAATAAACGTGGGTGGCTTGGGAAATCATTGTTATATCATATACAAATCAAAGTAATTCTTCATATATAGTATTTAGTTACTGAGAGAAATATTAAGGTGCTCTCTAAATGCAAGTCTTTCTTTCTAAACATTTTCCGATTTCTTTTTCTTTGCCTAAATGATCAGCTTTTATTGATATAGGGCTTGGAACAGACCTCAGTACTACAACACAGTCAGGTGACCTCCCTCCAAAGGAGAAGGATCGGGAGCGAGGAAGGCCCAAAGACAGAAAGCACCATCATCACCACCACCACCACCACCACCACACGTCATCCGACAAGGAGCGTTATTCACAGGAACGGCATGAGTACAGCAGACCTCGATCGAGGGACAGGCGGTGGTCCCGATCTCCTAGTGCAGGCCGCGAGTGTGTTCCCCATAGACAGGTGGGTCTGCAAACTTCACAGATCTTGGACGTGTTGAGGGATTAACAAACAATCATGTATCCAGCATGGAACTTACCCCACAGAGAAACTGGCAACTAACCAAAAAACAATGTAAATCATTAATCCTTTGCTGGTGGAAAATAAATAACTAAACCCCATTTGTATCCTTAGCTCCACTTATCCTATACTTAAGGAATACCACCTTTCTCTAAATTAAAACCGCATTTCCACCCAATACTATCAGAAAACCCTGCTATAGATAATACCACTTTTTGACCTAGGCCCACTAGAATCTACCAGGTGGTGAATCCTATCCTGCAACTTTGCTCAAAGGGATTCAGGCACAACCATTCCATTAATATGATGTTTACAAAAGTAAAAGGGAGCCTATACTGCCATCCTATTTAATTCCTGTTCAATGGGAATTATCTATTCGGGCAGAAATAAGCAGATGTTATCAAACGGACGAGTCTTTCCAAATTGCTTCCATGTTCAAAAAGTGGACCAAATTGTACCAAATGATTTAGCAATAGTTGTAATCCAAACAAATTTTAGGTTAGTCATATTGTGGAACTAATGACTGACCAGCAATAATTTTAAACTGAAGAGCAGCACCAGCCAACTGTTGAATCCAAGAAGGGACAGAGGAAAACAAAATGGAAAAATTCAAAGACTGGCATTACAAACATTTTGGTAGGTCCTGGTCCGCGGAGAGAAAAATACAAGACCATCTTCCCACACCTAGTCATCAACGTCGAGGCCAATTCAGTACGTGTATAGTCTTAAACAGGAAACAACTTTCCCATCTGCCCAACCACCAGCCCTATCTCAGTTTCCCCAAATATCCAGTAACCATAGATTTTGCTGGATACTTATGAATTATGCCAGATAGTAGGCTTTAAAGTGGTGTGGATGCTTTTTGATGTGATTACTGGCAAGAGCATGTCACTTTGGGCCAGGGTGGTATTCTGACATAAGCAGCAATTACTTTGCTAACCTTGTGTGCCAAAGGTAGCTCTTCTGAATTGAAAGAATGGAATTACTGGTTACATGTTTAACTGAAACCCAAAATATATTGTGAAGTTATTTCCCTCTGGTTCTTGCTTTCTAATAAGCTGATAGGCCATACAGGTTAAACATCTTGGTTTACAAATGCTTCTTTCAGCTCATGTGCACTACTAGTAGATGGCTTCCTTGGCTACAGCTTCCTACTCCTATACTTATAAAAATATATACTGGAAGGACAAGAGTTCAAAGCATAACATTTATTCTGATTGTTAAGCTTCCCAATTTTAACCATCCAGCAGATATTTTTCTGCATGTAATGCTTCCATTCTTAACAATGTAATTTGCAGTCTTTTTCATTGCAGAAAGTATCTTCAGAAGTGGAGGGAGTTGCTGTCCATTCTACCAGTATTTAGGTCTTCCCACTCAATATGGGGAAAATTAAGCCAATTAATGCTGCTTTTACATGCTACAGTATGTCCATCTTCAAGACACAGAAAAAGGAAATGGCAGAGAAGGGTTAATAAAGTAAATTTTATTTTCTGCTTTAAATAAAAGTGGCAGAAGTTTAACAAATAGAAAGGAACTAATAACTCAACTATATTTTAAGGTTATCTTTTGTAAATGCCTTTCATTTGATTTCAAGAGTTCATCCAAAATTTCTATCAAAAATCTGTACTCACTAAGCTGACCCAAAAAGAAACCTCCCAACAGAAATCTACTATCGTGAAGCAGTCTCTTTTCTTTCCCCAATTACTTCCGCTATCAGTTCAAAAGTAGATGTGATATTCATCAAGCTGAGCATTCAATCATATTAAAGAATTCTTACTGAAGATAAAGCATAGCTTTTAACTATTTTTTAAAACATCACACAGCACAAAATAAAACACTGGACTATGCATAGGTAAAATCAAGTCACATTTTATTGTCATTTCGACCATAACTGCTGGTACAGTACACAGTAAAAATGAGACGTTTTTCAGGACCATGGTGTTGCATGAAACAGTACAAAAACTAGACTGAACTATGTAAAAAAACACAGAAAAACACTACACTAGAATACAGACCTACCCAGGACTGCATAAAGTGCACAAAACAGTGCAGGCATTTCAATAAATAACAAACAAGACAGTAGGGCAGTAAATGATTAAGACAGCTGATTTATCAGAAATTAATCATATAACCATATAACAATCACAGCACGGAAACAGGCCATCTTGGCCCTCCTAGTCCGTGCCGAACTCTTAATCTCACCTAGTCCCACCTACCCGCACTCAGCCCATAACCCTCCACTCCTTTCCTGTCCATATACCTATCCAATTTTACCTTAAATGACACAACTGAACTGGCCTCTACTACTTCTACAGGAAGCTCATTCCACACAGCTATCACTTTCTGAGTAAAGAAATACCCCCTCGTGTTTCCCTTAAACTTCTGCCCCCTAACTCTCAAATCATGTCCTCTCGTTTGAATCTCCCCTACTCTCAATGGAAACAGCCTATTCACGTCAACTCTATCTATCCCTCTCAAAATTTTAAATACCTCGATCAAATCCCCCCTCAACCTTCTACGCTCCAATGGATAGAGACCTAACTTGTTCAACCTTTCTCTGTAACTTAAGTGCTGAAACCCAGGTAACATCCTAGTAAATCGTCTCTGCACTCTCTCTAATTTATTGATATCTTTCCTATAATTCGGTGACCAGAACTGCACACTATATTCTAAATTTGGCCTTACCAATGCCTTGTACAATTTTAATTTTACATCCCAACTTCTGTACTCAATGCTTTGATTTATAAAGGCCAGCGTTCCGAAAGCCTTCTTCACCACCCTATCTACATGAGACTCCACCTTCAGGGAACTATGCACTGTTATTCCTAGAATGATTAAGATTAAAATTAAGATTAAAACTAATCTCAAAAGCTTTTTTCATTTGTTAGATCTAGAGAAATTTCCAATAAATTAGCTCTCCATTAATGCTAAAGACATCATGCAGCAAGAGCATTTTAATTGGAAGATATTTATAGAAAGACATGAAATTCATTTGTGTTCCGAAGTCCAATCATGCTTGGAAGAGAGATATTTGCAAGCAAGGGGTAGCGGATCTGTGTAGGAATACTGGATCACTGACAACAACTTTAGGAATTCCACGTTAACCACACTTACCCAGGAATCCTCAAGCTGCCGCAGGTGCCACAAGACATCAACAACTAACCTGTAGTTTTAGTGACGCAATGACCACAACATATAGAGAAATACAATCTTATTTGACCCAATCAGGCATTTCCCTTCAAGTAAAAATTAACAACCATTTCTGCAATTCATGCTATCCTGGCTATAATGGTAACTTTGTTCAAATCTGACTTAACAGCACATTGTAAATAATTGTATGTAAGCACGCGCGCAAACACACTCAGATTCATTTGCTTGTGAGCATACTCAGTAAATCCAGTAACCATATTAGAATCAATTAAAGACCACAAAAACAGGGTGGACAACCAAGTATGCAAAAGACAACAAATTGGAGAATGTGAATTCATATTAATAAATTTCAAATAAAATACAGGTATCAAAAATAAAGACCACATAACTCATCAAGAACCATCTGCATCCCAATGTTCTTAAGAGAAGATTATCTGCATCCCTACTGGTCTGGCCTAGATGTTTGCGATTGTAGACCAATAGTCAACTTTTAACTGCCCTCTGAAATGGCCACCAAGGGGAAACTGGTGATGTCAGTGTTAGTGACACCCACACATACTGAAAGAATCACTGATTGAGGTGAACTACTTTAACTCAACCTTAAATAATATTTTAATTACTGCATTGCACAAACTGATACCCTGAAGCAAAAGTGTTCAAGATAATTAGCCACAAGCACATCAGTTGGCATTTCGAGTCCGTCTTTGAGGAAGATGCTCCTTTCAATACGGTTGAGCTTTTCAACTCACATAAAATGTAGGCACTGTTGGCAAGCATTTACTGACTGTCTACAATTGCTCTCAACAAGGTGATGATAAGTTGCCTTGCTGAATTGTTGCACTCATGTGTTGACAATGCTCCTACAATACTGATGGTAGGGAGTTCCAGATTATAAACTCAGTAACAATGAAGCAGCCGCTGATATTCTTCCAGGGCAGGATGGTGCATAACTAAATGGAAAATCTGCTGGTGACAATGGTCCATTTACCTGCTGCCCATGCTCTTACTAGGACTAAAGGTTGCAGATCTAGGTGGCAAATTTCACTGCACTTTATTTAGTCTCTTCATCAGTGACGGTCAACATTTACAAAATATGAATGGACACAGAGAGGTTGATTTGTTTTGAGAATCCACATCTTGAAATTTTCTTTAAGATTACCAATTCATTTTTCAATAACATTTATTAATATGCTGAATTGTATGGAAAAAATGCATTGCAGTACATACTGAAAATAAAACGTACTTCAGTAATAACTATTGTTTTTTTCAAAATATCAGATCAGAAATATAGTCACTCATTGTATGAATATAGTAACATACAAGCTCCCATAAACATGCTACAAGTGCCAGTTAGCCTATTATTTTAGGACAAATTTGTACAAGCAACGAAGCAAATTGCACTACTTCCTGAAATAATACCTTGATAATTTTTCTATGTTCATTTGAGAGAGCACAGGTTAATATCTCCAAGACAGCACTAATGGCAGTACAGTATTGCCTCACTGTCCCAGGCTAATAAGATATTAATACTCCTCTCTGCATTTCTATTTATATTGCATTCGTATGTGAAAGCAGTCCGTTTGTCAAATTGCCACACCGCCAGAAACCCTCCCCACAATCTTTGTATTTCCTTATACCCTCTATCCCTCTGATATCTCTGTAGAAGTCTGGCCTCTGAATTTAATCCCTCTGTCAATAGCAACGGCACTTTCAGCTACTCAAGTCCGGGGTTTGAAATTCCTCTCTAAATTGCTTCATTTTCTTCTCAAGATGCTTCTCAAAACCCAAATCTATGGTCAAGGCTTTATGTAACCTTGGGAAGACTCTCTCTTTAGTCACTCCTGAGGCATGCCAACTCACATTTGTTATTTTGAAGCTCTCGCATCAATTAACACTGTGCTGCCTTCGTTAATGACTGTCACCACTACCTGTACACTTTTCCAAATTTTCTCTCTTTTCCTAATGGACTAGATTACTGGATTTTCATCATTCCCTGGGAGGAAGCAGATACCGAGTCTGGGCATGCTATTCAAGACAAGTGGGTACTTCAACCCAGCCATATCCTGACTTAAACAATATCTACATACCTGCAGTTCCCCAGTGTTTCTCAGACAAGGATTACCAATGGCAACCTCAGTTGGAACATTTCCTTGACATACAAGTGCTGAGGAACTTTGCAAACTGGAGAATCATACAGCTTAAGGCTGTTCTACCAATTATTGAAGGCTCAAATGTCACCATGTTCCTGCCTTCCCTAATACTACCCCAAATCCTTTAATATCTTTAGTTTGAAATGTTGACTAATTGATAGTTTAAATTAACCATTCCAGTATCAGCTTCCATTTGCAAGAGTTCAAAAGTCCTCTGCTCTCTACCTGCAGTTCTACATCAGGCCCAAATGACCTGGCTTTAATCTTCTGACTCTTTTAATCTCCTTTTAATCATAGCTACTTTAATAATTTTTATTATAATTCAGAGAATACAACCCTAGTTTTAAATCCCTGCTAAAATGCTCACTAGTCTGAAGTCATTATAAGGCAGAATTTCTGCCAATGATCAACTCCCAAAGCCGATTATAACCTTGAAGCAACTTTCAGGCAGTAAACATACCTGCCAGTGACAAATTTATCCCAAAAGTAACAGTACAGTCATAGAGCATCTATGCTCTAAAGCAGTGACTAAAATATTTTCAAGTCAGAATCACTTTATTACCAGTATATGAAACATATCAGAATTTGTGATTCAATTCCAAGCATAAAACACAGGACAACATCATAACAGACAACACAATAGCAACCAACAGTTTTTCAAGACAATAGTGCAAACAGTTTTGAGCAATCAACAATTAGCACAAACAGCACAAAAATCAAACTTAAATAAATGTGAACATATGAACAGATTCAATATTATTAAAAGAACATAGAGAGCAGGAAAGACCGTTTAACAGATGTTGTGCAGGGATATCAGGTTTTTACACATGAGTGAGTTCTGTTGAGAAGCTGGATAGCTACAGGAAAGAAGCTTCGAAAATCAAGCGTAGCCCTGGTGGTGATGGACTATTAGTGTATCCCTAATTGGAATTTAGTAAGTAGGTGAATACTAGGGTGGGTGGAGTCAGTCAAGGCTGTGTACCAAGAACATGTATGCATAGTGCTCCCATGTCCATTGCCCTCAGTTTTCTAGGGGGTAGAGGTTGTTAGTGTAGTACAATTTATAGAGAATGGAATACAATTATGGATTTGATGAAAAAGTGGGTTGGTCAAAGTTGGTGGGGAAAAACAGGATGCCTGTTTTTAACTAGAAATTAACTCAAATGCACAGATAGCAAGTGATGGATAAGTGGTTCATAATTATGCGGATCAGAGAGAGAAAGTGGTCCTTGAGGCTTGTTAGCTGAAAGTAGAGGTTTATTAACAAATGTTTTGGATAACTTGAAGAAAGCCTTTGTAGAAACAAGCAGGTTGCCACTTGCGGATTTTGAAATAATACACCAATATCCTCCGCTCATTTAAAAGAAAACTGAATGGCTTCATTTGAGACAATTTTGTATTTTACGTTACAACAAATCATGTTCCTAAACAATAGTTTGTATTTCAGAAACAGCTCGAATTAAAAAAAGATAAAGTGCAGAGGTTGTGATAGCTGTGACTCAGTGGGTAATAATTCCACTCCCGAAACATGCTCAAGTGTCTTGGCTGAGCAACTTTCTGAGGCTCTGGCAGCATCCTCACCTTACAAACTGTTTCACTAGAACATCAAGTTCTCCAGTATTGTCAAAATTTAACCCTCACTATTTATTATAAAACATACCTAGTTGTTTTGAACCTAGTTGTTGTCACATTTCAACAGCAAACTTAAAAGAATCTTAACGGTTATACAGCACTTTGGGACGTTCTGACATCAACAAGAAAGGCATTTCAAATTGCAATTATCTTTCCACCCACAACAGATCAGTCAATATCTTAAAAAGCAATCAGTTAACATTCCTAGGAAAATGAAAACTTATGTTACTAACGGTTAGAGCCCGCAGTCGCTGCTCTCTGGTAGAGGTGTGATACATAAAAGCAATTCCAGAGAGATAACTGGGTCTGGAAATCCATTCTCGGTCGTATGCATTGGCTGAAACATTGAACTAGATGCAACACGCAGTCGCCATTGTAGCAAGCGTTCTGCGCTGGCTAAAACGGGTGGAGTTCCTACCATTGATAATAATACAGGCATGAGCCAACATTAACCACTACCCCCCCCCCCCCCCGCGCCTTTCAGTTAACAGCGGTAACAGTGTTTTCAGTTTAAGCTTCAATCTTCCAGCAGTACTAACACTTCCCGTTCAATTACGAGCATGGTCTCCAAGATGTTTAATCTGTACGGCTTTGCGATGCGCTTTTAAACCCATGTTATCTGAAGCACAATGCCTGCTTTTTCTCAACCCCTTGACTTACAAACGTCAATTTCTCTTTTTACTTTCTTTTGACTTTTTTTGTTCTGTGGTCGTTGCTTCCTTCTTTATGTTCCTTTTCTGTTACCTCTTTGCTTTCTCCGATGGTTTTCCTGTCTGTGTTTTTGCTCCTGATTTTTTATTTTTGATTTGCTTTGTTTCGATTTTCATCTAGGGCAGTAGTTCTGTGAGTGGGAGTCCAGTTCCTTCCACTTCTGGTACCAGCACACCGAGGAGGGGACGCAGGCAACTCCCCCAGACTCCCTCCACGCCCAGGCCGCATGTCACCTACTCCCCCGTGGTCCGCAAGGCCATGAACACATCGCAGCAGCAGGGTAGGACACCGACCCCTGTGCCACGCCGGTACTCACCCCCGGCCCCGGAGCACCCACGGGGCGAGAGGCACAGCAGCAGCAGGTCCCCCGGCACGGAGAGAGGCACCGTCCCGCGCAATGGCTCCCCCCGACTGCATCGCCAGAGCAGCGGCCAGTGGTCCACCCCCAGCTCCCACCTCTCTGAGCCTTACCTGGGATGCCACGACGAGGACTATTACCGCGGCCCCGACTACGACGGCACGCCGAGGGAGGAGACTCTGACCTTCGAGGTGGCCGTAGCGACGAGCTCCGGGAGGTCGCCGAGGACTTGTCGGGCGCCATCCTCCTCCTCCGTGTCCCTCCCGAGGCACGGGCGCCGGGTACCCAACGGGTACTACCACAACCTGGGGCCCACGAAAACGAGAGGGCCCGGCGCAAGGAAAGGGATGCACGAACCCTACAGTGAGACCGACGAGGACGACTGGTGCTAGCCCCACCCTCACACCCCGCCACCTCCTCCCTCCCATCCCCTCGACACCTCCATACTTCTTACATTGCCAAGCGAGCCGGAGGAGCGAGAGTCTCTGGGCCTCCTGAGGAGCTCTAGCCTTCCAAACATTATAACAAAAAAAAAATCAATCAAGGGAAAAAAATAAATCTTCACAGGGAATGTGGGGAGGGTTTGCGCGTCGAGGAATCAAAATGGCGGCGGTCTAGTTGCGTGCTTAGCACAATTGAGCGGGAAAAAGAAAAACCCGTGAAAGTACTTTCTGGCGAAGCTGTTGGGGGTTTTATTGATGAGTTTTATCATCCATTACCTGCTAATATGTTATTGGTATTGTTTTGGCCGTGTGTTGTGTTGGGGGGGGCGCGCAGGTTTGCCGTGCCCCCCCGGCAGCCTCAGAGAAGCGGTTGCTAAGCAACGGTGATCGCCCTGCGATGCGGGGAGCCTGGCTTCAGCTTGGAAGTTGTGCTGTTATGCCTCATCAGAACGGCTCATCACAGCATGGATTCCTCTCTCTCACTCTCTCTATAAAGAGCATGTCGTGACCAAGAGCACTTTGATTTAATGTGCGTATGTTGGGGTTTGGGCGGGGGCGGGGTGGGGAATGGGCGGTGGTGTGTGTGGGGGGTGGGGGGTATGAAGTGGGGGAAATGATTAGAGGGATGCAACTGTTATCTCGGCATCAAACTCCCTGCAAACTTGCGTGAGATCATTTCCATTTTATTTGTAATTCTTCTTTTTCCAACCCTGTGGATTGAACGGGTGGGGTGAGGGCACCGTGAGGCCTCACCTCGATGGGCGAGAGGTGCAGAGGAAGGGGAATCGCTCTGCCAGACATTTAAACGCTGGCAAAATCACACCAGCCCAGTGCAAAGTGGAGTGTATGATTTTTAAGTGTGTGAAGCTCTTGAGTGCCTTTGCAGTTTAATCTGTTTGTTAGTTTTCCAATTTTACCAGGTTTTCCCTGTCATCCCTTTTTAATTATTCAAAATTATGACTATTCATTCTACTTGTCTATTCTACTCTCGAGGCAAAATCCCTAACCATTTATGTGCAATAGGGAATGGCTTCATTTGAAGGGATTAGGATTTGGGTTCTGATTGTTTAAGGTTTAATACTTGTTATTCTCACCAGAAGGTACTCAAAGGACATGGGGCAGAAGCAAATATGTATTTTAAGAATCAGATTCCAGGTATCCGGCTTTGCATAATTCCAGTGTAGCATGTACAATAGTGCCCACAATTCAAATGGAGGGAGGATTCAATGTGTTTTTGAAATTACTGGTTAACCTCGCTGGTGGCACTGCCTGTAGGGTAGGAAATGGATAAAAGAGGTTCATTAGCAGGAGAGGGCTGTTTAAAGTTCCCTGGATCTCCAAACATCCACACAAATACACATATGTAAATGCTAACCTCAGAAATTACAACCAAGCTCAATCTTTACAATGTTGTAGGAAGACGGAGAAGTTCCACGGCTCTTTAAGGACAAGCAAAGAAAGGATCAGAATAGCAAAAGGCACTGGGAAAGAAGGAGAAAACAGATGTATTTATCTATTTCTGAGAAAAAGCTATTCCTACTTCCCTTGGAATGGTATGTGTTGATTAAACTGCTGCAAACTTGATTAAGGTGTAGTTAAGAAGTCAGTTCTAAGATTTCCATCCAGTAATGATATACCTACACGTGTGGCTTGAAAGGAAACTCAAGCTCGGGTGGTAATTGAAGCTATGAAGAAGCATGAATGATTGTAATTTGCCCCTTACTGGGGTGTAATGCCAGCCAACCTGCCACATCAAGTCAGTGAACTTCTTGAGAATTGTTTTCTTACAATCACACTGGGCTTGATTGGCTATGTAAAATATTCTGATATATTATACAATTTAAAGACAAGACATTCGGTAAATCAGGAAGAGTATTTACAGAGTTGGATCTTCTCAGCTCTGTTCAGCTGCTGAGTGTTTATCCTATCTAAAATGGGTGACCCCCCCCCCCCCCGGCTTTTATCTCCTACATACTTTCCCCAGGAATTCCAAGAGATCACGATGGGTGACCCTTCCAAGTTTCCAGGATCCCATGAGACTACAGTCCTGGTCCTGGACTTATTTCCACTTGGCATGATTAACTTATTATTATTTAATTATTTATGGTTTTATATTGCTATATTTCTTTACTATTCTTGGTTGGTGCGGCTGTAATGAAACCCAATTTCCCTCGGGATCAATAAAGTATGTCTGTCTGGCAAACAAACAGTGGGAATTAGACTGGACAAAGTTCGATTTGAGCAGATTTGTATTTACTACCTGTTTTGGCAACAGACAGTCAACATACTTTACATAACATGCATCAAGGAGTCCTTACTCAGAACAGTGGGAATGAGAACATCCACTCTAGAACGTTATTTTTTGAAAAATGGTCATTGATACGAACACCACAGCATTAATGAAATTGTGGGAGAGTGAAGCTGGTTTCTGGTTCTAGCAGCCTCAATCCCCAATATAATACTCTCCTCAGATGCTCAACTGCATAAAGTGCCAGCCTTAAAATATCCAATAGCACTACCTGTGGGTACAGCAGGAATATGCACAAACCAGCTGAGTCTGAAGAAACCAGGATAAAACTTAACTTTTTTTTATGAACTGTGGGCAAGTCTGCTATGCAAACCCGATGGAGGGTGGGGATGGCATATTGAGCATCAGTCCTAAACAGCAGATAAAACTGGGAAAACGAACATCCATAGCCCTGCAAAGGCAACAGGATCTTTAATAATGAGTATGTGAGATTTTGTGTGAAAATATTTGCCTGTGGCCATAATTGAGTTCACTGTAAATAAGCTGATGGCCCTCTTAGAATAATGTCAGTGAATCGAGTTTATAATTAGTACAGTTCCAAAAGAAAATAGAGATTATAAATTTCTGGGAAATATATAAATATATATGTATATACATATATTTATGTATGAAGAATATTTATTAATATAGAGTATTTAATAAGGCACTGCAGGTCCAAACAGTAATGGCTCTGGTACCTATAATGTGAAAGAGGGCAGAAGATGAAAAAGAGAATTACAAAATACATATTTTGAATATTAATGGAGGTGATCTCGTAAAGTTTTGATGCATTCTATGCTCCAGGTTCGATTGTAAAACGTTTCATTTCAATGTCATTCTGATACACTCAGCTGCTGGCTCCTGTCTGGACAACTTTTCAGATGTGTAGTTATATCTTTTACATGCCTCTATACACTCAAATAGAAGTCTGGATGTTTATGTTAATGTATGGAGCTAAATGTACAAGGGAGGCAGGTAGAGGGCCCATATCTTCCCAGTGAAACTTTTTTTTTCCAATGATAGCTCCCAGTGTGTGGCTCAAAGGGCCATGCTCTCTTCACTCTAACTCCAAAGGTTGTGGATTCAAGTTCCACTCCAGGACTGGAGCATAAAAAAATCTAGGCTAGCACTTAAAGTGCGGTACTGCAAGAGTGCTGCTTTGCTGGAGGTGCTGCCTTCTGGATGAGATATTATACCAAGGCCCCGTCTGCTTTCTCAGGTGTAAAAGATCCCATGAAATTGTGTCAGAGAACAGGAGGAGTCTCCCTGCTGTTCTGCCATGTTTTTTTTTCTGTTTGTCAACATTTCTAAAACACGGTTATTTGGTCATTGTCATTCTGTGATTAGTGGGAGTTGGTTGTGTGCAAATTTATTGCTGTGTTTCCTACATTACGACGACAATGCCTCAAAAAGTGTTTCATTGGCTGTGAAGCATTTTTTAACATTCTGAGATGAATATGAAAGGTGCTGCAGAAATGCAAGTCTTTATTTCTTCTTCTGACTATCATTTTCAAAGCTGGATGCTAAGAGCCTATAATGATCAGCGTGGGTCATGGCTGGAAGGAGGACAGATCTTAACATTTTCCAAAGATATTGGGCATGTTTGAGATAGAATAGAAGGAAATGTATTTCACTGTAAAATAAATTTGATATGTAGAAGGAAAAGAATTGCAAATAGTATAAACCTTACTATTAATTTACTGCTATTTTTACTTCTATTCCCTTTAAGAAAAAAATAAATCATCACAAAAATGTCAGCTTTAGACTGTTCTCAGAATTATTGTAATAATGGTCAAAATCATTTTTATGTCAAATTGTTAAAAATGATTATGACAGTCTTCCACCTGTTCAATAATAGTTTAAAAAACAGTTAATTTGTGATGCTGTGCCCTTAGAATATCCATCTCTTCCCCTGGTATTGTGGTTTGACTTGTTTCCAATTCTTGCTAAACACGAGATGAATTAAATGAAGAAGATGGGCCATGAATTATGTGTACCTAAGCCCATTCTGATCCATATCAGGACCAGGAAATTGATTCAAGATATCTAACCTTTTCAGTTTGCAGATTAAACTTCACTCCAGGAATAAGAATTAAATATCTGAACTACAACAGAGAACCACAGCAACAAATTGCAGCATTGCACACAGCTAGCTCTAAATAAATATTGTTTTAAGATTGTTGTGATCTTGTGGAAACATAGTTATCATCCTAATATTAAATAAGTCTTCAGAGAGTAGATCACTGTGTCAGAAATGGGTGAAATCTGTCCTGTCTTCTTATTTCATGGTACAGTACATTCCATTGTGTCATTGCTCCAGTATTTTCCAAATATTACTGTATAGAATGTAAACTGGCTTGCAACAATATCCTGTTTGGGTTCCATTAAGCATATTACCAGTTATACTGAACTATGGCAATGTAAGGCACTTCTTTGTTGAGCAGGGTCTAGGTAGACACTTAAAGTTAAAATGTTAAATATTTCTACTTGAGGACTTATATTTTAGAAACACATTAAAATATTATTTTTTGGAAATATTGGAAATATTGTTTACTGATACCCAGGTTTGGTCCCTTATCTGTATCCAACAGACTGATAAGACCCATAAATATGCATCTTGAGAGTTCTCTGAACTATTATTTAGGGAATGTTGGTTCATTTAATCCCCTCTCCTCTCCTTTCTTGAGTATTATCTGATTGCAAGCTTTGGAAGGAAAATCTGCCTGTTTTTTCCAACAGTGCAGTTGTGAATGATGCACTGAGAGCTTTGAATGTTAACTCCTCAGAATAAGTTTCTTTTATATGTTGACGGAATGCCTGAGAATGCAGACAGTAACAGATATACCATGGATTTGCACTGCCACTCCTTCCAACAAGATCTCTACACATTTTTAGTTCTGGCCTCGCGTTTATCTCCAGGTTTAATTGTTCCACAACAATCAACCATGGCTTCAGCAGCCGATATCCAAATCCTGGAATTCCTTGTGTGAGCTCTTCCTATTCTCCATCTTCCATCTTTAAGTGTCTCATTAAAGACAAACTCTTTGACACTGAATTTGGTTTCCTATCCTATTGTCTGATTACAGTGTCAGAAAACATCACTAGCATGTGTTGTAAGTGAATCCAATTACTGTTAACTATAATTTACAAAGTGCAATCGCAACTTCCTCTGTAAACCTGCAACATACATGACTTAAAGAGGTAAAAATTTGTCATTGTCAAGCATTAAATGTGTGAAGTAGTGTTTGAATTCAAAATTCAGTTCTGTTAGCTTATTTATCGGGGGTCCAACACTTGTTTAATAAATTAAGTGGAGAAAGAATTTCCATTGCAAATAGTTTGCACACCATCTTGTGTGTATCAGTTTCAGCCAAGGTAGAACAAAGAACATAGACCAGTACGGCATAGTACAGCCTATGATGTTGTGCCAACATTTTAACCTCCTCTAAGATCAATCTAACCCACATAACTTTTTTTTCTTTCATCCGTGTGCTTATCTAACAGTCTCTTAAATGCCCTTTGTGCATCTGCCTATACCACCACCCCAGCAGCAAGTTCCACACATCCATCACTCTGTTTAAAAAAAATACTAGCTCTGACACCCCCACCCACCGGTACTTTCCTCGAAATTTTAAACTATGCTTTCAGAAAAATTGGGGCCAGATGCATTGTGTGTAAACATAAGAAATACATGCAAGAGTAGACCTTTTGTCCTGACCAATATTTCTCCTTCATTCGACATCACTAAAAACAAATGCAGTGATTACTATCCCAATGAAGTTTGTAGGAGTTTGTTGTGTGCAAAGTTCCTCATTTCAGCACTATGCTAGTGATTACACCTCTGAAGTATTTCATTAGAAGTTATCTTTGTGCATTTCCTAATAGCACTTTATGAATGCACATTGTTCATTTATTCAGGTTCAGGTTCACTCACAGTCTCTTGCATTTCTTAATACCCATTACATGTCTTTCATGAAGCTCAAACTCTCAAGAAGCACCTTTGATCAGGCCTTTTGTGTCTTCTCACTGTCTCCTAGGAAGGTTTGGTGTCAATGTCTGATAACACTCCTATGAAACACTCTGGACTGATGTTACTATGTGAAAGACGCAGAACTTGCCATGTGTCATGTAACACAGCAGAGATTACACAATCAAAACATACTTAAAAGGCTTAAAGCAGATCAGACTGTAGGGCCAATGTAAAGTAGTATTCTTCACCTCTAGCCCATACTTTTATATTATCTTGAGGGAACTTGGAAACACTGAGACTGATATATTTTGCCCATCATTATTTGGCTTTGAGAAGATAGTAGTGAGCTGCCTTTGCGAATCCCTGAAGTCTTGTGGTGGAGGTATTTCCACAATGGGAGTTGGGAGGGAATTACAGGATTTAAACACAGCAACAACAAAGGAATGTCAGTACAGTTCCAAGTCATGATAATATGTAGAATGAAGATGAACCTGTAAGTGGTGGTATTCGTATATCCATTTTATCAATGTCCTTCTGTGAAGTGGGAGTTGGAAGTCACTGGTTTGGGAAGTGCTGTCACAATAATCAGAAAGGGAAAAGGTTCCCCATTCCTTAGAAGTGGCCTGGTTCAGCATGTGACGATCAGGATTGTTTTTCTTAATCCTGTATAGCTTCGAACACTTCTGTTACAATATAAGTGAACCAGGCTAAACGACCAGCCAGACTGGTCTGCATCCATAAAATTATAGAAATGCATATTCAGAAGTAGTGTATTCAGTCTACACTATCTAAACAGTCTAACCCTAGCTAAGAAAGATGTCCATGCCAGACAAGAAAGCACTCCAGCCTAATCCTACTTCTCAGCTTTTGACCCATGGCTAATTTGGTTGGGCCTTTCAAAGTGTGGTGAAAGCTTCTGCACCCCCCTCCCCTGCCTTCCTTTCAATTAGTGAGTTCTAGACTCTCAGTAATTTTCCTCAAATCTTCACACAAATTATTTTTTAAAATTGCTACATATGTACACATAAAATCCACAGTGAACATGAATACATATTTAATTGAAAATAGTGAACAGTCTACAGCATAAAATAAACCTTGCTTTAATTGGCACCATGGAAACAGATTTGCATGGAAGTCTGAAAATTCACATCAGTCTTAATTAGGAAAGAGGAATAAGCAATGAGGTATTTAAAAATGATCTTTCTGATAGTTTACAAATAAAATTAAACGACTGATCTTAAACATTTACTATGATCAACAAAACGCCATTATCTGAACCTAACAATATAACTAAACTAAATTATGCTCAAAATTAAAATCATTCTCTTTGCTAAGGATAAGGGTTGGAAGAAACTCTGCGTGCCATTCACTTGGGGCTGTTTGACACGTAGTACTATTTTCAACATTTCTTCAATTAATATTTGGTTTCACAATTAACTAAGTCATACTTTGTGGAAAAAAATATATATAAAGAAGAATTAGTGCTGTGTTAATACACACCTGTGTCTTTTTAATGCCTGACACTGTCAATAAACCATAGAACATAGAAAACCTACAGCACAATACAGGCCCTTCAGCCCACAAAGTTGTGCTGAACATGTCCCTACCTTAGAAATTGCTAGGCTTAGGCTTAGCCCTCTATTTTTCTAAGCTCCATGTACCTATTGAAAAGCCTCTTAAAAGACCTTATCGTATCCACCTCCAACACTGTTGCTGGCAGCCCATTCCACGCACTCACCACTCTCTGAGTAAAAAGCTTACCCCTGACATCTCCTCTGTACCTATTCCCCAGCACCTTAAACCTGTGTCCTCTTGTGGCAACCATTTCAGCCCTGGTAAAAAGTTTCTGACTATCCACACGATCAATGCCTCTCATCATCTTATATACTGTTATCAGGTCACCTCTCATCCACCGTTGCTCCAAGGAGTAAAGGCCAAATCCTGTCAAAAGGATCAAACACATCTCACACAAATTTGGGAGAGAAAGAGGGCATGTTGTAGAATTCAGGATCATTTTCAAGGCTCATTGTCTGTTCTTCTCTCTGCTCAACAGATGTATCAATCATTGGAAATATGTGATCATTGATTAAACGGCTCTTTCTATGCCTCTCATAGTTTTATACTTGTTAATAAATTTCATTCATTTATGGATTTTGGTTGGCACGGATGAGGCCGTTATTTTATTACCTATTCTTATTAAATGCATACACAGACACAGTAGCCTAGCCTGTGACAACATTCCCGTAAATGAATAGTATTGTCTACCAATAATGTTTTGAACAAAATAATGGTATATCCACACTAAAATGTACGTGGAATTTCATTACTGGACAATCCAATGAAATCTGCCCTGCTTGTATGATTAAAGAGCATACAGTATGTTGCACCAGCTGGAGATTATTGCAAGCCTAGTAAATATATTTTTTATTTATTGATGCATTGTGGAATGGTTAAATCCATGTAAATGGATGTTGGAATGATTAATTCAAAAATATTCTGTTTTTAAGCAACAGTGGAAATATTGGAAGAACCAAAGCATTCTTCTTTGCATAGAAGTCTAGGTTCACAGGATTCAGCAGAAACCTACCCTACATGCATCTACTGTTGCACCTACATCAATTGTAAAGGATTTTCATTCTCATTTTTCTGTTTGATATTTTCTGTAAGTCAGTTATCAGCTGTTTACAGACTCTTCCACAACTACCAATACCAACCTTGAAGTCAACTGCCCATTGTGGCACCAATAGCATCCTTGGTGGAAGTCATCCGGCCTCAAACTGGAGAGAGGAGTCAAAGCTTACTGCAGATTCTACGATTGTAAAGTGGTGCGAAAGAACTGAGGGGATTCTTTTGACACGTGTCCATATAGTATATCAAATATTACTATGTTATTGATGATGACTAACCATTTGTTGCCATAGAAAAGTGTTCTGCCAGAAGTTAGTTACTGTCTTAAATGCTGCAGTAAGTTTGAAAAAAGGCTCAGGACTGAATTGTGGTTTAAGCTCAGGCTCCCTTCCCTGTGCATGTCCAATGATGCTTCAATGATTGGTCTACTGCTGTACAGCAGCCTAATACACTAAAATGCACCGTATTCGTGGAGGGAGATAATGGATTTAGTCAATGTACAGGATCACATGAGTCTCTGCAGTAGTTTTGAAATTTTGATGATGATAGATGTCATGGAGTTGAATACTCCAAAACACACGTCAGTGAGGCTCTAAATCATTGATGACTGAGAGACTGACCCAAGGCCAGTATGAAGTCTAATTCTGGTAGACTGGATATTGGTTATACAGGAGATTATCCTTTTATCTCAGTGATCAGGGTCGATATTTTAGCTGGACAGTGTGACCAAAGATCTCCTGCACTTTCTACTGCAGATTATTTGTTAAAATAAGGTCTATAGGATTCAGTAGCAAATTAAGTTGGTAATCTAGAAATCCCAATGATACAGAAACACAAGTTCAAATGCTACCATGGCTGATGGGGAATTTAAATTCTGCTTACCAAATAAATCAAGAATAAAAAGATAGCAACTATTAAATCCAACTAGTTCATAGTGCAATTTATGGATGGAAATTTGCCATCCTTTCCTTAGTGTGGCCATCTGATTACTCTTGACTACCAGCAAACTCCAAAGTGCAAGTGTAATTAGAATTGGGCATTTGAATAGGATTTATTATAAATTGTGTGAAATTTATGCCTACATCCTGTGAATTAATATTTTAAACTTTTTTTTAAAGTCTGATCACAACTTTGAACAAGACAGTCAGTCACAATGATTTCTGATGTAGAGAGCAATAATTCAGTTGAAGTATTTTTCTAAGAGTAGGTGACTGCATGTTCTTGCACTACTTCTATTGAACACAATAAAAACAGAGAATGCAGAAAGTGCTCAGCCAGTCAGGCAGCATCTGTGAAGAGAGAAACAGAGCTACCATTTCAGGTCAATGGCCTATTAGCAAAACTGGGAAATGTTAGCGTTAAAGAAAATATTAAGGTGCAGAGAAAGGGTGAGGAAAGTAGAGAAAAGGCTGTGATTGGATGACAGGTAGGAGAAATTAAATGGCAAAATCTAACAGCCCTGAATGCCTCCTGACTGCAGAACCCACTGCTGCTAACTCAGGCTTGAACAACCCCAGACAGCTCTAGAACGCAGATCCCGTCACCAGTTCTGGCTCCAACACCCCGGACTCCTTCAGACCTCGAATTATGCAGTCACTAGCTCCAGACTGACCTCTGGCATCTCTACCTCCAGGCCAAGACCTTTCTCACTGCTGCTGGGCCCCCAGCATCACTCCAACCCCAGATCTTTCAGACACCCCATCATCTCTTAAGTCCTCAGAGCTTCCATCTTTCTCCTACCCTCCCTTCCCTGTACACCCAACCCTCCTCCTTCCTCTGATGCCACCAACTCTTCTCCCTCATCTGATCCCAGCTTTAATTCCTTCTATGTCTTCACCATTCCCCTTAACCTTCCATTTTGTGAGGTGGAATTGTCTGTCCTCAGCAAGTTCCTTACCTTTGTCCCTCTTTGCCGCATTTAGTGAGTTCTGTGCCTGATACAACAGCAAGCCCTTCTTCCATTACATGTGTTTCCAAGCTTACTTCTTTAGCAAGGATTCCCCACTGTACATTGATAACCCCTTCTCTCATTTCCAACCCTCTTCCTCTTCTTGGACACTCCTCTCTGGTTTTCTGCCTACTCTAATAGCTGATGAACCATTAACGACTTATCTTCAGCACTCCTAATTCCTCTTTGAAGTTTACCGGTACCCCTCTGAATGCACTGTCCTCCACTCTGCACTGTTCTCAACCTTAGCATCAAACCCTCAGATAAAGGAGTTGCTGTTGTAATTGTGGTGGAGTGACCTCTACATTGCTGTAACTCTCAAGACACCCGTCTTACTTACCCCTTAAAAAGGACCGCACATGAAACCATCAGGACATTGTCTCTGGCACAATCACAAATCTCATCAACTCTGAAGAACTCCCAGCCATGCCACCACTCTCATAGTTCCCTTACCCCGACTGCTCATTTTTTCCTCCTAACCAAGACCCACAAACCAGACTGACCAGGTAGGCCCATTGTTTCTGCCTGCTTCTGCCCCACTGAACTCATGTCCAGACACCTTGACTCCATTTTACCCCTGTTAATTCAGTCCCTTCCCACCTATATCTGTGGCACTTCACATCATCTTGATCTTTCAACAACTTTCAAATCTCTGGTTTTGATGGCTTCATTTTAAGAATGGATGTTTAGTCCCTATACACCTCTATCCCCCATCAAGAAAGACTTAAAGCTCTCCTCTTCTTTCTCAACAACAGACCCAAACAGTTCCCATCAACCACCACCTTCCTCTGTCTGGCGGAACTGGTCCTTACCCTCAATAATTTCTCTTCCCTCTTTCTCCATACTCAAAGTGTAGCCATGGGCACTTGCACGGGCCCCATCTATGCCTGCTTTTTGTTAACTACTTGGAAGAGTCCCTGTTCCAAGCTTTCCCTGGTAATGCTTCCCAACTCTTTCTGCACCATATTAACAAACTGCTGCTTCGTGCACCCATCAATTTGATCAGCTTTGCCTCTAACCAACCCTGCCCTTAAATTCACTTTATCCATTCTGACAGCTCTCTCCCTTTTCTTAAACCCTCTTTCTCCATCTCTAGGGACAAACTATCTACCAATATCTTTTATAAACCTACCAATTCCCACAACTATCTTGTATCTCTTCCCACCCTGTCTCCAATAAAAATGCTGATCCTTTTCTGAGTTACTTCATCTCAGCTGCACCTGTTCCCAGAATGAGACTTTGCTTTCCAGGACATCAGAGATGTCCTCCTTCTTCAAAGAATAGAATTTCCCTTCTTCCTTTGGTGATGCTGCCCTCATTTGTATCTCCTCCATTTCACAGATGTCCAAGCTCACCACTTCTTCCTGCTCCCTTAACAGGGATAGAGTTTCTCTTGGCCTCACCTACCAGCCCATGGATCTCTGCATCCAGCTCATCATTCTCTGCAGCCTCCCCATCTTCAACTGGACCCTACTATCAAATATACCATTACCTCTCCCCCACTCTTCACTTTTCGCAGGGATCACTCCCTCCGTGATCCCCTTGTCCATTCATCCCTCCTCACTAATCTCGCCCTGACACATATCCTTGCAAGTAGAAGAAGTACTACACCTTACACCTGCCCATTCACATCCTCCCTCACCTCCACTCGGGGCCCCAAACAGTCCTTCCAGGGGAGGCAATGCTTCACCTGTGGCCTTCTTTGCATTAGTGGGATCAGGCATAGATTGGAGGCCCCTTTGTTGAGCACCTTCACTCCATCCTCAAAAAGCAGGATTTCCCAGTAGCCAAGTACTTCAATTCCAATCTCCTTTCCCATTCTAACATGTTGGTCCACGGCCTCCTCTACTGCCATGATGACGCCACCCTCAGGTTGGAGGAGCAACACCTCATATTCCATCTAGGTAGCCTCCAATCTAATGACATTAACATAAATTTCTCCTAATTCTGGTCATCTTCATCCTCACCATTCCCTCTTACCTCTTCTCCTCAGCTGCCTATCACTCGCCACTACTTCTTCCCTTTTTCCCATGATCCGCTCTCCTATCGGATTCTTTCATCTCCATCCAGGTACCTTACCCACCCACCTGGCATCACCTATCACCTTCTAGCTAGTCCTTTCTCCCCTACCCTTTCCTCCTTATTGTGGCATCTTCCCCCTTCCTTTCCAGACCTGATAAAGGATTTCAGTTCGACTGTTTATTCATTTCCATAGACGCTGCCTGGCTTGCTGGGTTCCTCCCAGCATTTTATGTGTGCTGCTCTGGGTTTCCAGCATCTGCAGAATCTCTTGTGTTGAAGGAGTGAATGGGACAAATAATGAAACAACAGGTGACTGTAGAGGAGTTATAAATGGGAATGGAGTAATCATCTTCTGGAATTGTTGAAGAATTTTGAGTTTGGAATTGAGGTACTTCACCTCAAGGATGCATCTAGCACCTTATTGAAAGATGAGAAGCTGTTGTTCATGACCTGATACAGCACTGAAACTGGTAACACTACTGTATTCTGATAAAATCTTTCACTTCACAAAGCCATGATAATTAGTCAAAATGCATTCTGTGAGAAAGTTGGTGTCTGGGCAGAAGGGTTGTAATAGCCACAATTCTCTGTTGGAAGTAATCTAATATTGTGAGTTGATACCATTGTTTCATTGATGTTCCAAGATTTGCATGCTGTTTGTAAAGTGTAATTAATTGATGCCAGTTTGCCAGTCAGTGAGCTGAGAATGGTATCTGGGACACAGCAGCTTGTAGTGATTACCAGCCTGGGTATATGACCCCATCAGAGGGTGGGGATGCCAATGATCATAGTGTTTTCATAATAGATGTAATTGGAAACTTCACAAAAGAAGTAAAAACTAATAGCAATATCTGACTTGATGGTCAAATCAATGTCTGTTAAAAGCCCAGTAAGCTTCCTCTGTACATACAATAAATGCACCAAATTACACAGGCTACACATGGAACAAACACAGAAAAGAAGCAAGTTGCAAATATTGCTACCAATTTATATTTTGATCAATGTTTGTAACACTGCTAAGGAGATTCTACCCACACATCAGCAGGCCATCTATTTGACAGACATCAGCATTGTTCCCTTCCTCGGTCTCCCTTCTCCGTGAAAACATCCGAACATCCCACTGAAATAATGATCATACAAATCTAGCAGCACTTTAATCTGACTTTTATATCAATAAATTAAGAAGTAAGCTTATTCTCAAAAGGAAATAAAACACTTTTCTGTGGTATATTTCATTCCCTTTCAGGACATTCCAAAGTGATTCACAGCCAGTAAAATGCTTGTAAAAAGCCATTGTTTTCATCCTCCTTCTGGAAGCCAGTCACCCAGTTTAGAGTCAGTATGTGCCCATGTTCTTTACTCTTCCCCTAAAAAATTCACAGTTTTTCAGTATATTTAGAGATAGCTAACCCAGGCAGTAGCCACTGATCTGCTAGGATTTATTGTACTTACATACATGTGTGAAAGAGGGAAAGAGACTGGATCAGGTGTAAGCTGCACATATCTTCTAGTCACACATGTCTGTAAAGATTGGTAACTTTACTAGGATCCCAGGCAGCTTGTAACACCTATGGAAAAGAAACCTGAAGCATATTTTATACATCCACAAGATATTAGCAATAGTAGCTCGCCGAGCAATCCTAACTGTTCCTCAACATGCTGCTGTGCTGAGGACACTTAGGATGGACCAGATTAAGAGAGTAGATCTTTCTTAAGAAGGGTTTCATGCTCTCCATTGCTGATGGTAGCTATGTACTTAACTCACTTTAAATTCCCTAGCTGCCAGAGTGGGATTTAAACTTTAATCATTAGTCATGGCCTTGTGATTATAGTGTGCAATATCACTGGACCCTAACACTGTGTGTGTGATTTTTGCACTGGAGAAGGTAGAGTGAGATGATTATAGAATAACTGAGAGGGAAGGCACCGCCAGGAGCTCTGCGATCATTTTCTCACTTCCAGAAAGAAAAGGAAGAGATTGCGGAGGGTAAGGGAAATAATGTGATTCTCAGGATTCAGAGTTACCAATCATTGGACATTGCACCATGCAGATAGGAAGCAAATGCCTGTGTGTAACATTTTGTCCTAAACCTTTCATGCAAGGACAGACTAAATTAACCTCTGGTTTCTAAGGTAAATACAATTATAGTCTATATGAAAGCGAATTTACTCCATTTCACCCTCCCCTCCTCAATTATTATTAAAAGTTCTACTTACCTTTCTACATCACAATGTTCCATTTTTCTGCCCTATCCTTAGCAGTAAAGGCAAGTTTCTCAGGAAACAATGTCTAATGGGGAGATTGTAGTCCCTATCATATATCAGAGGGCTGTCTTTATTGCTGTAATATACAATATGCACTTGATTTGGTGGAATTGAATTCAGTTTTTCAAAATTTCTCAAGAAAACAAGAGCCTGGTGCATCATTTCAAAGTGCCAACCCTATTTAATTTCCACATAAAAGAAAGCCAGTCATTTTCTGCTGTTTTTTTTTGGATTTGATAGCACACACTGTTCCCAAACACAGGCTCTGGATGTTTTATACCCTGGCATCAAGGTGAATGAGAGCACCTCTCCGTGATTAGCATTTGTGTTCAGTGTTTATGTAGACCACACCTGCATAGAGGTAGCCAAGCTGTGGACTTAACAGAAGCAGTGTTGTGCAGTTTGCTGAAACTGCACTTGGCTGTACTGTTGTGAGTGACCTATTTTAAATGTAATATGCCTGGAAATAATTGGAATTATGCAGAGTTTGGCATTTCACAAACTAAAACCTTTAGCTGAATGACGTATGAATCATTTGGCAAGGCAGTAGCAGGTTTTGGAAACCAACCTGGTCTTTTGTATAACTTGCCTGCTTGTCTCTCTGGCTTAATTTGAGCAGAAACTGAACCAACATCATCAAGCAATGTAGGAGCAAGACAGGTTTCCTATGAAGTTCCTCCAGACCTCAGAGAGATGAACATGGCTATAGCCTTGTGGTTTGTGCAGCTTCCCCCACTCTCTCACTCTAACCCAAACTGTCTTCTTGTTTAAGGATAGGGTTGTGTTCCTTTTCCAGCAGCTGTACTCAGGGTAAATGGTCACTGAAATTCTATATGTATAAGAGCAAAGGCAGGAATGATTTCCAGTGCTAACAATGTGTAGCAAAAAGTGTGGCTGTGACCTTTAATAAGTGAGACTTTTTAAAATCTTCCAGGAAGCTAGGGAACGGAGTACTGCCTTGTTATATTTCTAAAGCAAGGTCCACAAACTGAATTTCCAATGTGACCAATCCCACCAAGCAGAGCTCAACCTTAGAAACCAGCAACAGCTAATTTAATCTGACTGCAAGCTTCTGTCAGTGTGTTAAATATGTTGTCTTAAAGAGGAAAGGATTGATATTGCCGCCTGAATTCAGTGTGTTGCTACCCAAAGCCCTCCTGAACCAGGGAAAAGTGACTACAATGCGCCCTTCCCTCCTAAAATAAAATTGAATTTGCTGGAAATACCCAGAGAACCAAGCAGCATGTATCGAGGGAGTAACAGAGTTAACATTTCAGCCAAATGACCTCAGGTGAGCCCACACCAATGTTGCTTGACCTACTGAGTATTTCCAGCATTTTCTTCACACTGTTCCAAGATTTCTTTTACTTAACATCAAGAGGAAAACATCAAAGTGCTGCAAATTCATTAATGTCTAGGGTAACAATTAACCTGGTTCAGTCCACTGAACTTCCTTGATTTTCAATGTAAATTTAAAAACCTAGTCAAACCCTTTTTGTTCCCCTGAATGGTGTCAGTGCAAATAACCAAAGGCCCAAGCATTCACCATAAAATTCCACCATTGTAACCACTCTGTATTTTCTGATATCCTTTAGCAGACAAGGAGCAATTTTTGATAGCCAAATGAAAATGCTGTTTTACAAAAAAAAATCTAGATTTTACAGTAAACAGCCTGGATTCCTACTGAAGTGTGAACCCCAGGTTAAAATGGTGAACCATTCCCACAGGGAATCCAAGATGGTGATATCACAGACCTGCTCCAATGGAGATTAGACTAATGAACAAGTAACTTTTGCACTTGGGAGACCCAGGTGAGGTTCTCAGTGCCGTGCATTGGAGATTGTTGTAGCTTTTGCTGGAGGTCTAGAGTCATTTCCAGTTGCTTGTTAAATGCATGTTTCTTTCTTAACAGAACAGTATTACTTATGTGACTAACAACCCCCACACACAAAAATTAACCTGGGCACACATCCAGTGGACTATGCAATTCTGTAAACTCCTAACTTCCTTTCCCTCTGGTATTTATCCAACAGTATTTGCTCGTTTCTAGGCGGATGTTGCAAGGTCCGTGACTCTGTAAGTGTAAGAGGCGACCTTGCAACAGTGGTATCTGTATTCTGCATGGTGTATAGTCGCATGGCTTCTGGCACTATCCTCTTTCCTCTTATCTCTCCCAGATCTTTACGTTGCTAACAATCTGCAGCCATGCACATCCTCAGATCATTACAGCTTTCTCTCAGTAGGAGTGCTGGTCAGTGGTATGTGGATATAGAGGAAAGACTGTGCTATCTAGTATTAGCATATTAGGCACATACCTAAAATGATACCTGATTGGGTGAAAATAAATTGAATAATGTTGCAAAGCAACCTCTTTACCAAGTGGCATTGCAAGAATTTCACTGCCAGAGTTCTGTTAGAATTAAGTCTTTCCAGATGACATCTTGTACCATATATTCTCGTGTCAACGGTCTAAAACTAAATCAGCTCCTTTGCAACCCTAGTATCATTTTGAGCCCTTCTATTGAGCTTCAGAGAGCCTGTCTGTATCTTCACTAAGTCCCTCTATCTCTACCTCCAAAATGTTGCCCACTGCTTTCTTAGCTCATTTGCAGACAAACCCTCCAGACTTAGCTCTTCCAACCATTCCAGGTCAACCTCCTACACTGCTCACTGTAGATAAACTAAACCTCTTCATTCACCCATGAACATCCTGACCTACTGTCCAACAGCTCTTTAAAATCCTTTGATTTAAAACCTCTCCCTATTCTCATCTGACCCTATAGACCTACACATCCCAAAATTTCTGTACTTATTTCAGTATTTTGGTCATCCATAATTTTAATTGGTCCACAAATAACAGTGCTATCTTCAGCTGCTGAAGCCCAAACCTCATTTGGTCTTTTAGTCACCTAACCTCATATGCTACTGTGCATCAAATTTTTGCCTGATAACAACATTAACATTTTGGAATGTATTCTCTACACCTAAAAAGACTATATAAGTTGTTGTTGCTGCATCTGTACTCCCTAAATTAAACACTTAAATTGACTACAGACAGTTGTAAGAAGTGCATCTCCTTTGGCAGTTCTTCAGACTTCAACATTATTAATATAAAGGATTGTCACATCCTCTTTACTCAACTCGCTCCAGGATAATACTAGAGGTGGTATGAAAGCATTTTTGATTGGCCACAATATCAGTCTTGCAATCCACATATACATTTCACTGGACAAAATAAATTTTATTCTTTAAATCTCAGCTGGAAGGGTTAAAATCTGTCTGACCTTCTCTGGATTGTTTAGGGAGACTTTGTTTGATAGTCTTTCTCTTCATTAAGAATGCCTGTTAAAGTAAGGCCACTTACTTGAGGTTTTGATGTCCAAAAGACATAAGGCAAAATTAGGCCATTCATCTCGTCAAGTTTGTTCCACCATTTGATCAGGGCTGATTTATTATACTTCTCAACCCCATCCTTTAGTCTTTTCCCTGTAAACTTCGGCACCCTTACTAATTGAAAACTTATCACCCTCCACTTTGAATTTACCCAATGACTTGGCCTCCACAGCTATCTATGGCAACCATAGATTGTCAAGTGGGAATTCAAAATGACCAACATTTTCATGAAAGGCAGGGTGGGAGCAACATTCCATTGACATCTTTGGATGACTGCCCCTCTAAAAGGAGTGACAAGCAAGAGTATAGGGACTTATCGGTAGTATTAGGGACTTAAATCTGCAATAGACTTTTTTGTTCAACATTGGTTATCTGTGCATTTTTATTTTAAATATTTCTATAGCACAGTTATTTAAAGTAAATCCCAGAAACAGATTAATCAACTCTGTAATTAAAATTGTTGAATTAAATCCTGATTGGAATTATTTTGGGTGGCAACAGTAGTGTAATGATTAGATCACTGGAACAGTGATCCAAAAACATGAACTCAAATGCCTGACATAGCAGCTGGGAAAGAATTAATTAATATCTGAAGTAGTGACCCATTCATTAATCTATTACATTGTCTTCATAAATACATCTGTTTCACTAACCTCCTATAAGTATAGTGACAAGAGGTAGGTGGGAAATTTGATAAAGACTACTTGGACAGAACAACTAAGGAAAAATTGTATCCAACGACTGTAGAGTTAATAACCAGATAGAATGGAGAGATTATGATAAACTGCAGGGGCTATGCTGTACCATACTCTTATATATCTCTATTATTACTCTACTTGGTGGCAACGATTGTTGAAATTAGGAAGAGGGTAAGATAGGTGACAGTGAAATGCATTTCCTGTTCAAATATTCAATTGTAGGGAGGTCGTCATTTAATGACTATCCCTAACTGCCCTTAAGAAGGTGATGATGGCATCCAATTGTCTTGCTGGGCCACTTGGAGAGCTGTTAAGATATAAATTTATATAAGCTGTTAAGATAAAAATTTATATATAAATTTTTAGGTCAGAAATTACAAGGGTAGGCCAAATTACTTATAGGAGGTTAGTGAAACAGATGTATTTCCTGTTCAGGAAATACCACCTCAAAGAGAACAATTCAAGCCTCCCAGATTTGTCATAGGGAAGTAGAATTGATGCCAAAGTTAAGTCAGGGATCCTTCCCCCGTGTTACCATTCTGTTCTGTCTTTGCTCTTCCTCTCAGCACCATCCCTAACCAAACTCTGCAGGCTGATTTAGAAGTCTTTAATTTTTGTTCTGTGCCCACATGAACAGCTCTAGGGTTTGATGAGAAACACGTTCAAAGTAGTCTAGGAAAGCAGAATCCCAGTGAGGAAAAAAGCTTTTCCCTTCAAAAACACATTACAAAGAATTAATGCAACTTTTAAAATAATTCTTTCAGCACTCACCTCGTAATTCTAATTACTTTGTAGATTTTGGTTTCTCTCCTGGGGTTGGAAATCTGAAATCTATTTTTAGATAATGGCATGATTACGCATTTATATCGTCTTTATACCCAGATAGCAGTGTATCTTTAAATGGATATCTAGAAGCAGCAAAAATACATCAACTGGTACTGAAATGACTGGGCAAAAACTAAAGACCACTATTCCCTAAAAGAAAATCTTCTATAATACTTGAAACTGCACTGCAAATTCAAACAACTGTATAATTGATTGCAAATACATCAAAATGCATTTTATATTCACAAACCTTAATAGCTGCAGTGAAAGGTTTCTAAATCCCATTTTTCAGGGCTGATTTCATAACAAATTAAATTCTGGGGGCTGAAATAATGAAAGATCGGCCCTGTGTGTACTTGAGGTCATCAAGATCTCTGCTGCCCTTTTCCCAACTCACAATGTCATGTTCACCTATTTTCTCCATGCTTACGAACTTACAGCACCTCAGTTTTAAAATTCAGATTCTTGCTTTCAATTCCGTCCATGCTCCCATCTTTCCCCTTCTTTGTAATCTGAGATCCCCTGATTTTGATCTCTCCCGCTGGCAGCCATGCACTCGGCTGCTGAGGCCACAAGTTTTGGAATTCCATCCCTAAACTTCTCTACCTCTCTCTTCTCCTTTAAGATGCTCCTTAAAACCTACCTCCTTGAACAAGCTTTTGGTCACCTTTCGTAATGCAGTTCAGGATCATTTTAATTAGTTGATAACACTCCTGTGGAGTGTCTTGGGACAACTTGCTGTGTTAGATGCACAGAAAAGTCGCTTGTTCTGTCCAGTCATTTTTAAGTACAGAAAATAATGTGCTTTTTTTTTTAGGTTCTCCATCGATACATCCCAGCAGGAATGCTGTTTTATTCCCATGCAAAACATTGAAGAGAGTTTAATTATGGAATATATAATTGGATCCCCCTTAACCTTTCCTCATCATTATCATAGATCGATTTTTTTTAGATTAGATAAAGATCATTTGGTATGCTTTCCATATTAACCCCTCCTACTCAAAAGTAAATTCGAAACAAAAATATAGTGGCCTTGTTCACACACCACTGACCAGAAATTTGGCTTGGGTTTAGCACAGAAAAAGTAGGCCTCAAATGTATGAACTAAACCAAATATTTAATTTCATATTATTTTTTATAATTCCTTTTTGTTCAGAAGAGTATAATAAACTAGGTTTTGAAATTATTTAAAAAGAAAATTTAAAAAAGTATGCATGAAATTTTTAAGATGCATTTTATGCTTCTTAATTCATTTTCCTCACTCAACACTCGAAGTGTACCTCTCAAAGCTTCGAGGCTGAGCTCACTTCAGTCTGGGGTCCCTTGATGCTCCAGTCCACTTTCCCACTCAATGCACCTGTTGGTCATATGCGGAACATGCAGATATAACATACCGTAGGGGGCCGTTGGTAAACAAGACTATAAAAGTAAAAAACTGCATGTGCGATGTGCATGCCACTATATGGGTAAATGTCATCTTCAGGATTATAGATGTTTTTAGGGCAGTGTGTTCTTTCCTCTATTTTTAACAAATTTGGTAAATTAATGGAAGTTTGTTTGAGATATTTATATACATGCTGTTACTGAGATGGTCAAATCCTTCACCAGGTACACCTGAGTAACAAAGTCTAACAATCAATGACAGGATAAAGCTGCCTGGTAATGTAATACTTTGGCTTTGGACTATCAGTGCTGTTTCTACCAGTGCATTTTGTAATCCCAAACAGAACCTTCCTTACCAAACCTGAATAAATCAGAGAGTATGCACATGTGAACTGTCTACAATGAGTCTAATTATTTAAATCAGCTTCCCTTATTTTTTGTTTTGACTTTCTATTTTTCCACACTTCAAATGGTTTTATGTGGCAGAACCCTGGTTCACTACAGAGATTCTCCATATCTGTAAGTGATGCACCAAATTTAGTTGAACTTGCAATCATTCTTCTTCTCTAGGCCTAAAGTGGTGCACAGGTACTATTGCTGTAGTATTTCAACCACCAGATGGCCTTGCTGCAGTTCTCCAAGATACCAACTGGTGTTGTTGGTAGCATTGGTCCTCCAAGACACCATATTGTGCTGTAAGTTGCACCACTTTGGTAATCCAACCCAGTAGGTGATGCTTGGGTGCCATTGCCACATTAAAGCAGAAAATACTACAAATACAAGTCAACCGATTAGCGATACAGAAGAGGAAATGGGAATATTGTTTTCACATTGATTATAACCTGTTAGAAAAATGCATGTGTAAAATTAGTAGGAAGTGTAGAGAGTTGGAGAGAACAAAGGTAATGTCTGCGATAGGTTGGTTCCATGAGAAGACAACACACAAATCGGACTTGGTTGAGTAAGGTAAAGGCTTGTTTTTGGCAGCTGATCTGCTTGGAGAAGGTATAATTAGAGGGAGAACATGGGAGAGATCAAATGTTAGGATACAGAAGGCAACAACTTCTGATAATCTGAGGTGAAAGGGAAGAGCAGGTAGGCTGGTATCTCCAAAGTGAAAAAAAAATTGATTTGACAGTACGGGTTGACGTGATTTCAATATAACAACCTGTTCTGACACAAGTTAGACCATCTGAAGCTAGAATTGATGTTCTGGAGAAGTTTTCCAGGTTGGGTATCATCTGTGAAGGGGAGTAGACAGGCCAGATTTGGAGGGATTTTGTTGGTTTGGAGAGGAAAGGGAAGAGGCCATAGGGTGGTGGGTGGGGCTAGGTGGGGAGGAAAGCTGGGTTGTGGTGAGTTGAGGGGGTGGGCAGGAGAGGAGTGGTCAACAGTGTGAGAAGGTGAGAACCGTGGACCGTGGAAGCACGGGAAGAAGAAGGAGGTCATGGGTAGGTGAGGACCTTTATTTCCCAGTCCTAATGAAAAGTCCTAGCCCAAATGTTTATCCTGCTCCATAGATGCTGCCTGGCCTGCTTAGTTTCTCTGATATCTTGTGTGTGTTTCTTAAGATTTCCCACATCCGTAAGAACTTCTCATGTTTATGAATCCTGAGAGGTGTAGTGCACCTGGTGGAAAATCAGGAGTTCTTCTTCAAGCTTCATTGGAGTACTGTAAGAGGACACAGACAGAAAGGTCAGAGTGGAAGTGGGATAGTGAATTAAAGGGGCAGGCGACAGGAAGCTCAGGGTCACCCTTACAGTCACCTAATCCATATTTGCTTCTCCAAAATGGAGAAATAATGTCATAAACAGAACATCAATACTGCAAGTCCATTGGAGGAAGTGTAGGTGAACTGCTGCTTCAATTGTTTTGCCCTGAATGGTGACAAGAGATGAAAGGACAGATATTGCATCTCCTGCTATTGTAGGAGAAGATGTAAGAAGGGGAGTGGATGTTGATCGAGATAGGGATTTGAGGGAAGGCCCCTTCAAAATGATGATAGGGAATGATAGACACGAGAGAGTCTGAAAATGCTATAAATCCAGAACAGCACTCACACTATCATTGTTAAGGTGACGAGACAATGGGGTGAGGGTGTATGTTTGAGAAATTGGTTGTGTCATCCATGGCTTTCTCTACTACCACGGATAGGCTACTCTCAGGTTGGAGGAGCAAATCTCATATTCCATTTGGGCAGCCTCCAACCTGCTAGCATGAACATCAATTTCATCAACTTCCAGTAATTTCTCCCCCTTCCCCTTCTCTCCTTTTCCATTTACCATTCTGGCAACCTTCTTACCCCTTCTCTTCTTGCTACCTGCCCATCATCCTTCTGATGCCTCTCTTCCTTTTTCCTCATGGTGCACTCTCTTCCCATCAGATTCCTTCTTCAGCCTTTTAAATCTTCCACCTATCACCTACCAGCTTCTTACCTCATCCTCCCCCTCACCTGGCATCACCTATCATCTTCCAGTTTGTACTCTAACCACTCTCCCTCCCTCACCTTTTTATTCTGACTTCTTCCCCTTTTCCAGTCCTGATGAAAGGTCTCGGCCCAAAATGTCGACTCTTCATTCCTCTCCATAGTTGCTGCTTGGCTTGCATGTGTTTCTCCAGCATTTTTGTGTGCTTTTCTAGAGAATGAAAGGTATATCTGGGAGTAGTGGGTTTAGACAAAAAATTACAGGGGATTGTCCATTGAATGTGGGGTTTAGTGGCATTGAGCTATCAGTATGGTGGAGAGGGAGCCTTAATTATGTTTCAGAAGCTCTAAATCAGATTAGATGTGATGAAATCAGAAAGGAAGTGGGGAAATGGAATAGACTTCTTAATGGAAGCAAGTATAGCCAAAATAGTTAAGTAGCAGAGTGGAAACAAGCAGCTTGGGTTCTATTACTGTGGCCACCTGAGGCATTAAATGGTGGCGTTAGGCAGCTTCACTTTGATCATACCAGCCAGTAGGTGGTAGCACTAGTTACGTTGTAAGCAGCACTGCCTTGGACCTCCTGATGATGAGACTTTACTATTTGCATGGTCCCCCAGGACAAAGAGAGACTGTAAAATAATTTTACTTTAATCTTCCACTATTTTGTGTGAAATTACAGAGCTGCAATCCCCTGAGTTGTAGGTTTTGCTGCAAATAGCATCACTTTTATCCTTCAAGTGAATGAGAAAGGACTTGAATTTCATTGAGCAATACACACAAAATGGTTCAGTCGTTCAATTTAATGTCAGAGAATGTGTACAGTTAACAACCTAAAAAACAGAGAGAGAGAAAAAAAGAATGCATGACAGAAAAATATTCAAACCTCAACACCTCCCCCCCCCCCTTCCACACAGGCATAAACAAAACATCAACCCTCCCTCTTGTTCCAGCAAAAAGCATCAGCCCAACCCCACCACTCACCAAGCAATGGCGAGACCCCAGCAACCATGATCTATATAGACTGTCAAAAGCTACTGTCCATCACAACATTTTGACCTCAACAGGCCCTCTCTCTCAGTAACAAGGGAGAGAGATAACGTTCCTGCCACAGCGACGATTTACTGCCTCAGCAACTCAGGCAGTATGTACGGAGAGGATTAAACTGTCGACCCTGCCCTAATAAAGAGTCTTGGCCCAAAATGTTGATTGTTTACTCCTCTCCATAGATACTGTCTGGCTTTCTGAGTTCCTCCAATGTTGTGTGCATGTGTTGCTCAACATTTCCGGTATCTGCAGGATCCCTTGTGCTTTTGAATTTAATTGATGTGTTATGAAAACATCAAGGCATTCCAAATACATTTCAAATAATTCATAGGTCCATTCGCTATGTGGATAATTATAGTTGCTATTTCCAAGCATTAAGAAATTGTAAACAGCAAATCATTAAGAATTAACTTACTGCATTTAAGCTCCATCCACTTGAAGAATCTTATACCTCTGTCAGTGCATCTTCCTATGAGTACTATACTAGTGCTAAATTAGGGCCAGGCTCAATCATCTGAATCAGAGAGCTGACAATAAGGCAAATTCTTACTTTAGGCTACTCTACCAATAGATCAGCGTATCTGGATAGTGGAAGGTTCATTGTTCGATTAGCAGACTGCAGAAGACAATACAACCATGAAAATTGTTTGATTGTTTTATTAACCCTACTGGTTCCTTCATAAATTGAGGGAAGTAAATCCCTCACCACAGACTATCTGGTGACCTCTACATGGAAGCCCTTCTCCAACTTGATCTTCATGTGTTTCACTTCTTGTGTACTTACTACACATTGTGTAAGAGATCCGTGGAGAATGTTTGTCTAATGGTGTGTGTAAAACCCCGAAGCTCTGTAAGTACATCTACATATTAGACCATATATATGAATGTGTAAATAAGCCAGTACTCATGACTGGGTGTACCTGAGAGGCTGCCAAGTTTCTAAGCTGTGGAATCCCCACGTTCAATATCTCTCCCTCTCATTTCCTTGTCAAGCTCCTTCTCAGCTTTAGATCATCAGGCTCGTATCTCCTTACGGCTCTGCATTTTCGTTTTTTGTTTTGTTCAACACCACTGTGAAGCACCTTGCGACATTCCCACAATGTTAAAGTTTCTCTGATCTTCTTGCTGTGTTTTCCCAGATCATCATGATATAATTACTTCCTAAACGCTGTTCTGACTCAGCTGTATGCTTTCTGCCAAGTACAGACCATCCTAAAGTGAGCACCCTTGTTTGTGCTGTAATAAGAAGCGTATGCACTCACAAGGAACTCAGACCACAGGAAACAAATAGTGATAACTTTTTTATTACATTTCCAAGAAACAACATTTATATGAGATGAACAATCATCAGTTAAAAATATATATTATATTCACCAAACTAACATATCAATTGACAGTGTGATTGTGGGTGTTAATAATACTCACTATCCCGCAGTACCTTCTAAATGCTCTGGAACACCCAGAACACAATATGTACACAAAGTACAAGCAGGATGAACTTTGGCTTACTGTCTGCGTACTTTGGCACAGCTACACATTGAGGTCTTGCGATCTGCTGGCAATCTGGATTCCAAAATAAATGGTCACAGATGTTCCCTGAAGGAGGAAGCAGGTAGGGAAGTATACACACACACACACACACACACACACACACACACACACACACACACACACACACACACACACAAACACACCCATTATTCACAGCCTTTAACTAGTGGGTGTTCTGATTTCCTTACATTGGTGATTGAGGGAGCTGGTTTTGCACTAATTATTGGCTGCTGCACCAGAGACTACATTTCTTTCCCTCATTCTGGGCACCCTGTACTGACTGGAATTACAGACGAGCAACGGGCTGGCTTGTTCTTTCAGGCTGGGGGATATCTAGCAATAAATGTATGTAAGAGTGCAAAACATTGGCGAATTAAGAGGACAGATAAATGATGTTACTTTGAAGTAAACTCTCACTGGGGGATCTCTTGCCCAACAGTCTTTAGGGATGCAGTTAAGAGAGTGCTAAATTGGAAAATCTGTTACCCACCACCTTTACTCGGGATACAAATGACAGAAAGAGACGACACACCCTGATTTATCTTGCCTCTCATCTCAGTGGCTGTGGGATGAATGTCAGTCTGCTGGGGAGTGCCTGATTACTGCTTGACTGTGCCCAACAGATGTACTGGGTGATACGTACATTGGACTATTAAGCCCCAATCTGTTGCACCATTCAGAGGAACAACTTACATCAACCTTTGCTCTCCCTTATTGCTTCTGGATACAAAATTATATTTAAATAATTCTTCATACAGCATCAATCAATATGAAAGACATTGGAAGAACTCTGTTGGGCAGCATTGGTAAAGGGATGTGGACTGTTGATGTGTTATATTGAGACCTTTCATCAGCAACATTCATTCAATTCATTGTCCAACATCATCTGTCACTTTCCCTCCAAAAATGCTGCCTGACCTGCTGTTCCTCCAGTTCCTTGGTGTGTTGCTTCGCAGATTTCCAGATTCTGCATTCTGTTGTGGCTCATTTACTAATAAACCTGTGGTGAACTACGTGTGCCTGTCTGGACACGCCCCCTGCTGACTGCTCCTGTGGCTCCTCCCACAGGCCCCTGTATAAAGGCGATCTGAGGCCTATGCTCGGCCTCAGTCTCCAGGACGTAGTATGATGGTTCCTTCTTCCAGTCAATAAAAGCCGATATCTCGCCTTACGTCTCAGAGTGAGTTACTGATGGTGCATCAAAACCCTATGAAGTAGAGTGAAGCATCTCCTAACTTTACTCCTGAAAGGCCTTGTTCTATTTTTTTTTTGGATCTCCAACTAGGAAAAAGTTCCTCTTCACTTTCATAGTATCTCAAAAACTTCAAATAATGCATTCTGAAAAACAATTGAATAAATAATGACTTATTGACTGGCATTTAGAACACATTTTAACCTTTGGAGTCTATATGTAAATCTGGTGAATCTATGTTGCTCACCCACCACAACCAATACATCCTTCCTAAGGCGTGGTGCTCAGAACTACTCTCAGAGCTCTGGGTGGATGCAACCAGGACTCAATTAGCACCAAATCCTGTACATCCTCTGGATATAAAGGCCAGCATTTAATTAGCCTTTATAATGTTCAAACTTAAGAAAGAGGAAGCAGCATTCAGGAGGTGAATTTCCCAAGGTACAACAGTGCTGCTGTGAAGTCTGGACGAGCTTTGTTTCACCAACTGAGACAGTGCTTCCTCTTCATAATTGATGAGCTCTCCTGGGTCAGGCAAAAATACACTTTAGATCAGTTCTCAAACATTCTTGATGGAATGGATAAAGGCATTGATTAAGAAAGTGGTCTTAAAGAAGATCCATTTGAGATTCTGCCTCAAGTTGGTTTCAAGCCCTGAACAAAATGTCCAAGTACACATATTAGGGACATCACTGATATCCTTATGATAAAGACAGTTAAAAGTTCAAATTAAAATTCAAATTAAAAAGAGTACGTACTGTAAACATTTCAGGCCGAGACCCTTCGGCAGGACTGGAGAAAAAAAAGATGAGGAGTAGATTTAAGAGGGGAGGGGAGAGAGAAACACAAGGTGATAGGTGAAACCGGGAGGGAGAGGGATGAAGTAAAGAGCTGGGACATTGATTGGTGAAAGAAATACAGTGCTGGAGAAGAGGGAATCTAATAGGAGAAGACAGAAGGCCATGGAAGAAAAAAAGGGGGGGAGGAGCACCAGAGGGAGGTGTTGGGCAAGTAAGGAGATAATGTGAGGGATGGAAGAGGATGGGGAATGGTAAAGTGGGGGGGGGAGGGAGAATTACCTCATGCCATCAGGTTGGAGGCTACCTAGAAGGAATATAAGGTGTTGTTCCTCCATCCTGAGTATGGCCTCATCGCGACAGTAGAAGAGGCCATGGACTGACATATCGGAATGGGAATAGGAAGTGGAATTAAAACTGAGATATCCCGCTCCTTCTGGTAGACAGAGCATAGGTGCTCGGCAAAGTGGTCTCCCAACCTACACTGGGTCTCACTGATATACAGGAGGCCACACCAGGAGCACCAAGTGCAGTATATGACCCCAAC
This sequence comes from Hypanus sabinus, assembly GCF_030144855.1. Lineage (NCBI taxonomy): Eukaryota > Metazoa > Chordata > Chondrichthyes > Myliobatiformes > Dasyatidae > Hypanus > Hypanus sabinus. The sequence continues at coordinate 85,217,698 of NC_082721.1, forward strand.
AGACTCACAGGTCAAGTGTCACCTCACCTGGAAGGACTGTTTGGGGTCCAGAATTTTAGTGAAGGAGGAGGTGTAGGGGCAGGTGTAGCACTTGTTCCACTTGCGATGGTAAGTGCCTGGAGGGAGATCAGTGAGGATCTCCTTGCCTGCCCATTGCCTCCCTCTAGTGCTCCTCCCCCTTTTTCTTTCTTCCATAGCCTTCTGTTTTCTCCTATTAGATTCCTCCTTCTCCAATCCTGTATCTCTTTCACCAATCAACTGCCCAGCTCTTTACTTCATCCCTCCCAGTTTCAACTATCCTTTTACCACCCACTGGATCACTTGGTCTGGTGCGTAACGTCAGGATTGGTCTCCTTTCGGATTAACAGGGTCCCGGATTGAGCATTGCTCCCCCAGAGATCCAAAGACTACAACAAAAATTTGAAAAAGTAAACAGAACTCAGATCCAAGACACCCACTACATCATCATTTGCCAGTTTCCAACCGCCTAAAATCGAGGAAAAGCTTTGTTACAGTGGAGGAACTACCTCGCGGAACATCTCCCCAAACATACAGGATTGACCTCTGGCAACAAACAGAAGCCAGAACCCCACCAAACAATACAGTGCAGTACCCCACAGAAACGTTGCCAGACGGGGCACTGCTTGACCGACAGAAGGGGTGCACTCTCAACAGAGCGAGAGCAGGAGTTTGTAGAACGGGAGACAATATGGGGTTTAAAGACCAGCAAATCCTGTGAGTGTGGCGAAAGGGTGCAGAACATTGAACACGTTCTGCACAACTGCCCACTCTCACCTGATTCAGCTGACACTGACCTGTTCAGCATCAACCAAACAACACCAGAATGGCTGACTGTCTGGTGTGACAAGCTATGGTGATGAGTTTCAACTATCACCTCGTGTTTCTCTCAACCATTCCCCCCACCCCACCTTTTAAATTTACTCCTCATCTTTTTTCTGCAGTCCTGCTGAAGGGTCAGCCTGAAATGTCGACTCTACTTTTTCAATTGATGCTGCCCGGCCTGCTGAGTTTTCCAGTATTTTACGTGTGTTGCTTGGATTTCCAGCATCTGCAGATTTCCTCTTGTTTGTGATTTATAAAAGTTTGCCCAGTTGTTTTGATGACATGCCAAATCTCCACAAACTCCTGAGGTAATAGAGGTGCTGTCATGCCTTCTTCATAATTATATTTATATGATGGGTCCAGGACAAGACTTCTGAGATAGTAACATCCAGGAATTTAAATTTACCATCCCTCTCCACCTCTGATGATTTTTGGTAGATGGATCTCTGGTTTCCCTCTCCTGAAGTCTACAATAAGCTCCTTGGTATTATTGACATTGAGTGAGAGGTTGTTGTTATTACAGCAATCACCCAAATTTTCAGTCTCCTTCCCATATGCTGATTCATCACCCCTTTTGATACAGCCCGAAACAGTGGTGTCATCAGCCAACTTATATATGGTGTTGGAGCTGTACTTAGCCACAGAGTCGTAAGTGTAAAGCAAGTAGAGCGGGGGCTAAGTGCACATCCCTGTGGTGCTCCTGTGCTGTTGGACATTGTTTGGGAGAGTTTTTGTCAATCCAGACCACTGGCTCCCAAACTTTTCTATGCCCCACACCCCTAGGAAATGTTTGATTAATGTTCGCACTCCCTACAAAAGTAATATCACATTTGAAGATGAAGAAGTCTAATTTCTAATTTTTGAACCACAAATTGAACCACATACTATACTGTGGGTGAACAAATTGAACTTAAAAAAACAAGCTTTTAACTCAGTGTATAAAATGCAAATATAAATTGAGCAATTAGATTCTAATTTATTCAGAAAAAAACTGTAAACAGTAAAATCAATCCCAATTGTGAACATAAAATTTAATGACTTCTTTGCTCCTGCTTCCCATTGATGATTTTGTCAAAACATGGAACTTTCTTGCTGACTGCGATCCGCAGGTCTGCTTGTGGATTCAGGTGATTCCTAGATTTTGTCTAGGAATGTACACGAGATTTTGTACATGCTGGAAATCCAGAGCAACACATAAAATGCTGGAGGAACTCCCCAAGTCTGGGGGCATCTATGGAGAGGAATAAACAGTCGACATTTCCGTCATTTGGACAATGGGAGTTGAGGGTCACAAGGTTTTCCAGTGCACTGTCACGGTCAAGAGTTACGAATGGATGGTAGATACCGAAGAAACCATGATCACAGACAACACTGCACCCTCAAACAAAACACGTTAACTTTGTTGTGTATGGGATCTTGTTTTGTGGAAGATCGAGCCAAAGGAAGTGACAGAGGCAGGTACTATATAATAACATTTAAAAGACATTTGGATGAGTATATCAATAGGGAAGTTTTAGAATCCTAAACATAGGAAAATGGGAACAGCTTGGATAGACATGTGGTGGAGGTAACAAGTTGAACCAAAGGGCCTGCTTGTGTACTGTATAATTCTATGACTAAGAGTGCAGGTCTCCCTGTAACCATGTGAGTTTCCTCAGGGTGCTTTCCCCTCACATCCCAAAACCATGTAAATGAGGTTATCACCCCTCATATGTCAGTGAATAGGGGAATCTGCAGGGATTTAATGTAAATATAGGATTTTTTAAAATAAGATTAGTATCGAATCAGTGTAAATTAATGGTTGAAGGCTGAAGGAAAATCAATTGATTAATAGCCTGTTTCTATGCTGAGTGACTTTTCATTCAATGTTAAAAGCTTATGGATGTTATGTACAAACGTTTGTAATGCAAAAAGGTTATAACTCTTAACATTTATAGCCTGCCTCAGGTCAACAGTGTACTTCAAGTGTAGTCAATCTTATATAAATGCCACAGCCAATTATATGAAAAATGAGAATGTACAGATACCAGTGTGAGACTCCTTTTAAGGAAATGTTAATATAGTGATATGTTTCGGCTATGGTATCCAGGGACTGAGAGCCAGGAAGAATAAAAGCTAAAGTTTGGGATACTGAGCAAATCAGGCAGCATCTGTAGAGGGTGAAATAGAGTCAATGCTTTAGATTCCTTTATCAGAGTATTAAAAGTGAGAAAACAAGCTTGTTTTAAGTTGGTGGGAAAAGAGAAAGGGATAGACAACAGGGTTGTACAAGTGTCTGAATTGCCTTTGGTGTATTTAAGAGAGGTGTCTGTCTGGGGGAGAGTGTCTACAGAAAATGAATTAGAGTACTCAGGGTAAACCTTCCTTACTCACCACCACAAATAATCCGTCACCCAGGCAATTTCGGCTTTCTACCTTATCCCTGACATACTTCCTGTTTTCTCCACCCATCCTTCTCTCTACAATTTAAAACACACCTTTCCTGTTGTGATGAAGGGTTATTTACCTGAAATTATAACTCTGTTTTTCTCTCCACAGGTCTGCTTGGTATATCTATTTCAGATTCTCATCAACTACATCTTCTTTGCTTTTCAGAGCCAAAGGATCTCAATTTAACATCTCATCCAGAAGTTGGTCTCTTTAACAGTTCCGGACAGGACCATCTGCTTTGACTTTTTAAAACTGAAAACTCAGACTGAGCCTTCTCACATTCACAGGAGCAAACCCATTGACAAGAGATGAAAGCTCATTGCCTTTGTAGGGTGCAAGCTAATGTAGTGTCAGCACTTTGAAAAGTAGATAGAGTGAACAAAGAAAATAGAATAAGGTTAAATATAATCCCTGTCAGACCAAGAACATTCTTAGATGCTACAGTTTTAAATGACCATCCCTTTATCTTTTGACCATGTTCTCTTGTTCAAGAGTCTACCACTAGTGGAAGGATTTCAACATTAACCTTGTCAGACCTGCTTGGGATCATATAAGATCCAAATGCCAAAGAATCTTGACCCAGTTTTCTAAGCCCACTTTGTGATAGGACAAACCTCTTATCATAGGACTGAGCCAGGTGAATTTCTTCACTTGGAGGCACTCCCAAAAAAAGAGGCAAAAATTGTGCAAGGCAGTCCAGTTCAGGCCTCAAAAACACCCTATATAACTGTGATAAAACTTTACTAATTTTAAACTCCAACCCTTTTGCAGTATTCACCTTCTCAACACTTGTACCTGCCTTTTCTGGGATTCATGTGATCTGTAGTTTTGCTTCATTTAGAAAATAGTCTGCCTTTCGATTCCTCAAACTGAAATGCATAACCTCACAGCATTTGCCAGGATTTCATCCCCTCAATCTACCTGTAGCCTGTTGCAGAATCCAAGTGACCTGATTATGACATGCCCTCCCACCTATTATCATGTCAGAGCAAACTCGGGTCATTTTCATACTGCTCCCACCTCCAGGTCATTAAAATAAATTGTAAATAATCAAGGGCCAGAAACTGTTCACTGCGGCACTCCATTAATTACATCTTTCCAGCCCGATAAAGCAGCTTGCAAGCCTTTTCACCAGCAACTTAAGAATAAATTGATTGGCACAGCTTTGAATTTGTTGAACATAAACTTAGCCGACCACCCTGAACCCAGCCTCTCTATTCCTGGCACCTTTCCCAATCTTGTAACCACCCTATCCCAAAAGGAAGTGAGAGTCCCGGAGGAAGCTGGACTGTTGCCATCAGATTCTGGACCAGACCCTGAGCCAAATTCAATGGAAACTAAAACCACTGCAGGAAGCTGTTCAGTTAATGCTGACCCTCCTAAAGGAAAGAACATTCTCCAGCCTAATCTCACCACCCAGCTCTCAGTTCACAGCCCTCTAGCTTACAGAACATTTATTCTTGTAAGTGTAGTGAGGGTTCCTGCCATCACCAACCTCTCAGGCATTGGGCTCCAGAAACACATAATTCTTTGAGAATTGTTTTCATTCTCAGATGCCTTCTAATGCACATGTTAAATCTATACTCAACTGGATCCTCCAAGAGGACCACAACTTTGTCCTAGGGTGTAGAGGCTTGTGTGCCTCAATGACCCAGAGAGCTATGTTGGCTGGAGTCAGGGCTTTCTGTTTTGGCTCTTGGTAGGGTCACTCATGCCAAAAAGGTCAAGGGGTAGAGGCCAGACTAAGAGTGGTCCACCAGTCCTCCAGGTTTGGGGCTCAGCTCAGGGCTAACAGCCCAGACTGGTAAAACAAAATTGTTACAGAAATAACAATGAAGAATCCTTCTACATCAGAGTGTGATGGTATTCCTGAGGCTCCTCCCAGGTCTTTCATGACTGACAGTAGTGAAAAGCGAGCTACTGGCACAATGAAGGAAGCCCACAACACTGCCAGAGATGGAGGATCTCATTGCTGCCCTAAACGCCAGCAGTATACAAGCAGCAGAGACCCTGCAGGACATGGAGCACTCTTGCTACGAGAAGTGGGTCCTTCCTCATCACTCTATACACATCATTTGATACTGTACAACTAACAATCATTCACAGGGTGTGGCCATCGCCGGCAAGGTCAGTATTTATAGCTTATTCCCAATTACTCTTGCTGGCCGTGTCTGAAGGCAGTATCCACATTCATGCTGGAATCAGGGCCAACAAACGTTCTGCTGGAGGAACTCAGTGGGTCGAGCAGTTATCAGTGGGAGGAAAGGAATTGTCAATGATTTGGATCAAAACCCTGCATTGTGGGGTCATGTATAGGTCATATACAATTCCTTCCCTGAGAGATATAGGATTGTTACATTAGTACATTAGTTTCATGGTCACCATTCTGGGCACCAACTTTTTATCACAGAATGATTTAATTAAGTAAATTTAGATTGCCCATCTGCTCCGGAGGGATTTGTATCACTGGGTCATTGAAGTAGAGCCTGGGTTACTATTCATTGAACGTAGAAGAGTACAGCCCAAGAATAGGCTATTCAGCCCACCGTGTGTGTGCCAACCATGATGGCAATTTAAACCAATCTTATTTTCCTGCAGGTGGTTTATATTGTGCCACTCCATTAACATCATATGTCTTTCCAAATGTCTCTTAAATACTCCTATTGTATCTGCTTCCATTGCGTCCCCTGGCATCGTATTCCAAGGTATAGGAGCAGAATTAGGCCATTAGCCCATTCTGCTCCACCGTTCCATCATGAACAATTTATTATCCATCTCAACCCCATTCTCCTGCCTTCTCCCTGGAACCTTTGGCACCCTGACAAATCAAGAACCTATAAACCTCCTTTTTATATATACTCACATGGCCTCCACAGCCATCTGTGGCAATGAATTCCACAGATTCAGCAGCCTCTGACTAAAGAAAGTTTGTTTCATCTCTGCTGTAAATGGATGTCCCTTTATTCTGAGGCTGTGCCCTCTATCCTAGACTCCCCCACCACTGGAAACGTTCTCTCCACTTCCACTTTATCTATGCCTTTCAATATTGGATAGGTTTAATGAGATCCTCTCTCGCTTTTCTAAACCAGGATATGGTAAACCATGTATATCTGTCTGGACATGCCTGGACACGTCCCTCTGCTGACTGCTCCTGTGGCTCCTCCCACAGACCCCTGAACAAAGGCAATGGTGTCACTGCTCCTCCAAATGTCCAGGACAGACATCCAGCATGGATCCATTTTGTCGTTTATAAAGGCCTTTCAGTATTTACTCTACTTCCAGTCTTTTGGAGTACTTGATAGTGCATCACAGGAGTATAGGCCTAGAGCCATCAAACGCTGCTCATCTGTTAACCCTTTCATCTCCAGAATTATTTTAATCAATCTTCTCTGGACACTCTCCAATATCAGCACATCTTTTCTTAGATACGGGGCCCAGAACTGCTTACTATGCTTCATGCAGTCTGACCAATGCCTTATAAAGCGTCAGTATCACAAAATGCTAGTCCTCTCAAAACGAATGCTGACATTGCATTTGCCTTCCTCACCACTGATTCAACCTACAGGTTAACCTTTGGGGTATCCTGCACAAGGACTCCCAACTCCCTTTGCATCTCAGATCTTTGAATTTTCTCCCCTTTTAGAAAATAGTTTATGCCTTTATGATCCAGCAAAGTGACTGACCATGCACTCCCCTACTCTATTTCCCATCTGCCATGTCTTTGCCTATTCTCTCAATCTGTCCAAGTCCTTTTGCAGATTCCCTGCTTCCTCAACACTGTCTGCTGCCTCCCCTTACCTATCTTTGTAACATCTGCAAACTTGGCCACAAGGCTATCAATTCCGTCATCCAAGCAACACACACTAATTGATAGGGGAACTCAGTAGGTCAGGCAGTATCTATGGAAATGAGTACAGTCAATGTTTCGGGCTGAGACCCTTCATCAGGACTGGAGAAAAAAGATAAGGAGTCAGAGTTATAAGATGGAGGGAGGGCAGGAAGAAACACAAGGTGTTAGGTGAAACTGGGAGGGGGAAGGGATGAAGTAAAGAGCTGGGAAATTGATTGATGAGAAAAGTACCGGCTGGAGAAGGGGGAATTCCATCATCTGAATCACTGACTTCAATGCAAAAGGAGGCCGCCCATTATCGACCCCTGCGGTACACCATTAGTCACCTGCAGCCAACCAGAACATGCTCCCTTTATTCCTACTCCTTGCCTTCTGTCACTTAGCCAATCTTTTATCCATGCTAGTATCATTCTTGTAATACCATGAGTTCTTATCTCGTTAAGCACCCTCATGTGCAGCACCTTGTCTAAAGCCTTCTGAAACTTGAAGTAAACAACATCCACTGACTCTCCTTTATCTCTCCTGCCTGTTATTTCCTCAAGTAATTCCAAATGATTTTACATGCAAGGTTTCTCCTTGAGGAAACCATGCTGACTTTGGCCCACTTTGTCATGTGCCCCTAAGTACCCTGAAATCTTGCAATTAATAATGGGCACCAACATCTTCCCACCCACTAAAGTCAAGGTAACTGGCCTGTAATTTTGTTTTTATTGCCTCCCTCCATTCTTAAAGAATAGAGTGACATTTGCAATTCTCCAGTCCACTGGAAGCATTCCAAAATCTAGTGATTTTTGTAAGATCGTTACTAATGCTTCCAGAATCTCTTCAGCCACCCCTCACAGAACAATGGAGTGTCCATCTGGTCCAAGTGACTTATCCATCTTCAGACCTTTCAGCTTCTCCTTAGTAATAGCAACAACTCTCACTTCTGCCTCCCAACAGTCTCGAATTTCTGGCGTTCTGCAAGTGTCTTCCACTGTGGAGACTATCGCAAAATATTTATGAAGTTAGTCTGCCATTTTCTATCCCCCAGTACTGGCTTGCCAGTGTCGTTTCCAGTGAACTGATATCCACTCTCACCTCTTTATATATATGGGAAAAAAAACTTTAGGTAAACACTTTTTTATTATTGGCTAGCTTACCTTCATATTTGATCTTATCTCTCCTTACAGCTTTTTTAGTTCTTTTCTGTTGGTTTTTAAAAGCTTCCTAATCCTCTGACTTCCCATTAATTTTGTTATGTTACATGCCCTCACTTTTGTTTTTACGCTGTCTTTAACTTCCCTGTTAGTCATGGCTGTGTCATCCTCCCTTTAGAGTATTTCTTCATCTTTGGGATGTATCAATTCTGGTCTTCCAAAGTGCCCCCAGAAACTTCAGCCATTGTCCTATCATCATCCCTGCTAGTGTCCCTTTCCAATCAACTTTCACCAGTTCCACTCTCATGCCTCTGTAATTCCGTAACTTCACTGTAATACTGATACATCTGACTTTATCTTCTCCCTCTCAGACTGCAGGGTGAATTCTATCATGATATGATCATGGTCTCTTAAGCATTTCTTTACTTAAAGATCCCTAATCACATCTGGTCCAATACACAACACCCACTCCAGAACTGCCTTTCCCCTACTGGGCTCATTTACAAGGTGCTCTAAAAAAGCCATTTTGTAGGCAGTGTACACATTCCCTCTCTTGGGATCCAGCACCAATCTGATTTTCTCAGTCTACCCGCAAATTGAAATCCCCGTGACTATCATAACTTTGCTCTTTTGACATGCATTTTCTATTTCCTGCTGTAAGTTGTATTCCATATCCTGTCCACTGTTCAGAGGCCTGTATATAACCTCCATCAGAGTCTTTATAGCCTTGGAGTTTCTGAACTCTGCCCACAAGGATTCTACATCTTCTGGATCCTATGTCCTCTTTCTAAGGATTTGATTTCATTCTTTAATCAACAGAGCCACCTCACCTCCCTCTGCCCACCTGCCTCTCCTTTCAATACAATGTGTATCCTTGGATGTTAAGCTCTCAACTATGATCTTTTATCAGCCATAACTCAGTGATGCCTATGATGTCATACCTGCCAATCTCTTACTGATCTACAAAATCATCTACCTTATCCGTATACTGCGAGTATTCAATATAACACCTTCAGTCTGTATTTGTCACTCTTTTTGATTTTGCCCCAAGTCACACATTAACTCATCCCACTGACTGCAATTCTCCCCTATCATCTGCCTGTCCTTCCTGACAGTTTCACTACATGCTGTATTGACTTGTATTCCAACTGCCCCATCACTCCAGTTTCCAACCCTCCACCAAATTAACTTAAACCCTTCCCAACAGCTCCAGCAAACCTGACACAAGGATATTAGTCCCTCTTGGATTCTGATGTATTAACCCATCATTTTAGTATTGGTCATGCCTTCCACCAGAAGAGATCCCAATGATCTAGAAATCTGAAACCTTGCTGCCTACACCAGTCCCTCAGCCACTCACTCATCTGCACTCTCATCCTATTCCTGCCCTGACTAGCACTGGGAGTAATCTAGGGATTACCACCTTAGAGGTCCTGCTCTCCAGACTTGTCCCTAATTCTCTATACTCACTGCAGTGGACCTTTTGCCCCTTCCTACCTATCTCATTGGTATCACAACATCTGGCTGCTCACCCTCCCTCCTGAGAAACTCTGCAGCCACTCTGAGGCATCCTGGACCCTGGCACCAATGAGGCAACTCACCAACCTCATTAATAATTTGCCCCACTCATCCCCTTTAAACTTCCCCCCTTTGACCTTAATACTCTACCCCCTGGCATTTGATCTTTCCACCCTGAGAAAGTGACTCCGACTGTCTACCCTCTCTATGTTTCTCGTAGGTTATGAAATTCTCTCAGGTCGCCTCTCATTCATCAACACTCCAGAGAAACAATCCAAGTTTACCTAACCTCTCCTTATAACCCTCTAATCTGGGCAACATTGTGGTGAAAACCTTCTCCAAACGTTCCTCTTCCTTCCTGTAATGCAGTGATCAGAGCTGTACGCATTACTCAAAATGTGTTCTAATCAAGGTTTTCTGCAGTCTCAATATATCTTGCCAGGTCTTATAAAGATTAAAGATTAACTTTTTTATCATCAAAGCATACAATAAACTATGTTGATTACGTTAACAACCAAGACATTCTAAGGATCGTGCTAGGAGCAGCCTGCTGGTGTCATCTCACATCCGCATCAACGTAGCATACCCACAACTTGCTAACCCCAACCCATTCATCTTTGTACTGTGGGAGGAAACTGGAGCACCGAGAGGAAACCCACGTGCTCATGAGGAGAATGTACAAACCCTGACCAGTGACCGTGTCACTATAAAGTCCTGCACTAATCACTATGCTTGTCTAATGTCCTGAGTCTTCTTTACACCCTTTCTTCTTGTCACTTTCAGAAAGCTACAGACAAGCACTCCAAGATCCCTCTGTGCCTCTAAGTGCCCTGCTGTTTCCTCTTAACTTGACCTCCCATAGTACAGCCCTTCACATTTGTTTAGATTAAACTCCAACAGCCATTTCTCTGCCCTTATTTCCAACTGATCTCTATCCTGCTGTATCCTTTGACAAACTTCCTCACTGTCCACTTCCTTGCTAGTGCTGCTACTATACCTCTTCCCTCAGCCTCATGTTTGAAATAAAACAAGTCTGCTCGAGTCAACCTTTTCTCAAAACCAGACATAGACTGCAAACAGGGCACTAACAGGACAAGTGCCTAAAACAGAAATTGTACTTCCCCACCACCACTTTAGCATTTGCAGAGCTAAAGTACAGCAGACACTGCAGGTTTGCCCACATGGTCCAGCATCTCACAGAAGTGCTTGAACTAGCTCCAAGAGATTTCTTATGTGAGTCTGCCACGAGGCAACACAACCCTAGCAACACTGGAAGCATAGACAGGTGCAGGATCTCTTTGCCCTCCCTTGGCCAAACTTTACCCCCATAACTCATTTATCTTGTATCTTTGACTTGTTTTGGAGCAGCTAACTTTCCAGAAATGCTCAGGGTTTAAAATTAATCTCTGCAATGCCACAGTGAGTTGCTGGGCGGGGAAAGAAAAAGAAGACTTCCTTCATCTTTGCCAGTTTTGATAATCATAGCAAATAAACTGTCTTCAGAACAGGAAATCACCCTGCAGTACTTAACAGGAGCATTAACAGAGGCAAAACTTAGTGGCTGTTACAGATCTTGGGCTCCTGCAGCCAAATTCACAGCAAACTGCAGGGGAGTGAGTATTTATTTATTTACATTTGCTTTCATTTATTTATGACATACAACACAGAACAGGCCCTTCTGACCCTTTGAGCCATGTCACCAGCAAACCCCCAATTTAATCCTAGCCTAATCACTGGACAATTTACAATGACCTATCAATCGGTACATTTTTTGACTGTTGGCAGGGAAACCAGACCACCCGGAGGAAACTCACGCAGTCACAGGAAGGACATGCAAACTCCTTACAGGCAGCGACGGCAATTGAACCCAGGTCACCAGCACCATAAAGTGGTGTGCTAACCACTCCACTACTGTGCTGCCCCAGTGACCGAAGGTTCTTCAGAGGTCATAAAATAATTGTCTACAACCCGACCCAAATCTGACCCAACCATCAGCAATCAAAATCTGTCCTGGTTTTGATGCCAGACCCTAACCCAATATAAATAGTTGGGTGCTGTTGGGGTCAGGTAACATTGCCAAAGAGTCGTTCAGTGCAAAAACAGGCTCTTCAACCCATCTTGTTCATCAATGTTAGTTTTATTCTCTCCAAGTTCTCATCATGTCCTCCTTGATCTTCCCACTCACCTTCACATGAGGGACTGTTTACTGTGAACATTTAACATGCCTTTGTGAGATGCAGATTTGTTTTCTGAAGCTCTTGCTTGTTAGGGGGACTGGGTCAGCTTTGGGGCATGCCGTTTTCACCAGTCATGTGGTAAAGTCTTCAGAAGCAGAATGACCCAACTCCACCATGGACGGTCACAAGCCAGGCTGTGAAAAGAGGAGGACTGGGCATGAGTCTAGCAAACCCATCCCAAAGCTACAGAAATGCCAACAAGAAGCTCCAGGGACCTCATCCCCGGGACAGGAAAGATCTTCGCCTTGAATGACTGGCTCAGGACACAGGATTCTGGTAGCTGCTGTTGGTGGCTTGTGCCCCAGTAGGGGTGATGGGCTTAAGAAGAAGAAGAGAAAGTGCCCCAGGGTTGTTTTGATAACCCAATCAGGAAAAGACTTGAGATTGTGCGGACTGAGGTTTTTCTACACCAATGAAGACTGTTTGATGCCAGGAGAGTTGCTAGCAAGAGGCATTCCTGGAGTGGTAGTGATCCTACCACTAAACATTTTTACCTCCCTGCTCCGTTTTCTACAGGGATTGTTCCCTCCACAACTCCCTTGTCCCTTCATCCCTCCCCACTAACCTTCCAGGCACAGTATTCACCTCCCTTGGAAGTTTTAATGTTTTATTGTTTTTAAGCGTGGAAGCACAGAGGATTTAATTTGACTTTTTGACACTGATCGACAGAAAAGCCTCTTTCATGTCGAAGTAATAACAAATTGGTCTAAATTTGTTATAACTATTAAACACAAAATAATTGATTGCATAATTGCTCACCCACTTCAGGTCAGTATTTAGTAGATGTACCTTTGAGTCTTTGTGGATAGGTCTTTTATCAGTTTTGCACATCTGGATACTACAACTTTACCCCACTCTTCTTTACAAAACGGCTTAAGCTCTATTCGATTGTAGAGGGGTCATGAGTGAACAGCCCTTTTTAAGTCCAGTCACAAACTGGATTAAGGTCTAGGCTCTGAATTGGCCCCTCCAGGACATTAACTTTGTTGTTTCTAAGCCATTCCTACGTCTTTATGCTTGGGGTCATTGTCTTGCTGGAAAACAAATCTTTCCCAAGTCACAGTTCTCTTGCAGACTGCATCAGGTTTTCCTCCAGGATTTCCCTGTATTTTGCTGCATTCATTTCCCCCTCTACCTTCACGAGCCTTCCAGGGCCTGCTGCAGTGAAGCATCCCCACAGCTTGATGCAGCCACCACCGTGCTTCACGGTGCATTTTTGATGATATGTGGTGTTTGGCTTACGCAAACATAGCAATAAATCTGATGGCCAAGAAGTTTGGTTTCATTAGACCATAGAACCTTCTTCCAGCTTTTTGTGGGCACTGCATATTAGGGATTTGTATGGGACGTTTAGAGAAGCACATGAATATAAGGGAAATGGAGGGATATAGGCATTGTGTAGGCAGAAGGGATTTGTTTAGTTGGCCATTTGCTCACTAGTTTGCATTGTCAGAGGGACACATTGTGGGACAAAGACCCTGTTCCTGGGCTGTTCTAATACAGGTCCTCAACAAGACTCAGAAATTGTGGACCCTATTCTCTATTTTATAAGCTGCTTCTTAATGTATTGATGATGAAATTAATGATTGCTTTTAGTGCAGTAGCAGCCATTGGCTGTCTGACTGTTCGAGGACCACAACCTGCACCGACCAGCAGATTTGGTGGGCAGCAGTGATCCCCATTGATTGTCCTGCTCTTTGGAAGCTTGGGCTACCTACAACAGGTATCCTCAGGGACTGGGAAGATACTACCAATGTCCAACATCTTCCCAATCCAGTGGCTGGATCATCAAACTAATTGGCACGCAGCTGCCCCCTGGACAGGCCATGTCATTCTAATGCCCAACACCAATCTCACCAGATAAAATAAAAATAAGTACAAATAAAATAAATCTAAAATAAAAATAGGTGGAGTGTTTAGAGCAAGAGGGCTCAGCCTCAGAGTAGAAGAGCTTTCCTTCAGAATGGAGATAAAAAAAGGAATATCTTTAGCCAGAGGGTAGTGAATCTGTGGAATTCATGGCCACAGATGGCTGTGCAGGCCAGGTCGTGGGTATATTTGAAGTAGAAGTTGATGGGCTCTTTCTAGTAAGAGTGACCAGAGTTACGGGGAGAAGGCAGGAGAATGGGGTTGAGAGGGAAAATGAATATTGAAGCGGCAACACTTGGATCTGAGAGCAAGGAACGAGGAACAAGATTAAACGACTATTTAAGTGCTGGGATAGGTTGAAAATGTCAAGGTGTCGGGGCCAGAGGCAGGGATGGATGGGCCAGTCCAGCCTGCTGGTCCACAAAGTTTACATGTCTCTGTGCTGAACTGAGACTCTGACCTGCAACTGACAGGTCGGCTTTGTGGCTCTCTGCTGTGCGCACTTTCATAGACTTCAGTTGTAAACACCACTTGCTTACTTTTATTGTTTACACAATGCGTTTCTTTTTGCATATTGGGTGTTTGGCAGTCAATTTTTAATGAGTTCTATTGGGTTTCTTTGTTTCATGGCTGCCTGTAAGGAGACAACTCTCTAAGTTGTATGAAGTATACATACTTTGATAATAAATGTACTTTGAACTTTGAATTTTGAAATCAGCAGTGATGGAATGGCAGAACACTCGATGGGCCATGTTTTATGGTCTAATCCACAGCCTCAAGTGAATTAATGCTTCTGTCACAGCCTGAGTTCTCTAAAGCAACTTGGTGTCATTTACTGTGCAGATCACAGTCAGAATCTGCCCCAGAATTAATGATTTCCTCAGAATCAGAGTATCGAAAACTCCCTGGTCTTGTGGAGGGAATATTCAGATGGGCTCACTTTTAACTTTTTAAATGTGTTCATTGCCGTAGGAATACAGCAAGCCTCCACAACCAGCGACCTGACAATGGGCAGATAACCCGCTTGAATATTTAATTGAAGGATAAACACTAAGCAGAGGACAATGGGGTAGGCTCTTGTACGGGTCAAAATGCTGATACATGATCTTTTATCCAAGATCAGAAAAGGCTTTTGTGTAACACATACCTGAAGGAGCAGCCTAGTAAGCCACTGTCAAAACAAGATAACAATCTTGCAAAAACTGTTTCAAAAATCTCTAGCTAAATTTACTGTTTCCTGCTGCTACTCCAACAGTTCTCAGGTTATGTCATATACTGTATCTTATGTAGATCATGTTGACATATATTCACTGAGTGGTCACTTTATAAGCTTCCCTCTGTACCTAATAAAGAGATCAGTGGGTGGATGTTTGGGGTGTTCTGTGGCTGAAGCCCGTCACTTCAAGGTTTGGTGTGTTTTTCATTCTGAGATGCTCTTCTGCACAGCCCTGTTGTCACGTGCAGTTACTTATCAGCTTGAACCCACATAACTTCTCTCATTAACGAGGCATTTTCACCCACCAAACTGCCACTCACTGGGTGTTTTTTGTTTGTTTTTCACACCGTTCTCTAGAAACTCTAGAGACTGTTGTGCAGGAAAATCCCAGGAGATCAGCAGTTCCTGAGATACTCAAACCACCCCATCTGGCACCAACAATCATTCCACGGTCAAAGTCACTTAGGCCTCATCTCTTCCCCATTCTGATGTTTGGTCTGAACAGCACCTGAACCTCTTGACCATGTCTGCAGGCGTTCATGCACTGAGTTGCTGCCACATGATTGGCTGATTAGATATTTGCATTAACGAGCAAGTGTACAGGTTACCTAATAAAGTGGCCGACGAGTGTCGATTTCCTTTTGATATAGAAGGAGGCCATTCAGCCACTGAGTCTATGCTTGCTGTCAAAGCATTAGCAACAATACCAACTTCTCCTCTCGGTAACCTATTCACTCTCACAAGCCCATCAATGTCTTTCCATCAATCCACAGTGGTGATAATGTATGGTAGACATGCCCTCCATTGATTCTCCCTCATTCAGCCTGTCAAGCCTATGCCAACACCAATCCACTCCCCACCAATATTACCATAGTGAAATATCATCTCGGTTCACTGTGCTGGTGTACATCAGATACACCTCCATTTGGTGTGGTATGTGACTGGGCGTTGCAGCGATGTAGCTGCAAGTGACACAGGATCGACCTCGATCTTCGGCGATGTCTGTGTGAAGCCTCCCTGTGACTGTGTGGTTTCGTCTCAGTGCTCCAAGTTTTGCCCCCACATCCCAACAACACGTAGGTTAATTGGGTGATATAAATTCTCCCCAGTGCGGGGCTGGGTGGTAGTGTCTAGGTGGAGAATAATCTCCCTAGGTCATGGTTTGGTTTCATTCCTGTGAACAGTCTGTGATCCGGACTGTTCACAGGTCGGAACTGCAGCCACAGACAGAGATCTCGTACGGCAGAAGATACCTGCAGCTCCAAAGCAGCCGGCGAATCTGTGCTGCCAGAATCCCTAGCCCTCAGTTGTATGCTGAGGCATCAGTAATCAGAGTTAGGGTCTGAGCAGAGAAGACTAGTAGGAGAATGTAGTTGCTGTGTGCAAGCATAGAACGATGGGCTGAATGGTATCTTTCTATGTCATAGGAAACTATGGATCTAAGTCAGTCATAGAATCACACAGCAGAGTATGGAAATGGGCCCCTTGGCCCACCTACTCGCACCCAGACCACAGTGCTCTGAGCACTGCGTGTGTGGGAGAGAGAGCTGGTCGTCACACAATACCACAGGTGACTGAATGCCAGCATGCAACACACTGTGGGAACGAGTGATGGGTGTGTCACCTCTCCATTCAATGGAAATCAAACACGAATGAGGAATCTGAGAATCTAGAGTTAGAGAGGAGAGTGCCACCGTCACTCAGCAGGCCAGAGAGAACCAGAGTGAACACTTCAGACCTTTGGACAGAACTGGCCACGTCTGAAGCTCTGCAGAATTAGCAAGGTGGCTCCTATCAAGTTCATGCAAGTTGCGATCGCAGACTGTTTGTCGTCACTCTTCATACACGAGAGTTGGCACACAGGCGCATGAATCACAGAAACTGGGGCGTAAGTGAATCACTGCATCTTAGTCAGCAAGTGTTCTGCTTACCAAACTAAATACAGGCACTTCTGAGTTCTGACATCGCAGACTCCAGCCTCTGCCACAAGCCTGTTGTGTCACCTTTTCAGATAGCAAAGCAAGATCACTGCATGGAACCCATGACAACGTGGGATGGGTGCTTTTCCAATAGTAGCGGCCTCCAGTGACTGGCCAATCGAAATTGGCACCATCCCCAAGATCCATTCGGCACAGAACCTCTTGGTTCAGGGGTGGTCCTCGATGCCGCAGTCAGGAACAGCTGTATCAGGTTGGCCACGTTCCCTGACCAGGCTTTCCAGCATTCCTTCTGAATGAGACCTCGCTCAATATTCCACCCATCCAACTCACTTCCTCTCTCCCAAACCCACAGTGCCTCAAGGCAAACCAACAAACAGATCACAGGAGCTGGAATCACCTCGCCCGGAGAAGATCAATCATATCATGTGTGATAGAACAGATGATGTAACTCAGCCAAGCCCACTCTCCTGGGAGTGAGGCAGCCTGGGGCACGAGAACGTAACCTGAGTGTAGTCCAGGAGAGTGCAGTGCACTGTTAATGGACTGTAAAACTCACTCACGCTTTAGGCAAACAAGATAACAGAGAAGAATAGGGATACAAAGGATGTGACGAAGAGTAATTCACACACCAGCACAGATCCATGTCCGGAAAATTTACATTCATAACCCTACCAACACATACAACCAGCCGAAACGGCCGGATCAGACTGACTGTTCTGGGTGTATATCTCAGGTCAGGTTCCGAGGGAGGGTCATATTGTCGGAGGGACAGTACTGAGGGAGTGTCTCACTGTTACAGGGACAGTACTGAGGGAGTGTCTCGCTGTCAGAGGGACAGCACTGCCGGAGTGTCTCACTGTCAGAGGGACAGTACTGAGGGAGTGTCTCACTGTCAGAGGGACAGTACTGAGGGAGCGTCTCACTGTTAGAGGGACAGTACTGAGGGAGTGTCTCACTGTCAGAGGGACAGCACTGCCGGAGTGTCTCACTGTCAGAGGGACAGTACTGAGGGAGTGTCTCACTGTCAGAGGGACAGTACTGAGGGAGCGTCTCACTGTTAGAGGGACAGTACTGAGGGAGTGTCTCACTGTCAGAGGGACAGTACTGAGGGAGTGTCTCACTGTTAGAGGGACAGTACTGAGGGAGCGTCTCACTGTTAGAGGGACAGTACTGAGGGAGTGTCTCAGTGTCGGACAGTACTGAGGGAGTGTCTCAGTGTCGGAGGGAGAGTACTGAGTGAGTGTAACACCGTCAGAGGGACAGTACTGAGGGAGTGCCACTGTCGGAGGGACAGTACTGAGGGAGTATCTCACTGTCAGAGGGACAGTACTGAGGGAGTGTCTCACTGTCAGAGGGACAGTACAGAGGGAGTGTCACACTGTCAGAGGGACAGTACTGAGGGAGTGTATCACTGTTAGAGGGACAGTACCGAGGGAGTGT
This sequence comes from Hypanus sabinus, assembly GCF_030144855.1. Taxonomy (NCBI): domain Eukaryota; kingdom Metazoa; phylum Chordata; class Chondrichthyes; order Myliobatiformes; family Dasyatidae; genus Hypanus; species Hypanus sabinus. The sequence goes on from NC_082721.1 coordinate 85,236,180, forward strand.
CACACTGTCAGAGGGACAGTACTGAGAGAGTGTATCACTGTTAGAGGGACAGTACCGAGGGAGTGTCTTACAGTCAGAGGGACAGAAGTGAGGGATTGTCTCACTGTCGGAGGGACAGTACTAAGGGAGTGTCTCACTGTTACAGGGACAGTACTGAGGGAATGTCTCACAATCAGAGGGACAGTACTGAGGGAGTGTCTCACTGTCGGAGGGACAGTACTGAGGGAGTGTCTCACTGTCGGAGGGACGGTACTGAGGGTGTGTCTCACTGTCACAGGGACAGTACTCAGGGAGTGTCACGGTCAGAGGGACAGTACTGAGAGAGTGTCACACTGTCGGAGGGACTGTACTGAGGGAGTGTCTCACTGTCACAGGGACAGTACTGAGGGAATGTCTCACTGTCAGGGGGACAGTACTGAGAGAGTGTCTCACTGTCAGAGGAACGGTACTGAGGGAGTGTCTCACTGTCGGAGGGACAGTACTGAGGAAGTGTCTCACTGTCAAAGGGACAGTACTGAGGGAGTGTCACACTGTCAGAGGGACAGTACTGAGGGAGCGTCTCACTGTCAGAGGGAGAGTACTGAGGGAGTGTCACACTGTCAGAGGGACAGTACTGAGGGAGTGTCTCACTGTCAGAGGGACTGTAATGAGGGAGCGTCTCACTGTCGGAGGGAGAGTACTGAGGGAGTGTCACACTGTCAGAGGGACAATACTGAGTGAGGGTCACTCTCGGAGGGACAATACAGAGTGAGGGTCACTGTCAGAGGGACAGTACTGAGGGAGTGTCACTGTCAGAGGGACAGTACTGAGGGAGTGTCACACTGTCAGAGGGACAGTACCGAGGGTGTGTCTCACTGTCAGGGGGACAGTACTGAGGGAGTGTCACTGTCAGAGGGACAGTACTGAGGGAGTGTCACACTGTCGGAGGGACAGTACCGAGGGAGTGTCTCACTGTCAGAGGGACTGTACTGAGGGAATGTCTCACTGTCGGAGGGACAGTACTGAGGGAGTGTCTCACTGTCAGAGGGACAGTACTGAGGGAGCGTCTCACTGTCAGAGGGACTGTACTGAGAGAGTGTCTCACTGTCAGAGGAACGGTACTGAGGGAGTGTCTCACTGTCAGAGGGACAGTACCGAGGAGTGTCTCACTGTCGGAGGGACAGTACTGAGGGAGTGTCTCTCTGTCAGAGGGACAGTACTTAGGGAGTGTAACAATGTCAGAGGGACAGTACTGAGGGAGTGTCTCACTGTCAGAGGGACAGTACTGAAGGACTGTCTCACTGTCAGAAGGACAATACTGAGGGAGTATCACACGGTCAGAGCAACAGTACTGAGGGAGCGTCTCACTGTCAGAGGGACTGTACTGAGAGAGTGTCTCACTGTCAGAGGAACGGTACTGAGGGAGTGTCACACTGTCGGAGGGACAGTACTGTGGGAGTGTCTCACTGTCAGAGGGACAGTACTGAGTGAGTGTCACACTGTCAGAGGGACAGTACTGAGGCAGTATCTCAATGTCAGGGGGACAGTACTGAGGGAGTGTCACACTGTCGGAGGGACAGTACTGAGGGAGCACAGACAATAAAGTACCTATGAACTATTATGTAAATACAGCCGTTGCTCTCTGCACAGACAGAAACTCAAAACATTGATATCTGCTCCATCTATTTATGAAAGAAGGGATCTCTTTTCACACATCTCCACAATCTAAATACTGCAGATGCTAGAAATCCAAAATAGCTTAAAGTTCTAAAGAAACTCAGCCGATTAGACGGTATCTATGGACAGAGAAAATCAAGTGTAGTTTCTGTTTAGTAACTGTTAAGGGTCACTGATTATCTCTCTCACTCCCTCAGTACAGTCCCTCCGACAGTGAGACACTCCCTCAGTACTGTCCCTCTGACAGTGACACTCCCTCAGTACTGTCCCTCTGACAGTGACACTCCCTCAGTACTGTTCCTCTGACAGTGTGACACTCCCTCAGTACTGTCCCTCTGACAGTGACACTCCCTCAGTACTGTTCCTCCAACAGTGAGGCACTCCCTCAGTACTGTCCCTCTGACAGTGTGACACTCCCTCAGTACTGTCCCCCTGACAGTGTGACACTCCCTCAGTACTGTCCCCCTGACAGTGAGACACTAGCTCGGTACGGTCCCTCTGACAGTGAGACACTCCCTCAGTACTGTCCCTCCGACAGTGAGACACTCCCTCAGTATTGTCCCTCTGACAGTGAGACGCTCCCTCAGTACTGTCCTTCTGACAGTGTGACACTCCCTCAGTTCTGTCCCTCCAACAGTGAGACGCTCCCTCAGTTCTGTCCCTCCGACAGTGTGACACTCCCTCAGTTCTGTCCCTCCAACAGTGTGATGCTCCCTTAGTACTGTCCCTCCGACAGTGACATTCCCTCCGACAGTGAGACACTCCCTCAGTACTGTCCTTCTGACAGTGTGACATTCCCTCAGTACTGTCCCTCCGACAGTAAGACACTCCCTCAGTTCTGTCCCTCCAACAGTGTGATGCTCCCTCAGTACTGTCCCTCCGACAGTGACATTCCCTCAGTACTGTCCCTCTGACAGTGAGACACTCCCTCGGTACTGTATCTCCGACAGTGAGGCTCTCTCTCAGTACTGTCCCTCTGACAGTGAGACACTCCCTCAGTACTGTCCCTGACAGTGTGACACTCCCTCAGTACTGTCCCTCTGACAGTGTGACACTCCCTCAGTACTGTCCCTATGACAGTGAGACACTCCCTCAGTACTGTCCCTCTGACAGTGAGACACTCCATCGGTACTGTCCCTCTGACAGTGAGACACTCCCTCAGTACTGTCCTTCTGACAGTGTGACACTCCCTCAGTACTGTCCCTCTGACAGTGACACTCCCTCAGTACTGTCCCTCCAACAGTGAGACACTCCCTCAGTACTGTCCTTCTGACAGTGTGACACTCCCTCGGTACTGTATCTCCGACAGTGAGGCTCTCTCTCAGTACTGTCCCTCTGACAGTGAGACACTCCCTCAGTACTGTCCCTGACAGTGTGACACTCCCTCAGTACTGTCCCTCTGACAGTGTGACACTCCCTCAGTACTGTCCCTATGACAGTGAGACACTCCCTCAGTACTGTCCCTCTGACAGTGAGACACTCCATCGGTACTGTCCCTCTGACAGTGAGACACTCCCTCAGTACTGTCCTTCTGACAGTGTGACACTCCCTCAGTACTGTCCCTCTGACAGTGACACTCCCTCAGTACTGTCCCTCCAACAGTGAGACACTCCCTCAGTACTGTCCCTCCAACAGTGAGACACTCCGGCATTGCTGTCCCTCTGACAGTGACACTCCCTCAGTACTGTCCCTCCGACAGTGTGACACACACTCAGTACTGTCCCTCCAACAGTGAGACACTCCCTCAGTACTGTCCCTCTGACAGTGACACTCCCTCAGTACTGTCCCTCCGATAGTGAGACACTCCCTCAGTACTGTCCCTCTGACAGAGTGGGTCTCTCAGTTTAGGACGTCCAATGAGAATGTTATGGAAAGTCTCATCATTGTGCCCTTTCCTCTCTTGCAATGCTACAAGTGTAAATTTGGTTGTCTAAAATAATTTCTGGCCAGCAGTATTGAGGGATGATGTTTAAAATGTTCATCTTTCTGTTTCTCCCTGCGTTGCCCTCAGTGCCTGTGCTGACTGCATTGACGTGCTTTGTGTGGATGTGTCTAATGAATTTCACTCTGAGAGGAATCTCGTTCTGGGAGTGATGCCCACAACAGTAAACAGCAGCGACTCACAATAATGGAATGCACGCTTAAGTTTCTACAGATGTCCAGGACTCCCCCAGCCTGCTTCATGGCCAATGAATTTGTTCTGAAGTGTGGTCACCGTGATGCTGGGAATCAGAGAGAAACAGGAACTGCTGCAAACGCTCAGCGAGGTTGAGCTGGGTTGGAACACAGTCATGGGCTCACGGGCCTGTTCCTGTGTTGTACTCCTCTCTGTTCCTTGTTCCACGTTCCAAGTCAGGCAGCGTCTCGGCAACAAGAAGCATAGTTACCACTTGGGAAGGGGTGGAGGAGGCAACGCAGAGACTCACTGCAAGGGCAGGGTTAGAGCAGACTACAGGAGACCTGATCGGTTGGTTGACAGAGGCGGTGAGAGTGTAGACAGAGTCCATGGAGGGGAGGCAATTCCTGCGATGTGCCGAGCTGTGTCCACAACTCTCTGCGGTTTCTAATAACCACGTTGTGGTGAACTCCATATACCCGTCTGGACACCGCCGCCCCCCCCCCGCTGACTGTTCCTGTGGCCCCTCCCACTGACCCCGGTATAAAGGAGATTGAGGCCTGAGCCCGGCCTCTCAGTCTCCAGGATGTAGTATGGTGGTCACTCACTGCTTGTTCCTTCTCAGAGTGAGTTATTGATGGTGCATCACACGTGAAGTACAGTTCCCGTGCCCAGCTGTGATGCGCCCAGATAGGACACGTTCTATGACGTATCGATAAAAATTAGTGAGGGGCAAAGTTTAAAGTACATTTACTATCAAAGTATGTGTACAGTATACAACTTTGACATTCATCTCCTTACAGGCAGCCACAAATCAAGAAACCCAAAAGAGCCCATTTCAAAAAAACAAGAAATGCCAAACATGCAGAGAGAGAGAGAGAGAGAGAGAGAGAGAGAGTAAACACAAATCTTGCAAACAACAATAGTAAGCAAGAGCTTTCAGAATGAAAGTGAGCCCATAGACACAAATCCTTGAGCAGCCAGAGCCGTTCTGAAGCCTCAGCGCAGGCTTGGTGCAGCAAAGGATAGAGCAACTGTTGCAGAACCCTGCATTTCAATCCATCCAGCCCAGTCCTTAAATCGTCCGAATATCAGGCCGTTCTTTGCTCTAAGTCCTGGCTCTTGTCACATCGACACACTCTGGGCCAGACCCCATCCCCATGTTCCGGCTCATACCCGACTTCTCCAGATTGGCCTGGTGCTTACACCACATTCTCGGTTTTGGTGGACGGGCTCCGAAACTCCTCCACTCTAATATTTCTTCATTCCGTTCATCCCAACTTCGTCTCAAACATGCCTCGACCTCACTCCTCCCACTTCTCGAACTCGCCTCGACCTCACTCCTCCCACTTCTCGAACTCGCCTCGACCTCACTCCTCCCACTTCTCGAACTCGCCTCGACCTCACTCCTCCCACTTCTCGAACTCGCCTCGACCTCACTCCTCCCACTTCTCGTACTCGCCTCGACCTCACTCCTCCCACTTCTCGTACTCGCCTCGACCTCACTCCTCCCACTTCTCATACTCGCCTCGACCTCACTCCTCCCACTTCTCGAACTCGCCTCGACCTCACTCCTCCCACTTCTTGAACTCGCCTCGACCTCACTCCTCCCACTTCTCATACTCGTCTCGACCTCACTCCTCCCACTTCTCGAACTCGCCTCGACCTCACTCCTCCCACTTCTCATACTCGCCTCGACCTCACTCCTCCCACTTCTCATACTCACCTCAACCTCACTCCTCCCACTTCTCGAACTCGCCTCGACCTCACTCCTCCCACTTCTCATACTCGCCTCGACCTCACTCCGCCCACTTCTCATACTCGCCTCGACCTCACTCCGCCCACTTCTCATACTCGCCTCGACCTCACTCCTCCCACTTCTCATAATTGCCTCGACCTCACTCCGCCCACTTCTCATACTCGCCTCGACCTCACTCCTCCCACTTCTCGAACTCGCCTCGACCTCACTCCTCCCACTTCTCGAACTCGCCTCGACCTCACTCCTCCCACTTCTCGAACTCGCCTCGACCTCACTCCTCCCACTTCTCGAACTCACCTCGACCTCACTCCTCCCACTTCTCATACTTGCCTCGACCTCACTCCTCCCACTTCTCGAACTCGCTTCAACTCCGCTCCGACCACTTCTGGAACACGCCTCAACATCACTCCAACCTCTTCTGGAACATGCCTCTACCTCACTCCAACCACTTCTGGAACATGCCTCAACATCAGTCCGCCCACTTCTCGAACATGCCTCTACCTCACTCCAACCACTTCTGGAACATGCCTCTACCTCACTCCAACCACTTCTGGAACATGCCTCAACATCAGTCCGCCCACTTCTCGAACATGCCTCTACCTCACTCCAACCTCTTCTGGAACATGCCTCTACCTCACTCCGACCACTTCTGGAACATGCCTTGACCTCGCTTTGACTTTGCATTGCTCCTGCACTCCTCGACACGAGTCAACCTTGCCTTCACTCACCTCTTCATTGTTTGCAATGTTGGTTTACCACACTTTTCCACAGGAAAGTGTTATAAATAAAGTATTTAGTTGTATTTCTTGCTTTATGAACCACCAGTAAGCTGTCTACAGCAGCGGCATCTTAAATGGGAAGAGGAGGACCTGACAAATTTCTCTTGCCTCCTGAGAAAGCAGAGGCACAGCTTAGCTTTCTGAGCCGTGACATCAGCACGGTTGGACCTGGACAGGCTACTGGTGACATTCACTCCTGGGAACTCGAAATCCTCAAGGTTCTGGACCTGGGCACTCTTCATGTAAAGAGGAGCACGTGCACTGCCTCACCTCCTAAAGCTGAGGGTCATCATGTTCTGAGTGGGCCGAATGGCCTGTATCTGTGTTGCATGATGCTGTGAGGACTTGCTGTCTACAATTACAATTCAATAGTGTGGGAGTGTGGCGCTGCGGCTTTGGATCCACAGTAAACAAAACCGACCTTTCTTTCTCCGATCAGTGTCAAAACCTTGTGGTATTATTTCAAGGAAGATGCAGAGGAGTTTGTGGTATTCTGTAGTCATTTTTTAACCCACACTAATATAGATTATCACTACAACACTGCTGATTTTGTATAAACGTCTCTTCATTTCCAACATTACAAGATTGCCTGTACTTAAGAAGCACTTTGGGAAGTCCCGGTTCTGTGAAAGAGCTTCTCAAGGCTCAAAGCTTTGCTTAGCTCCATTCGCGATCCGTGTGGGCAGACCACTGCCACCCACATGTCTGCTATCAGATCCTGCCTTGTCTCGTGCTGTACAAGCGGGCCATTAACTGCACAGGAAGCTTGAGGTAACACCCAGGACTATGAGGAAGGACGAGCAGGCAGGCAGGACCTGCAGGAAGTCAGGAGCCACAGCTCCAGCCGTTTCCAGGGACGAGTGTGAAACCGAAATGCATTGCAGGAGGCTGAGCGCAAGCAGCTTGGCTGCCCACAGGCCCTAGTGCCCGCTCTCAAGCAATTAATTTACCAGGAGTCAAGTACAGTTCAGAATCTTGACTAAATTAAAGCTGGGGCGGGAAAGTGATTGACCAGATTCTTTTGCAAAAGTGGAGGGGGAGAAAATGTAAAATAAGCGTTCAAAGGCCGACATTCCAACTTTTACAGAAGGACGTTGTATTTGAGATCTTGTGGTTTTAAGTTTTCAATCAGAGTTTGACACAGAGCAACAGCAAAGACGAGGGCACTTTACATGTGAGTTTGCAGAAACAGCCAAACTGGAGTCAGATTAACCTTTTCCCATAAAGGCCACCTATCTCAGCCTCAAGATCTTCCTGAGACACTAGAGACTACTTGGTAACTCAAGTAAACAAGGGAGGGTTTTTGCTGGGCGTGAGAAAGCTGAACGTGAGGGTCTGTATCCCTGCTGCAGCTGGCGTCCACGCAGGTAAACCAGTTCCCACAGACCCGGATGGTCACAGAACAAAGGAGGACACTGGGTTCATCCTGGCTCCTATATAAGAAACATCTGGCAAGACTCATTCCCACTTCCCAGAGCTTTAAAAATACCCTTTCAAATACTTATCCAACTCCCACTATTCCCTTCTGGCTCCATGCTCCAACTTCCTTTCCCATCAGATTCCATCATCTGCGACCCTTTGGTGCCTCCACCTATCACCTCCCAGCCTCTGTCGCTGTATCCACCCTTTCCTGCTGCAGCTGAATTAACCCTTCTCTGCCACACCTCTCCCCTTTGTCTCTTAAACTGGCCATCTTACCTCCACTCCTCCTTTTGGACGCCTCGGCCAAAATGTCCGAAATTCAAAGCTCAAAGTAAATTTTATTATCAAAGTATGTATATGTTGCCATATACAATCACAAGATTTGTTAATTTAATTTATTTATTGAGATACAGTGCACAATAGGCCCTTCTGGCCCTTTAAGCCATGCTGACCTGCAATCCCCCGATTTAACCCTAGCCTAATCACGGGACAACTTACAACGATCAATTAACCTTCCAACTGGTAAGTCTTTGGACTGTGGGAGGAAATCGGAGCACCCGGAGGAAACCCACCTGGTCACGGGGAGGAAAAGCAAACTCCTTACTGGCAGAGGCCAGAGTTGAACCTATGTTGCTGGTGCCGCAAAGTGTTGTGGTAACCTCTACGCTACCGTGCCACACTATTCAGGCCTCGTGCAGGCATTCACAGTAGAACAAAGAAGCACATTAGAATCGATGAAGAACTGCAAACAAAGACTGACAAGATGTGCAAGTACAAAAAGAAACAAGTAATGGTATTAGTACATAAATAAAACTACTAACAGCATGAGCTGCTGAGACCTTGAAGGTGAGACTATAGGTTACGCTCAAAGATCAGTTCAGAGCTGTGGTGAGTGAACTTGTCCGCGCAGGTCCACGAGCCTGATGGTTGAGGAGGAATAACTGTTCCTGCCCCTGGTGGTGTGGAACCTAAGGCTCCTGTACCTCCTGCCTGATGGTAGTAGGAAGATAAGAGCACGGCCTGGATGGTGGGGAGCCCCGAAGAATGATGTTGCTTTCTTGTGGCAGCGCCATTTGTAGATGAGCTCAATGGTGGGGGGACTCATCAGTCCATTTCCCTCCACAGAGGCTCCAGCAGCTCTTTGGTTTCTTCGGCTCTGTTTTGAACAGTACAGCTGAATCTGTCTCCAGTCCTCCCCCAGGTGATGTAGTCTGAACTCCAAACACTCAGGGCGTAAAAAGAAAATTCTCTTCCTCCCTCACTTCAGATTTTTTTGCCAGTCATCTTCAGTTCTGCATCAAAGTTCCAGCGTAGAGGTCAGCTGCTACCATTCCGGTGCTTATATCAGGTGCGCACCCCACAGTAAAGAAACAGATAAAGATAAAAGATTAGCTTTATCAAAGCATTCAGTGAATTGTGTTGTTTGTGTCCATAACCGACACAGTCTGAGGATGTGTTGGGGCAGCCCACAAGTGCACCAGCGTACCTACAACTTATTGTCCAGACGTCTTAAAGTGTATGTGGGAGGAAGCTGGAGCACCTGAACGAAGCCCTCACGGTCACAGGGAGAACATACAAACTCCTTACAGACAATGGTGAGGATTGAGGCAGAGAGATTGAGAAGGGGGGAGGAGACAGGTGTCAGAAGTGGACTAAGTGAACTTGAGAACAGGTTGGAAGTTGGAGGCAAAGATGATGAAATTGTCGAGCTCAGCTTGGGTGCAAAAAGCAGCAATGATGCCGTTGTCAATGTAGCGCAGGAAGAGTTGGGGACCATTACCAGGGAAGGCTCAGAACATGAACTGTTCTACGTAGCCAACCAAAGGCAGGCATAGCTGAAGCCCATGCAGGTGCCCATGGCCACACTTTGGGTTTGGGGAACATGGCAGAGGCTGAAAGAGAAATTGTTGAGGGTGAGGACCAGTTCTGCCAGAGGAGAGCGGTGATTGAGAAGAACCGTTTGGGTCTGTTGTCGACAAAGAAGCAATGAGCTTTAAGGCCTTCTTGATGGGGGATGGTGTATATATTATTGACACAAACAATACGGAATGTTTTGATCATTTAATAAAGCCTATCTTTTATCTGTTTCATCCATGGTGAAAAACGAAGTGATCAGGGCCAGGGATTATAAAGTTGTTGAGAAGATTGAGAGCCTGTGAAGTGCTATGGATGTAGGTGGGAAGGGATTGAACTAAGGAGAGTAAAGTATAGTCAAGCTATGAGGACATGGATACAGTAGGACAGAAACAGGCAGAAACAATGGGCCACCTTGTATTTATAAGAATGCTGCCAGGCCACGTGGACCTCAGTTATAGGGAAAGGTTGAATAGGTTGGGACATTATTCCCTGGAGTGTAGGGGAACGTGGGGAGATTTGACAGAGGTGCACAGAATTATGAGGGGTGTAAATAAGTTGAATGCAAGCAAGCTTTTTCCACTTAGACTGGGTGAAACAAGAACTGGAGGTGATGTGTTAAAGCTGAAAGGTAAAATATTTAAGTGAAACTTGAGAGGAACGTCTTCACTTAGAGGGTGGTGTGAGTGTGTAACGAGCTGCCAGTGGAAGTGGTGGACTTGGGTTCAACTGCAACCTTTAAGAGAAGTTTGAAATAGGTACACGGGTGGGAGAGATATGGAGGGCTATGGTTCAGGTATGAGCCAGTGGGACTGGGCAGAACAACAGGTCAGGATCGGTGCTATGAGGCAGCAGCACTACCTGCTGCTCCACTGTGCTGCCCACTTTAGTGATCAATGGAAGAAGATAAACACAGCAGGAAAAGGACAACACACAAGACGCTGGGGGATCTCTGTGAGTCAGGCAGAATCTGAGCAGGGAAATGGATAGTTGATCGTTTGGGTAGAGAGCCTTCCAATGGACTTCAAAGAAGAGGGCAATCCTCATCTAATGATACCTAGTCTCAGGAGTGAGACCTAAACCTACAGTGCCAGGAGTAACTGCAATAATAAAATCTGTAAATTATACTAAGAAGTATGTAAATATATATATATATAGTTACATTAAATAATAGTGCAAAAAAGAGAGAGAATAAAGAAAAAGCACTGAGGTAGTGTTCATGGGTTCAATTTCCATTCAGAAATCAGATGGCAGAGGGGAAGAAGCTTTTCCTGAATCATTGAGTGTGTGCCTTCAGGCTTCTGCACCTCCTTTCTGACAGTAACAATGAGAACAAGGCATGACCTAGTGATGAGAGTCCTTAATGATAGATGCCACCTTTTTGAAGCATCACCCCTTGAAGGTGTTCTGGATACTGCGGAGGCTAGTGCCCATGACGTAGCTGACTGAGTTTACAACTTTCTGCAGTAGCCACCCCCCCCCCCCACCCCACCCAGCAGATGGTGATGTAGCCGGTTAGAATACTCTCCATAATATATCCATAGAACCTTGCGCGTGTCCTTGGTGACATACCAAATCTCCTCAAACTCCTAATGAAGTATAGCTACTGTGTCATCAGAATCAGACTTTAATCGCCAAGTACCTGTACACATACAAGGAATTTACTTCCGGCAGATGTTGTCTCTCTGCTCATAACAATAATAATGATAAATATAAATGAAAATATAGCTTATACATACAAGTAGTGCAATCCAAGTAATAGCTAGCCGACAGTTAACCGGCAGTTAACTGCTCGGCAAAGTGACCGCAGTAGGGAAAAATCTTCTCCAATGCCTATTACTCTTAGTCTGGAGGGATCTGAAGCGCCTACCAGACGGAAGCAGTTCAAACAGTCCATGCGCAGGATGGGAGGAGTCTTTTATGATGTTCCCTGCCCTCTTCTTCAACCTGGAAGAGTACAGGTCCACAATAGAGGGCAGGGAGGCTCCAGTGATGCGCTCGGCAGTCCTCACTGTGCGCTGTAGTCTGGTTTTATCCTGCTTGGTGGCGGCTCCAAACCACACAGTGATGGAGGTGCACAGGACAGACTCAATGACTGCAGTCTGCATGTCTTCTTTGTAGCCCAGGATCGATCCTTAGACATGTTAACACCTGGGAACTTGAAACACCTAAACACTACAGCTGGGTATGGGCCCTTCAGCCCACGATGTTGTGCTGACATTTTGCCCTACTCTAAGATCAATCTAATCCTTCCATCTGCATAGGCCTCCATTTTTCTATCAGCTATATGCCTATCTAAGAGTTTCTTAAATGTCCCTGATGTATCTGCCTCTACCACCACCCCCAGCAGTGTGTTCCATGCACCCACACACTCTGTGTATTTTCCCTACATTTCCCTCCAATCACCTTAAAATTAAGCCTCCTGGTTAGCTATTTCCACCCCGGGAAAAAGTCTCTGGCTGTCTGTGGTGAACTACATATACCTGTCTGGACATGCCCTCCCCTGCTGACTGCTCCTGTGGACCCTCCCACTGACCCCAGTATAAAGGCGATTGAGGCCTGAGCCCTGCCCTCAGTCTCCAGGATGTAGTATGGTGGTCAACTACTGCTTGTTCTTTCTTCCAGTCAATAAAAGCCGATACCTCGCCTCACTTCTCGGAGAGTTATTGATGGTGCATCACTGTCCAATTGATGTATGTCTTGTGCACCTCCAAAAAGTCACCTCTCGTCTTCCTTCACTCCACAGGGAAACGTCCCAGCTCACTCGCCTATCCACGTCAGGATATTCTCACCACCTTCTGGAAGGTGCACTCACCGTGTCATTGGAGAGTTCCGGGGTTTGCCCCCATTAGAAGATGATGTGGCTTGGGAGGACCGCTCTTCAGACTGCGTTCCCCTCAAGACCCACTGGCGTTCTGAGCACCTCCCTTGGGATGAATCCCATGTCGGACACAAAGAGGCCCAGCTGAAGGTAAGCCAGAGCTCAAGTCATGGGAGCAAAACAAAAAAAGTGGGGATTTCCAAAGGCACAAAGGAGGCAGCAGTGGACAGCACCTCCTTCTGAGTTTTTGCACGGTGTCGGCAGTCAGTCTCGGCGGTGGAGTCTGGCAGACAATGCAAAACATAGCATTTCCATGACAACAGGACAGCATCCCTACTGTGACTCAGCTGTGCCGAGGTACTCGGGCAGTTTTCCCGCAGCACCCCACCTCCCCCCCAGCTGAGTAGACTGGCAGCTGGGAGGGGGTCTCGGGTGTGGAACAGCTGAGACTGAACAAGCTGGGCAGCTTTGGGCAGGTTTCCTGCATCCACGCAAATTCATCTGAGCTCAATACAGGACAGAACATGTATCCCTGGTGGTGGTGGGGGGTGGGGGCGGGGGGAGACAAAGTAGTCCTTCATTTCTGTAGCACCATTCACGTTCTTTTCACAACGTTCCCAAGTGATTTACAGCCCATGAGGCAACAAAGGATTTCACCAGGCTTCAAAGTCAACGTCAAGTTTATTGTCCCATGCATAAGTCCATGGGAGCAACAGGAAACCTACTTGCAGCAGGACCACAGGCAGAGAGCATCAGATAAGCAGCGTTCACAAGAAAAACGTCATATCTAAATTATAAACCGTTTTTACAAGGAAGTATTCAATTGGAACAAAAGGAGTATTTTAGTGGAAAGAGATCAAAGTGGTCACAGCGTTGCTAAACAGTCATGATTAGGCATGTTTCCAGATATCATGTTAATTAGTTCAGCTAATTGTCCTAAATATACACATTTTGTTGGTAGTCCATCCTATACAATGATGGGTAACCTGTGTGGGACAGATTTTAAAGTGGAAAAGCCATTGCACTGGGGCAGTTCCTCTCTGGTCTCAGAAGTCCAGGTCTAGTGGTGTGAATAGTCATCGTGACTGGTTACAGTGGATACCCATCACCTCTGTGCCTCACCATGCCCTTCGCTCTCCACAGAGCACTGCAGAACCACCTTCCTGGCTGTTAGATCTCACTGTCATCAGTCCAGTCCACGGAGCTGGCTTCACATGGTAGGACAGGCAAGTCCCCATCTTACTGGGGTATGAGGCTACCCCCACCTGGTTTAGCCCGCCTGTTGAAGGGGTGTACTGGGGTGTGGCTGCTGTTACATGCAAACAGCTTCTTGGAACCACAGGTGAGATCTGAGTATCCAGTGAGGACCAAAACTGAGCAAGTTGCCCTGGAATGGACACGACAAGCCCCATCTCCAGAGATGTCACCCATCCCTGGACACCATATATAGATATATATAATAAACTAAAGGCCTTGTCTCCTCTCTCAGGAGGATATGGAAGATGCTCCTTGAGATGATGAGGGGAGATAACCCTAGTTTTATCACCGGTGTTGATATTATTCTGAAAGCTGTCTTTGCCAAATCCGTTTGTGGGATTCTGCCATACCCACATTGCCCATGATTCCTAGTGATGGGAATTCAAATACACAGGCACATGAGAAGCTGCGGACAGCAATGCACTCAGCCCATTACATCACAGACACATCCCTCAATACCATCGGTAATATCTACTTGAAACGGCAACATCTACCCTCTAAAACCCACTGCTATCCAGGCCGGAGGGACAGAAGCCTGAAGTCACACACTACTACGCAAGCAGCTGCTTTGGTTACCATTTGGTTCTCGAATCAACCTGCACAGAGCTAAAAACAAACGAGACAATCTGCAGATGATGAAGATTCTGAGTAACACACACCAAATGCTGGAGGAACTCAGCAGGTCAGGCAGCATCTATGGAGAAGAATAAACTGTCGACATTTCATCCTGAAACTTTGACTGTACTCTTCTGCTAGATGCTGACTGGCCTGCTGAGTTCCTCCAGCATTTTGTGTGTGTTGCACAAAGCTAATCCCTATTTCAGTATAGCAACATTGCTTACTTAGAGAAACAGCATGGTAACAGGCGGTTTTAAGCCCATGCTGTCCAATTACACCCATGTGGCCAATTAACCTCCTAACTCATTCGTCTTTGGAATGGGGGAAGAATCTGGAGCACGCAGAGGAAACTCACACGGTCGTGGGGAGAACGTACAGACAGCGACTGTGACCACTATGATCACTTTGCACCTCAACGCAACAGCTTTTTGTTCTAATTGTGTACTTTCTTGTAAAAAAGGAATATGATTTATCTTTAGATCATGTTTTGAATGCTGCTTATCTGATAGTTTGTGCCTGTGATGCTGCTCCAAGTGAATTTTTTATTGCACCTGTGCATATGGCAATAAACTCGACTTTGACCCAAGTTTGGACTTCTAAATTGTTAATATTGCTGAGGTTACAAAATCAGTGCAATAAAGAGCACAATGTGTATTGACAAAGGGTGGCTCAGTAGCATAGCGGTTAGAACAATGCTTTACAATACAGGCCACCTGGGTTCACTTCCTGCCGCTGCCTGTAAGGAGTCTGTACACTCTCCCCGTGACCCCGTGGGTTTCCTCCAGGTGCTCCGGTTTCCTCCCACATCCCAAGGATGGTAGGTTAATTGGTCATTGTAAATCGCCCTGTTATCAGGCTCGGGTTAAATCAGAGGGAGTGGGGAGCTTCCTTCAGCCTATGCCGTGCTGTATCTCAACAAGTAAACAAATAAAATACCAAGCGAGCTGAACTCTGAACTCTGAGTCAGTATTTATGTTGGAGGGGCAGGCTCAGGTTTCTCCCATTTCACACCGGCTTTCTCTACTCGCTGGCTGGTGGGTGTGGTCCACACGATCAGTATCTGTTGCTGAGCAGCATGCAAACTCGTTTGGCTGCATTCCCCACACAAAGTGCTGGAGGAACTCAGCAGGTCAAGCAGCACCGACGGAAAAGAGTGAACAGTCGACGTTTCAGGCTGAGGCCCTCTGGTCTGCTCTTCTCCACGGATGCTGCCTGGCCTGCTGACTTCCTCCAGCATTTTGTGCGTGTTGCTTTAGATTTCCAGCATCTGCAGATTTTCTCATTTTTGGCTGCATTCCCTCCCACTTCTGAAAATCCCCCCCCCCCCGCCCACCTGCACTCAGGAAGCAGCCAGGCTTTGCTCTCTGTACCATGAGGACTGTTTACAGAAAGCAGATGTATTGTCGTCCCAGCAGCCTGGGCAGGGTGAAGGGGGCAGACCAGGAATTGTCGTCCCAGCAGCCTGGGCAGGGTGAAGGGGGCAGACCAGGAATTGTCGTCCCAGCAGCCTGGGCAGGGTGAAGGGGGCAGACCAGGAATTGTCGTCCCAGCAGCCTGGGCAGGGTGAAGGGGGCAGACCAGGAAACTCACAGTTTGGTTGATAGCCTCACCTGGGGATGGTACAGCGGACAAAAATCAAACACTGTAGAGCGTAGAAATGTGAAACAAAAACAGCCAATGTTAGAAACACTCGGCACATCCGGTGAGAGAGAACAGCGGTTAATTTTCCAGGTCAAATCAGTTTTCATTAGGGGTAGCACAGTAGCGTAGTGATTAACAGTACAGTACATGCGATCCCGGTTCAATTCCCACCACTGCCTGTAAGGAGCTTGTACGTTCTCCCCATAACCACGTGGGTGCCTTCCAGGTGCTCTGGTTTCCCAAAGACGTACCAGTTGGTAGGTTAATTATATATTACGCATTACACCGCTGGTGTTTAGGGCAGCAATGAAAGCTGCCTCCACCTCTGCTGGTGTTCAGAGCTTTCTTCATCTTGTCAAGAGCTTCCTCTCAGTTTTCACTGCTGTCAGTCATACAACTCCCTGTTAGAGACTCAGGAATATCGTCACACTCAGATGTAGAAAGATCCTTCATTGCTGCTTCCATACAATTGTGTTTGACCAGTCAGGGTCGTCAGCCCAGAGCTGAACTCCCGAACCCGGAGGACTGGTGGACCACTCTTAGTCTGGCCTCTCTCTGCCCTTTGACCTGTTCGGCATAGGTGGCCCCACCAAGAGCACAAAGCATGGCGGCCTGACTTCAGTCAACACAGCTCTCTGTGTCAATGAGGCACACAAGCCTCCAAACCCTACGACAAGGTTGTGCTCCTCTTGGAGGGGGTAGATTAATTTGTCACTGTGAATCGTCCTGTGATTAGGCTGGGGGTCATTAGACGGCAAGGCTTAAAGGGCCAGAAGGTCATATTCTGCACCATATCTCAAAATAAATAGATAGGTGTACTGCTGTAGGGTCATCTGTGGCTCTAACTGGCCAAGCAAACATGCCAGCATCTCTACTTCCTCAGAAGGCAGAACCCTCACCAGTTTCTACAGAAGTACCACAGAAAGCCTCATATCCAGATGCATCGGACTGGAAACTGCTCCGCCTGAGACCACAGCGACTTGTGAACACAGCCCAGAGCGTCGTGCAAACCAGACGTGCTGCCATTGTCCCCGTGCAGCTTCCTGCTGTCTCAGGAAAACAGCCAACACAAACAAGGACCCATCCTGCCTTGGTCACTCACTCCTCTTCCTCTTCAAAGGTGAAAGAAAACTCGAGTACACAGACCACATCAAAGGCAGCCTCCACTTCACTGCTATAAGACTCTTGGACTGCCTGTTGAATGATTCTCTAGTATGATGAGACCTGAAATCTACCTTGTTAGGAACTTGTCTACCCACACACCATTTTCTCCAGAGCTGTGACACTCTATTCTGCATTCTGTTATTGGTTTCCCTTGTACTACCTCCCTGAATTGGTTAATTTACTTACCGAGGTACCTCACGGAACAGGCCCTTCCAGCCCCCCAGCAACCGATTGATTAAATCCTAGCGCAATCACAGGATAGTTTAGAACGACTAATTAACCTACGAACCGGTATGTCTTTAGACTGTGGGAA
This sequence comes from Hypanus sabinus, assembly GCF_030144855.1. Classification (NCBI taxonomy): domain Eukaryota; kingdom Metazoa; phylum Chordata; class Chondrichthyes; order Myliobatiformes; family Dasyatidae; genus Hypanus; species Hypanus sabinus. The sequence continues at coordinate 85,253,580 of NC_082721.1, forward strand.
AAAACCGGAGCACTCGGAGAAACCCATGCAGTCACGGGAAGAACATACATACTGCTTACGGGTTGGCGCTGGAATTGTCCTCCGAACTCGGACACGCTGGGCTGCAATAGTGTCGAGCTGATGCAGCTGCGCCCACTGCTGTAATGAAGTGATCTGTGCGGATGATATGCCAAACTCTGATTAGCGACTCCCGGGGTTGATCGCCAGAGGTCGGCGAAGTCCGGAGGGCAAAGCCAGTGGTGGATCCAGAGCTCAGCAAACCTGGAGGCAGATGGGCAGCCAACGTCCGGAGATAAAAGGCCGAAGTCGGCACGTCCAGGGCAGGAGGCCTAAAGGTTGAATCTGTGAGCCTGGAGTTTAGAGGCCCGATGTCTGAGAGTCCAAAGGACTGGAGGCAGCCTGTCTTGAGGTTGGAGGCCTGTCTAATGGGTAGGTGGGTGGGAGAGGAATTTGCTTTGCTGTTGTCTTTATTTTGTTCTGTTGCTGCTGCTGCTGCCGCTTGTGTTGTTGTGCGTTGAACGTTGTGGGCACATTATGTTGGTGCCCGAATGTATGGCAACACTTGGAGGCTGTCCCAGCTTATCCTTGGGTGTGTTGGTCATTTACACAAGAAATTCTGCTGATGCTGGACAATGCGTGCAAAATGCTAAGGAACTGTGCAGGTCAGGCAGCACCTGTGGTGAAATACATATACCTGTCTGGACACGCCCCCCCCCCCCCCCCCCCGCTGACTGCTCCTGTGGCTCCTCCCACGGACCCCGGTATAAAGGCGATTGGGGACTCCGCCCCGGCCTCAGTCTCCAGGTTGCAGGGTGGTGGTCAATTGCTGCTTGTTCTTTCTTCCAGCCAATAAAAGCCTATATCTCACCTCACGTCTCCCAAGAGTTATTGATGGTGCATCAACACCTATGGTAATTAATAAACAGTCAACGTTTCAGGCAGAGAACCTTCTTCAGGACTGGAAAGGACAGGGGAAGATGTCAGAATAAAACGATGGAGGGAGGGGAAGGAGAACAAGCTGGAAAGTGATTGGGGGAGCCAGGTGAAGGAATCTGATAGAAGAGAAGGGTGGACCATAGGAGAAAGGGAAGGAGGAGGGGTATCAGGGGAGGTGATAGGCAATTGAGAAGTGGTAAGAGGCCAGAGTGGGGAATAGAAGAAGAGGGAAGGGGAAAAAATTAACCAGAAGGAGAAATCGGTGTTCATATCATCAGATTAGAGGCAACCCAGACAGAATAGGTGTTGCTCCTTCACCCTGAGTCATATTTCACTGCACACTTCGATGTACATGTGATCAATGGATCTGTATCTGAATTCAGGTTTTTCGTTGCATCTCAGTACATGTGACAATCAGAAACTGACTTACCCTTACCAGAGAAAAGCACCCAGTCCTAACTAACGCTTCCTGATTAGTATCATCTCTCACTTTTGATATGATTCTTGTAAAAGTGCTAGTTCTTGTAAAACCATGGCTGGGAGAAGTTTTAAAATTCTAGCTTAGAGACCAATTTAAAACTCCTGTATGGTGCAGAAATTGCTCAGAGTTTTGCATGGGCCACAGTAGAAACTTGTTTAAGAAGCAGAGGTGAACTTGCACATCTGCTCTCTGACTAACACAATGAGAGTCTGATTGGCAACACGGAGATAGGGTGGTGAAGGAGAAGGGAACAACGCACAAGATGCTGGAAGAGCCGTGTGGGTTGATAGAGGAGATAACAGAGGCAGGTGCAATTACAATCATTAGAAGGCATTTATTTGGACAGAGCAACAATCTGCGGGGGTCAGGAATGTTAGATCAGAGTCTTCTAAATTGTTACTTTGCTTGAAGTTCAGCTTTCTTTATGCTTACTTATAATCACCTGTTTGTTTGTAAATGTTCAGTGGATTTTCAGTAATTTGGAGTAAAGCTGTTTCCATATTTGTGCAGATTTTTTTGCCTGTAAACCTGGGCAGCATAAAGCAAACTGTCTCACAGGCTCTGCTTATCAAAAGAATTTCCTTATCTGTCCTGTTTGCACTAGTTTGCAATATACAAATCAACAATGAGGCAAGATTCTTTGTTTGTTCTATTCTCTCTCTATATATCTGCTTCTCTCTCTCTGTCTTTCTTGTGTATTTAATAATTCAATAACATTTGAGTAATCTTGTAAATATAGCCTGATCAAGTACCCTTATTCATTAAAATAATTAATTATGGGTTATATGTAAATATATGTTAATTCCATATGCCTTCACACCACCGTATGATTAGTGTGAGCCTTGCCTAAAGTAAAGACCCACCTTTCAGGCTCCTGAGAGTCTTTGAATTAGTTTAATGTTTTGAAGTCTCAAAACATAATCTCTCTCTCTCTATGTTTCTCTCTCTCTTTCTCACTCCCTCTCTCTCTCCCTGTCTCTATCTCTCCCCCTTCTCCCTCTCTCTTTCTTAATCTCTCCCTCTCTCTCTCCCCGTCTCTCTATCTCTCCCCTTATCTCTCTCTCTTTCTCACTCTCTCCCTCTCTCTTCCATCTCTCTATCTCTCCCCTCTCTCTCTTTCTTGCTCTCTCGCTCCCTCTCTCTTTCTTCCTTCCATACAGTAGAGTGAGTCAGTTACTATTATTTCTTTATTTGAACATCTGATAAAACGGCTGTAACCACAAGAATCCGCCTCATTTGTGGCTTCCAAAGAACCTTCCAGACAATATATGCTCCAAATCCAACAAGCAGCATCTGTGGGAGCAAAAGAATTGTTGATATTTTGGGTTGAAACCCTGCATCTCAGAAAGGTAGAGGGATATGGATCTACTGCGGGCAGATGGGATTAGTGTGACAGACACAAAGGTTAGCATTGATGTGATGGGCCAAAGGGCCTGTTTCAAATCTGTTTGACTATAAGACTCCATGAATATCTTCTAGTTGACGTAAAGAGGTGGTGGCAGTGTGTGCAGAGCTTCACCCTGTGGATGCCCAGGTAAGTGACGATAGAAAGCAGAATGTAAGGCACCTGAATCATAATAAAGAAAACCGTTCAATCCAGTCAGAGATAAACCAGTGGCAGTTGTACGTTACAGATAATGAGGAAGTCAACTGAGATGGTGTGGCAATCTCCTCTGGTTTCTCTTCCTTCTTCATCATCCCACACACACTGAGATCAGGGAGGCACTGAGTCCAGTTTTACCTTTTGAGCCTGGGTTGGAACTGCAGCTACTGTCCAACCAGCTATCATGCTCAACATGCCAGCCAGGAGTGTATTCATCTAATCACAGGGTAGTAGAACACTACAACACAGAAACAGGCCCTTCAACCCATCTAATCCATGCTGGACTATTAATCTGCTTAATCCCATTGACCTGTACCCAGACCAGAGCCCTCCCTCTCCATACCCCTCCTACACATTTCTGAGGGTTAGATTGGCCGGTAAGTGTTGGTCCTCTCTGTAAAGGCAGTAGTGCAATCACTTGAGTCAAGTATGATCGTCCCTGAAGGGGTTGTCTAATGTTAGGTCTTCAGGTAGCTGCAGTGGTCGATCCAGGGTTCTATATATTCTGCTACAGTGAGAGCTCATGGCTAGACCTCTCAATCCTGCCCCCTTCACCACTTGTTGATCTCCATGGAACTGAATGGTGATCCTAGGATGGATTCCCTTACTGGGGAACGCCTGCGCGTGACTTTTTTTTTTAACCTGGGGAAGCTGATGAACAGTTCCCTTGTCAGATTGGGGTCAGGGCCCAATGGCATGGATCGGAATATGACTGGAGCCCTTCACTGTTTCAGATTTCCTCTAACTTCATTGTCACAACACAGAAATAAGCCTTTCAGCCCTTCTAGTCCATGCCAAACCACTTAAACTGCCTACTCCCATTGACCCGCGCATAGACCACAGCTCACACCCTTACCATCCGCGTACCTATCCAAACACTCTTAAACGTCGAAACCAGTCACAAGCCCCCTCTTGTGCTGGCAGCTAATTCCGCATTCTCACAATCCTCTGAGTGGAGAAGATTTCCCTCATGTTCCCCTTAAAATTTTCACCTTCACCTTTAACCCATGACCTCTGGTAGTAGACCCACCCAACCTCAGTGACAGCAGAGGAATAAACTACTTCCATTTCTATAGCAACATTAATTAGTTAAAACTTGTTTTGCTCTGCCTACACCACCAGGTCCAGAGACAATTACTACTCTACAATCACCAGGCTCCTGACCAGCGTGGATGAATTGCCTCACCTCAATGGTGGACTGACCCCACAACCTATCGACTCAGTTTCAAGGTCTCCATAACTCATGTTCTCAGTATTATTTATTTTTTTATTTGCACAATTTACCTTCTTTTGCACATTGGTTGTTTGTCAGTCTTTGTTATTTATAGTTTTTCATAGTTTCTATTGCACTTCATTACCTTCAAACGCCTGCAAGAAACTCAGTCTCACAGTTGTGCACGGTAACATAAACATCACTAACACTGGCCAGCAAAAATTTTGCTTCCTGAATACTTTGGGGTGTATCTTATGGACTTTGGGCTGCTGATCATGAAAATCACCCTGAAATTTTTCTATCATGCCTATATTTGTTATTTCAATTCATAACTCGTCAGAAAAAAATGATGCCAAGATTAAGGAAGGCACTTTTGCTGGTCCACAAATCAAACAGGTCATCAATGACAGAGAGGGAATTTGAAGAACTTCTGGTGGGACTGGAGAAAGTTGCATGGAAGGCATTCAAGGATGTTGTTGAAAATTTTCTAGGCAACTACAGAGCACCAAACTACGTGCAGCTGGTTGACAGCATGCTTCAAACACTCAAGACCATGAAGTGCACTGTGTCATCGAAGAGTCATTTTCTGCATTCCCATTTCTTCCCTGCAAATCTTGGCGCCGTCGGTGATGAGCGCGGTGAAAAATTTCACTAGGACGTTGTGGTCATGCAGAAACAGTATCGGGGCGACTGGAATCCATCAATGCTGGCTGATTATTGCTGGACACTGAAGTGAGCAGCCTCAGACACTGAGTACAAATGCAAATCATCAACAAAACACTTTTAGCTTAGTTGAACTATTGCAATGATTCAGCACCGTTATGCAATTAAACACATTATATTAATAAAAGTTAATTTCCTGTTTCTCCAAATTCCTACGTGATACAAGTTGTCTGAAATTATATTTGTGTTCAGTTTCAAGTGGTCTATCATAACCACACAAAAAAAATTCTGAGGAAGCAACACTTTCAAAAAAATATTGTTGCCCAGTGTAATCAGGGTTAGGATCCATGCAAGAAAATGAAACTCAGGGCTGTGCATGGTAACACATACAGTACATACTTCAGTAATAAATTGACTTTAATCCTTCCTTTACCATTTGACATGAGGAGCATAATTACCTTCGGTACCTTGGAGCTACTGTGCTGTTGGAGGTGAGTGAAGTCCGAAGAATAAACTACTGCCATTTTTTATAGAACATTAACTAGTTAAAACTTGCCAAGCCATTTCATGGGAGCTTCATCAAACAATGGCGGAGAGGTCTTCTACATGCCTTGCTGAAGGTTCTGTGTGCCAGGTCTGCAAATAATCGGGAAAGCTCTCAGAATTATTGATGGAATAGCGTGGACGTGGAGAGGATGTTTCCCATACTGGGGACCCTAGGACCAGAGGGCACAGCCTCAGAATAGAGGGACATCCCTTTAGAACAGAGGTGAGGAGGAATTTCTTTAGCCAGAGGGTGATGAATCTGTGGAATGACTTTGCTGTGGAGGGCAAGTCATTGGGTAAATTTAAAACAAAGGTTGATAGGTTCTTTATGGTGTCAAAGGTTACAGGAGAAGACAGGAGAATGAGGTTGAGAGGGATAATAAATCAGCCATTATGGAATGGTGGAGCAGACTTGATGGGCCAAATGGCCTAATTCTGCTCCTACGTCTCACAGTTTTTATGATGGTGTATATCACTAGAGGAATTACAAAAAAATTATGTTATGCTTCCTAAATCTTGGACATCAGTGAGACTGTGGCACTCACTACAGTACTGGTGAGAACACGTAAACTATCAGAATATCTGAAGCACTGCACATTGAGCAACAAGATCTTTTCCTTTGTGGGGCCTCTCCATCTAGTTGGCCGGTTTCATTTTCTTTTTGGCTTGGTGGGGGGAAATTGGGAAGAAATAGCTTGCTTTTTGTTTAAAAATGGATTTAGTGCATTTCATTTGGGAAGGGAATGCAGGTTTGAGTTTACAATCAAAATAGCTATGAACTTACTGAATGTGGCATTGGGTTTGACGGGCTGAGTGGCCTACTCCTGTTCCTAATTCATGGTTTGTAACTTATGCTGAAGACTACCGGGGGATATTAGGGTAGGTGATCAAATCTTACTCAGTGAGGGTAGGTTTTGAAGGGGGAAAGAGAGTTGGGGAATTTTCGGGAGAGAATAGCAGAAGCTATGGCCTTGACGATTACGTGCAAGGGGCCAGAATGAGCAGATCGACGCAGAACTATTGAGCACATCTACAAGAGAGTAGCATCAATTATCAAGGACCCCCAGCATCCAGGCTATGCTCTCTTTTTGTGGCTGGCATTGATGAGATAGGCTGAAGGGTTTGGTTCATGCTTAACCACACATTGAGTACTGTTTTTGGGTACCACAGCTTGGGAAGGGTGAACTGTGCTGGAGTCAGTGTGGTGCAGATTTATTAGAATAGCACCAGGGCTACTGGGGTTGTATCATGAGGTGAATCTTCAGAAACTGAGGTTGTAATTGCCTTGAATCCAAATGGCAGTGGGAATGAGTTAGATAGAGGCTTTCAAGATACTAAAGAAAGTTGAATTGAGTAATTGGGGAGACACTCCTTTCATTAGCCAGGAAGTCTGAGACGAGAGAGCAGAGTCAAAAAGTTAGAGACAGGCCATTCAAGAGCGAGGCTTGGAAACGCTTCTGTTTACAATGGTCAAACTTTTGAACCCTCTACTACAAACACAAACAGTGGTCAAGCCAAGTGTTAATTTTAAACCTGAGTATTGATAAATGTTTGACAGGTACGAGGGTACATGGGGATAAGGAAAAGGACCTTGAAGTGCTTCAACTGCAGAGTGGACTTGATGTCCATCTGGTTCTTTCTGTTCCCGTGTGCCATCGTCATGCCAACTGGTTCCTTCAAGGCCACACATTGATAATTGAATGCACTTCACACTTTTATGTTTCTGGATAGTAATCACAAGTATATATCTCAAAAACAATCAATATGTCAGGCGTTTCCTCCGCCCATATCATTAGTCATGGGCTACAATTAGATCCTGGTCAGATGTTATTTAACTTGTGAGTCAGAAGATGGGAAAATATTTCTGAAATGATTTGGTTTTGATTCACGGCCTCATCCACATCGCCATCTTTCACAGGGGTAAGGGGGAATTAGCCGGGTGAGTGACGGCCGTTTCAGGAAAGGGCCAGCCAATTATGATGACTCGAATGTCCTTCACCTGATTGGGCCATTTGTAATTTTATGAAATATTTGCCAGCTCTCCCGTGATTAATTCAGTCTAAATGACTATTATAATTGTATTCATTTCTCATCTCCCTATTATATAAAGGATGTGGAACCTTTGGAGAGGGTGCAGAAGGGGGTGCTGGCTGGATTAGGGGTCATGAGCTACAAGGAGAGGTTGGACAAACGAGGGTTGTTTTCGCCAGAGTAGCAAGAGGTTGAAGGGAGACCTTACATGAGAGGCCTAGATAGAGTAGCCAGCCAGTGGCGTAGTGTCTTCAACAGTGGACTCTGAGGTATGGTCCCGAGTTCAAATCCAGCCAGCTCCTTGCACGCTTTCCATCCGTGCTGGGTTGTGCGTCAAGCTGGCTCATAAAAAAATTGTCGAATGCTATGGAAATGGCAAAAGTGCCACCTGATGGGCCACAAGGTGTGAGAAGGAACAACAACAAGAGGGCATGCATTTCAGGTGAGGGGAGGTTCAAAGGAGCTGGAGGCATTTAAGAGCTCTTAGATAATCACGCGAATGTGCAGAAATGGAGGGGAAGAGTTGGATCTATAATAAGGACTATGTGCAGACAGAAGAGATTAGGTGTCATCAGGATCTGAAAGTGCTGTTCTTGTGCTGTACTAAGTTCTAAATCAGCTGTGCTGGGTGGCCTGGTTTCTGTGTCATGATGTGACTATTGTTTCATTACCCAGGTCAAGCAAAGTTTGGCTCCAACTTGCCGGAAACACACCGACTCAATGGTCAACAGAGTGGGGAGGCAAGTATCCCCTTGACCTGAACTAGCTCATCAATCTTGAGCCATGAACATTCACATACTGTTCAGAGATGTCCCATCTAGTTCTTGTGTTGTCACGGCACAGGTGGGCACTTATTAAGCGACTGTGAACTGGCCATTTCAGAAGCAGTTAAAGAGGTTTGGAGCTGGACTAGCTGGACTGGTTAAGAACAGCAAACTTCCCTGGACAACCAGATGAGATTTTCCAGCAGTCTAGTAGTTAGTGATGTCTGCAAACTGTAATTATGTCATTGATAATATTGACTATACTCTCAATGCCTGCAAATCTGATCCCACTTCTGGATGCAAACGTCTTTCCGTCAGCTCACTAAGGAGTATATGGGTCAATGCAGCTCTGCAGTTCCTGGAAGGTTATCAAAATGCTGAAAGAAAAACAAATATTTACATAAGGCACAGGGTAGGAAATTGGAGCAGATTTTCTTGGTAAGAAGCAAAAAGTAAATACTTGCAAAACACAACGGGGCACTGTTTAGTTTCAGGACATCAGTAGGGACTGAAACTGAAGACTGCATTGAGTTCAGATTTTGAAAGTTCAAGGCCCCTGCAGGAACTAGGAAGGTATAAAATCACATGCTCTTAGTGTTAAGAAACAGGAGCTGCTGCAGATGCTGTAATCTTTGAGCAACATATACAAAATGCTGGACAAGCTCAGCAAGTGTAGAGGGTGCAAACATGAGAAAAATCGGCAGATGCTGGAATTTCAAGCAACACACGCAACATGCTGGTGGAATGCAGCAGGCCAGGCAGCATCTATAGGCAGAAGCACTGTCGACGTTTCAGGCTAAGACCCTTTGTCAGAACTAACTGAAAGAAAAGATAGTAAGAGATTTGAAAGTAGGAGGGGGAGGGGGAGATCCGAAATGATAGAAAACAGGAGGGGGAGGGGTAAAGCTAAGAGCTGGAAAGGTGATTAGCAGAAGGGATACACAGCTGGAGAAGGGAAAGGATCCTGGGACAGGAGGCCTAGGAAGAAAGAAAGGGGGAGGGGAACACCAGAGGGAGATAAAGAGGGAAAAAGTGATTGTGAGAGGGGCAGAGAGAGGAAAAAAGGGGGGGAATAAATAATAAGGGATGGGGTAAGAAGGGGAGGAGAGGCATTAAAAGAAGGTAGAGAAGTCAATGTTCATGCCATCAGGTTGGAGGCTACCCAGACAGTATATAAGGTGTTTCTCCTCCAACCTGAGTGTGGCTTCATCTTGACAGTAGAGGAGGCCATGGATAGACATATCAGAATGGGAATGGGACGTGGAATTAAAATGTGTGGCCACTGGGAGATCCTGCTTTCTCTGGCGGACAGAGCGTAGGTGTTCAGCGAAATGGTCTCCCAGTCTGTGTCAGGTCTCACCAATATATAAAAGGCCACACCGGGAGCACCGGACACAGTATACCACACCAGCCGACTCACAGGTGAAATGTCACCTCACCTGGAAGGACTGTCTGGGTGGTGGTGAGGGAGGAAGTGTAAGGGCAGGTGTTGCACTTGTTCCGCTTACAAGGATAAGTGCCAGGAGGGAGATTGGTGGGAAGGAATGGGGGGGTGGGGGAGAAACGAATGGACAAGGAAGTCACGTGGGGACTGATCCCTGCGGAAAGCAGAAAGAGTGGGGGAGGGAAAGATGTGCTTGGTAGTGGGATCCCATTGGAGGTGGCGGAAGTTACAGAGCATTATATGTCGGACATACAAGTGTAGGGGGTACAATTTTAGGTTTTTGGAGGAAAATGTCGGGGTGGGAGGGGAAAAGAATGCTAGAAACAAGTAATTTGCAGAGTGGTGGGTGCATGGAATGCCCTGTCAAGGGTGGTGGTAGAGGCAGATACATTAGAGGGAAGTAAGAACTCTTACGTCGGAATGTGGAGGGTGGAAATAATGGCTACATCAGAGAGAAGGGTTAGATTGATCCTAGAGTAGGCTTAAAGGTTGGCACAACATTATGGGCTGTGCGACCTGTACTGCACTGTAATAGTGTTCAAAGTCAGGCAGCATCTACAGAGGGAAATAAGTAGTCAACATTTCAGACCAGGCCCTGACAAAGGGTCTCAGCCTGAAGCATTGACAGTCCATTTCCCTCCTTATGCTGCCTGACCTGCTGAGTCCTCCAGCATTTTGTGTGGGCCACATTGAGTGTTGACACCCGCTTTGATCCAACACACATCTTTGCTGACCAGAGCCTGTGAGACAGAAGGCTGCAGCAGAACTCCAGGCCTCAACCCTCTTTGACCACTACAATGGAATACCAAAACGCCTTTAGGGCTTCACCACCGATTGTCAGAAAACTCCTGGGGTTCCAAACTCCGGAGAGCAGATCTTCCAATCAAATTCAGAGGAACTGCACATATTTGGCAAAATTATTTTTTATCCTCCAGAAATTGAAAATAGTTTCTTAACAATTCATCTATAATATTTTATTGATATTTATATAGCAAATCCTGACCAGGTGCAGATGTTTAACTGGTTAGGTAATAACTGCTTCATGTCTTTATTATACTACAGGAATTAAGTCACCTCTCACACTCCAATTATAATGATATGACTAACCTGTCACATGTCTTCCTGTAGCAGAGTTAGTTGAACAACATTCCCCTCAACAAGACCCACCTACCAGTTACTTTTTCTCCCCAATCTGGTGATGTAGAGGGTCAGTAATTAGCTGTGAGCCATGTTGTCAAAAGACTTGGACGGATAACTGTTGCTGCCATCTCAATGCGGTGCTGGGGGGGAAGGGGTATACAATCAGAGCTTTCTTCCTTCCACCCCTCCCCCCGTTAAAAATAAAGACATTCATTTTATTTAGAGATAAAGTACAATAACAGGCCCCTCGGGTCCAACGACTCCCTACTGACCAATTAGCCTTCTAATCCATGTCTTTGGGATGTGGGAGGAAACCCACACGATCAACGGCAGGAATTGAACCCAGGTTGCTGGTGCTGTCAAGCATTACGCTATTGTTCTCCAACCCTCTCCGCTCCCCCCCCACCCCACCCCACCCCGTAGCCAAAGCTGATCCACCATTAAGGTGGGAGAGAAGCCCGAAAATAACCCCACAATAATCAGGCTGCAAGGTCCCCCACTCATTAGTAATACCACGCGTCAATGCAGGTTGCGAGCCTGCGAAATTACTGCCCAATGTCGGAAAGTGATTTCCTTTCCAAATGACAGGTGTCCCCCCCCCCCCTCACCACGCTATTCTCGGGAGCCAGGAAGGAAGCCCGGTTTCATGCCTTCCTGCCCAGGAGACAGGGAGCCAAGGCGTTTCCAGCTACCAGCAACGCCAGGGCGAGTTACATCAGCCCCGGCACCGCAAGCTCCACCCCCCAGTGTTCAATTCTTCCTGGTGGACTTCCCCCCCCACCCCCACTCCACCTTATCTAATGTACGTATTATCAAATCCGTCTGCCTTTGATTAACAGCTCCTAATCAGAAATCCCTGACTAGAACCACTCTAGTAACAGAGCTTTAAAGCGATAATGGAATCAGTGAGAACTAGCTTTTCATTAAAAAAATCATTTTTATTGGTCCATTTCAAATTTAAAATTTTACAACTACATTTCAAGTATGCAGAATTGAACTTCAGAGGTAATAATACCATCAAGTTTGAAGTGTAAAATAAGTCTTTAAAAGGATGATGCGTGACACTCAATGCCAAACAAGTCCTGAATTTTAAAAATATATTTCCGACTTCCATATAAGTTACCTTCTGACGCAATGAGGTGTAACAAGTTCAATGTGCGTGACTCATGTCGCCCACGGCTAATGAGCGGGTTCCTCTGTCTCTCTCACACACACGCACGTAGACTTTAAACAAATAGCGAGATCAGTCTGTTGACGGTTCGGAGGACAAACCGAGTTCTAACAAGTCAGGATTATTCAGGGAGAATCCTGCCGCTGTGCAACATGATACTAATTGGTCTGGTCGCTTCTAGGCTCGAGGCACCATAATCTCTGCTCAGTCTTTGTCCTCCCTCAGCTTTCTTCGCTGTTCAGACACCTTCAAAGGCGACTCAGCACGGCCAGATGGGCGGATCTCTCGGTCAGCAGGGAGTTGCCTCGTCCGGATTTCAGGGCAAACTCCTTTGCCAAAAGCTCTGGTCAGTTTCCGAGCCAAAACCTGCTCGAGCTTCAGCGCCTCTCAGTAAGCCACGATGGGTCGGACCCACATGGACAACTCGCCCAGCACTCTGTCCCGCCAGATCGGTGGTCCCTGTGTCACCGGCTGCTCTTTGACTTTAATCTGCAGTCCCGTCCCCAGGCTAGACGCCAGGACGTGAGACGGAGGAGGGCTCGCCTCTCTCTCCTCCTGCTCCTCCAGCCTGGCCCGCTTGCTCGGGAGACCCTCGGGCTCAGGGCAGACTTTCGTCCGCTTCCTGCCCCTTTCCGCCCGGTGAACGACTGGCTGGTGTTCGGCTGTTTTCTGAGCCGGCTCGCACTGTCCCGACTGGATACATCGCCCGGAAACCCCCTGCGATTCGATCCTTTGCGACGGGCTCTCCGTCGCAGCGAGAGGTTGCGCCGAGCAGTCCATCAGTTCGATAGGACTTCCCGCCGAGTCGGCTCCTCGGACTTGGTCCTCCACCTCCATTACGGTGGCGGCCGGCTCCTCCCGCGCCGGCAGACGGGCGGTTCTGAGGCCGAGGTAGACGTCCTGGGCTCCCCTGAGCACCAAGGACAACAGCAAGCTCCGGTGAAGGCGAGCACCGCCTCTCTGTAGCCGGCAGCTGTACATCTTGCCCAACGCCACGGCCATCACACGCTGAGCCTCCGCTTTCAAATCCATGGGCTGGCGTAGTCTGGGAGGTAATAGGGCAGACGGGACCCGTGGAACAGACTTGTGGAGTTACTGGGAAGGAGAGAGGAGGAGCAGAGGCTGTTGCTGGAGGAGGGAGTGACGGATCACTTTAAATAAGCCTTTTCAATCGGAGAAGAACAGACAGGAACTTGACACTGCCAGCCAAACCTCCGTCCTTGCCTCTTCCTCGCCGTTTCTTCAATCACCGGCCCGCGGGCAGGAGCCTTCCTTTATGTAGTTTCCACCCCCCCTCGATACTCCACACCCCTCTCCCGTCACCACTTCCCCTACCCTCCACCGGACATTGAACAGGATATCCCGCCCTCCTTTTACTTCACTGATGTTTACTAACGTTCTGCTGTTGGCCGTTTTTACCAACTTTACTCGCAGTTAGTCTGAGGGATTTTAAAGATTTTAAAACTGTAAGAAGCTGCTTCATGAACCAAGATTCGGGGTTATTAAAAAAGTATTTACTGTTCTCTCGCCCACCCAAACGTTAATAATGTTCCCCACTCCCAATGTATCCTGTTGTTATTACTTTTCGGCCGCTAAATATTAAACTCGCCTGTTTCTCACGTTATGTCCCTGCCTCTCAACTTTATTGCAGAGCCCCACATTTTGCCCCGCTCTCCGCTTCTCCCCATATATGGGCTGGGCGGATGCGGCGCCAAGTCACTTCAGCGAGCGGAAAGCCCGGGTGACGTCTGTGTTTCCGATATCCACATATGGTATTGTTGGAAACTCCCAGATGCGTTTCCTTCCTACTTTCCCCGCAGATGGGAGACCACATCCGGTTTTATTCTCAGATGAAACTGGCTGTTTTTAAAATTATTATTGTTTTTTGGCGCCTCTCGGTGGGGGTTGTAACGAAAGGGTCACGAAATCCTACGGGCTGCAACATAGAAAAGCAGCCTGCAGATGTCTGAAATCTGAAATTAAATCTGAGAAGGGGCTTGGGAATGATCATCAGGTCAAGCAGCTTCTGATGAGAAAGGAACAAGAGATAACCTTCACAGATGCTGCCAGGTCTGCAGAGTATTTCTAGGATTTTCTGTTCTCTGTTGTAGTGATGTACTTGGGGTGGCAAATGTGGATTGTATAGAAACACAAACACCTAGTATATAAACAGTACACAAATCCAACCATTTTTACACTAATTCTCGCCTGACTCATTTTATTCTAACATTCCCTTTGGTTTCCACCTCTCAATGACACACAATTTATGATGGACAATTAACCCACCAATCCCACACATCTTTAGGGTGTGGGAGGAAACAGGAAACTCCCAAGGTGCCAGGAAGAACGTGCGAACACCGCATTTGCAGCCCCCCGCCCCCTCCCCCCAGGTCAGGATTCAACCCTGTGTTCTGGAGCAGGGGCCAAGCAGTTCCATCAGGAGCGTGCACATCAGCATTGTAACACTGCACACCGCCAGCCACCATCCATCGGAGTTCGATTCCCTGTGATAGGTTATATACACTGTATGACACACTCTTCCTCTCTGTCTTTTACAAAGCCCCACTGCTGAGGGGATTTGTGCGTTCAACCCCCATTCCAAAAATTCCAGCTGACTCACTGAGGGAGCTTTGCTGAGTCATGTGTGCCATCATCCAGATCAGAATCAGGTCTATCATCACTGACGTTGAGTGTGTTGCTTTGTGGCAGCAGTACAGTGCAACATATATTAAAAATTACTAAGTTATAATAAGAAATGTTTATAAAATAAATAAGTAGCACAATAAGTGAGGTTGTGTTCATGGTTCATTCAGAAATCTATTGGCAGAGGGGAAGAAGTTGTTCCTAAAACATTGAGTGTGAGTCTTCAGATTCCTGCCTCTCCTCCCTGACATTGTGAGGGCCTCCGTCGGCCGGGGTCGACTGTGGACGATGCCCCCTAGCTGTCTGGATATACGATAAGAAGAGCAAGCTGTTGCCCATGTACCAGGCTTTTCCTCTTTACACATCTGATGAATGCAAAGGAATGGCAGAGACCGATACTGTTTGACACCAGCAATGTCACAAGAGTTGCCAGTCAGTGTTGAAATCAAGATAGGACTAACTTAGGGACTCCTGCCCTGGATTCTTCCCTTGGGATTGACTCCAAAGCCTTGCCCCTGAGTGGGTGTAGCCGCAAGGCAGTGGAGGGTGGAGATCAGAGATTTCCTTCTCCTAGATGAGCTGCCAACCACGGCTGATGAGTCCCATCTGCCTGAAGCGACTGGTTTTAAGGCGCCAGTAACCTGCATTGACTCCTTCTCCTGTCAGTAGAAATGGCTCTGCTGGGCTTAGTAGCCACACATGAAGGCCAGGAGCTGGACTTGGTTGTCAGGGGCTCTTTGGGGAGCATTGAATAGGTTGTGAGAGCTTGTCCCCATTATCACCCCCAGCTATAACAACCTTTAGGAACCTGACAGAGGGGATGGTGAGGCTCCTTACTGATTATCGCTGCCTTGTTGAGACACCACCTTTTGGAGATGTCCTAGATGGTGGGAAGACTTGTGCTCATGATAGAGTGGGCCAAGTTTACAACTCTCTGTGGCTTTTTCCAATCCTGTGCAAGAGAGCCTATATAAATTAAAGAGCTTCCTACTTCCTGTGGGCAACACCCTGACACTAGTTAAAAGAAGAGTAGGGGAATTTCTTAGTTTTACTTTGTTGAGTTACTTTATTTCTTCTACTTTGTTAAAATAAATAAGAGCATGGATTATGTTCTCAATGGAGAGCATATTCAAATATCTGATGACAAAATTTTAAAAACTCTTGTGAGTCCTTGGGTAGGATTCCCTAAAGGTTAATTTGCAGTTTGAATCGGTGGTGAGGAAGGCAAATGCAATGTTAGCATTCATTTCAAGAGAATTAGGATATAAAGGTGTAATGTTGAGGCTTTATAATGCACTGGTGAGGCTTCACCTGGAGTACTGTGAGCAGTTTTGGGATCCTTATCTAAGAAAGGAAGTGCTGACATTGGAGAGATATAAAGGATGTTCACAAAAATGATTCCAGGATTGAAAGGCTTGTCATATGAGGAGTGTTTCATGACTTTGGGCCAGTATTCACTGGAATTCAGAAGAATGAAGGGGGATTTCATTGAAATATCAAATGTTGAAAGGCCTCGATAGAGTGGAGGTGGAGATGATGGTTTCTATGGTGGGAGAGTCTAGGACTAGAGGACACAGCCTCAGAATAGAGAGACATTCTTTTAGAATGGAGATGAGGTGGAATTTCCTTAGCCAGATGGTGGGGAATTTGCAGAATTCATTGCAACAGACAGCTGTGGAGGCCAAGTCATTGGGTATAATTAAGGCAGAGGTTGATAAATTCTTGGTTAGTCAGGACACGAAAAGATATGGGGAGAAAGCAGGAAACTGGGGCTGAAATGGATAATGGATCAGCCATGATAAAATGGTGGAGCAGACTCAATGGACCAAATGGTCTAATTCTGCTCTGATACGTTAACTAACACTGACTCAGTTGCTGCTCATTATCCCACAAACCACAGCGATTGATCCCTCTCTGGCACCATCCTCCAACAGCATCAAGGAAAACAGAGAGATCATTCAAACGCAGGGTCCTTCCTTGGGGAGCAGAGAGAGGAACCGTTACACACAGGCACCTTCTCTGGCAGCAGCGAGCGAGAAGCTGGTAGACAACACTGAACACGCGCTCGCCTTCCGGACTCGCCTCAATGTTTCCAGTCTGCCTCTGCTTTAATTGGCGAGAAATGGAGTCGACGATGGGCCCACACCGCGCCTCCGAGCTTCCTGGCCGCGAGGACGCCGCTTGCCTCCCGAGACTCAGTTGGCCCGAAAACACACCATCGAGCTGTAGATCACAGGCTCCAACAGTACCAGAGCCTCAGAAAAAGAAGATGTAAAGGAAGAGAACGAAGCAGTTTTGTGGACCGTTTTGATGTTGACAGTAGCAGGATTGCTCGCTGGCATCATATCGTTTCCATACTGTATGGTAACATCAGTGTTCAGTTTTTCCACCTGTTATTAATTCAATGAGAATGCAGCAAACGATATTGCAATCCATACAGCAATCTATTACTCAAGTTTATACTTAAAGCTACAACTATCCTTTCATGGTCATTCTGGGTGTTCACAATATAGGAACAGAGGAAGGTCTTTAACACACTGAACCAGTTCCAAAATTTGAAGATTAAAGCTGCTCTGTGACTTACCTTCATATACCACTCACTTCACGCCCTTTATACCTTTAGCTGGATAACTTCAGCCTGATGTGTCTCTGGGCTGGTTCAGGGAGCACTTGGGAAGATCTGCACCAGGTGAAGAAACAGATCTCATGCACTAAGGCAGATGGATTTTTAACAGTCCTGAAGTAGTTTCCCACACACCTTAGTTCATTACTTAAAAAAAAAAAGAGTTATTTAATTCATTTAAATTCCCCTCCTGTGCAAAGATTTGAATGCATCTCCAGTGGTGATATGAAAACTTCAGGTGTAGCTCCCTCAGACTTAGGGTGGCCAAGTTTCCCTCCTTGATGTGATTGCTGAGAGATGTTAGTCTCCATCTTATGCTTACTCCACCACAACATCCATTCAGTGATACTGTACGACAGGACTATTCTCAGGAAAGATTGTGTCAAACAAGCCTGCAATATTGCCTCAACACGTTTCTCAGTCTTTCTTGCTGCATTATTGCATCTCATCTCCATTAAACTTCCCTCCAAAGTGGACAGATGGGAAGCTGCTCAACCCAAATCCTCAGTGACTGAAATTAGATTGAAATAGAAGCAGGTCGGGCAGCACCTATGGAGGGAAATGGACAAACTAGGTTTTGGGTGGAGACCCTTTGTGGGACTTCCCACTGCTTTATTTAACTTTCTGAACCTTGTTTGATTTGTTACATTTGGTGTACTAACAGTTTATGCAGTGCTGGAAGGTGCCACTACAGCACATCTGGGCTTCAGTGTGGTGCCTTCACAGAATCCATTTCTGAAACTCTGGAACACCACCCCCTAGGCATCTCATGTGACCTGTGTGAATTCGATTTCTCTTCTTGACCTGCACACTCCAGTTACCCTTCTTTCTCAGAATCAGAATCACAATCAAGTTTCGCTCGGAAAAGAACACTGGCAGGGATGATGGCAGAGCAGTGATGGCTGGGATTTCTGGAAGCAATTTGGAAGACAGTGAATAAATACATCCCAAAGATTAAGAAGTATTCTAAAGGGAAGATGGCACAAAAAAGCGCAGCAGACTCGATGGCCAAATATCCTATTTCCATTCCTATATCATATATATAAAATGATGGAGCGGACTGAGTTTGCAACCTGCTACAGCTTTAGGCAGTGATTTAACACATCTCTTGGCAGAATAGGCACATCTACCTATTCTGTTGGTTCTGCAGGTGAAATGCTTTATCTCTGCACTGTCGGTTAAGAGCGTGAGCCTTGTTCCACCTCTTACAAAATGACAATGGTCCTGCTGCTGCCCCACGTTGCTTTAGAACAATAAAAGGTCCTCTTCAGTAGTGGAAGAATTTTATACTGTGTATGGACCCCAATGAGCCCACGTGATGGCTTAGGTTTGCCCTTCCGTTCTCTTCTATTAGACTCCCCCTTCTCCAGCCCCGTATCTCTTTCACCAATCAACTTCTCAGCTCTCGATGTCATCCCTCCCCCTCCTGGTTTCACATATCACCTTGTGTTTCTCTCTCCCATCCCCCCACCGTTTAAATCTACTCCTAGTTTCTTCACCCCAGTCCTGCCAATTGTTACTCTTTTCTATAGATGCTGCCTGGCATGCTGAGTTCCTCCAGCATTTTGTGTGCGTGTTGCAGGGATTTGCAATACTATTTTCAATTTCAAATTAAAATAATGTTTATATCATCTACAAAATGCTCACTTCCTAGGGGGAGGGGAATACCGTTCTCAGAACCCTCCCCACCCCCCCCCCCAGTGTGTCCATAGAAACTGCATGCTTCTCCTCCTGGGCATGAGTTTAATTCCAGAAGAGGGGTGGGCAGTTGGCTTGGTCAGACCACTGCCTGAACCCATGAACAACCATCTTAGACAGGCCCAGGAAGAATATTTCCTCTATTTCTTTACAGCTGCATAGACCAGTCATTGCTCCGAGCAGGAAATTTTTACACAGCCTGGAAACTGCGGCACTTAATTTTTTTTTGTAATATGCATACTATGAATATTTAGAAAGAAAATTGAAAAACCACATACTTCTGATTTTATTTATTAATTGAAGAACATGATGAGATACAATACAAAGAAAATCTTTCACATTTCATAAAACTTTTTCTCATCTGTCTTTATTACAAATCCCTGTCCAGATTAATTTTGTATCCAGGTGAAAGATGCGTCTTAATCTGGATTTACTTCTGATCAAATTTATAAGACGTTCACAGTCAGCACCAGGAGATTGAAATGTTCCAACGACGTCAACAAGAATTGGCAGTTCTTCATTTCTAAGCATGTAGTTCAACATATCGGTTAACATCTTCATTGAACAAGTCCTACCTTTCTCAGAAATGACAAATTTGAAATCATAGTACTGCTGCAATATTTTTGAGGCAACACTTTCATTGCAGTTCATAATAATGACTGAGTATTCTTTTGTCAGTCGAAAATTTTCTTTTCCAAATTCAAAATTGGTTGAGTTTACAATAGCATTAGAGTCAAAAGTTTGCCTTTCTCACTATCAGGAAATCTATTATCTAGTGATTGCACACATTATATTAACATTATATAACCTTATAATGTTTGCATCCACTAATGTCACGTGCTCAATAGTGTTTCTGTAACTGCATGGCCGCACACCACGCAGCTTAGAGTGAATAGTCCCCAGGAGCAAGCCCACTGATCCCTGAGCGACCCACCCCCGCTTACCGTGTGACCGTATATCATTTGGGTAATGACACTGTTCCTGTGCTGCTCCAAGATGCCAGCAAACAATAAAAGTACTCAGCAAGCCTCAGTAGCGAAGTAGTAAGCACAACACTGTTATAACTTGAGGTGTTCCGGAGTTTGGTGTTCAATTCCGGCACTGTCCGTAAAGGCTTCATACATTCTCCTTGTGACTGCATGGGTTTCCTCTGGGCACTCCAGTTTCCTCCCATAGTCCAAGGAATTACAAGTTAGTAGGTTAATTGGTATTTGTAAATTGTCCTGTGAATTGACTAGGGTAAATTGTGGCGAAGGTTGCACAAAGCCTAACGTTGTGGTGCCGCCGACATCGCGGCCTCTCTCCCAGACAAGCGCAATCGCCTTCATGCTAACTCTGAGCCTCCGAGGAAAGCCACCGCGACAACCTGCAACCTGGTCATCTCTGAGGCTGGGGTATGCAGGTGTTTCCAACGAGTGGACAGTCGCAAGGCTGCAGGATCGGACGACAAACCAGGACGAAAACACATTTACAGACATTTCTAATCTCTCCCTCTCCCAGTGTAGAGTGCCGTCCTGCTTCAAATTATCCACCATTGTCCCTGTACCAAAAAAGACCAAGGTAACATGCCTGAACGACTGGCGTCCTGTCATACTCACCTCAATAGTAAGCAAATGCTTTGAGAGACTAGTCAAGGATTACATCTGCAGCTTGCTACCACCCACACTGAACCCCGTCCAATCTGCCTACCGACACAACCGATCGACAGATGACGCAATAGCCACTACTCTACACACTGTCCTTACACATCTGGAGGAGAAGGATGCTTATGTGAGAATGCTGTTCTTGGACTACAGTTCAGTATTCAACACCATAATTCCCTCCAGGCTCGATAGGAAGCTCAGAGACCTCGGCTTTGACAATGCCTGTGCAGGTGGATCCTCGACTTCCTGTCAGATTGCCTGCAGGTTGTAAGTGGGGGCTCCCTCATCTCCAACCCTCTGACTCTCAATACAGGAGCCCCTCAGGGCTGTGTACTGAGTCCCCTCCTTTACTCCCTGTATACCCATCACCACTCACAGCTCCAATCTGCTAATTGAATTTCCTAATGACACTAGATTGATTGGCCTTAATTCAAACAATAACGAGGTGGCCTACAGGGAAGAAGTCATCTCTCTGACTCAGAGGTGTCAAGAAAACAACCATCCTCAATGTCGCAAAAACAAAGGAGCTGGTTATGGATTACAGGAGGAATGGAGATGGGCTAATCCCTATTGACATCAATGGATCTGGGGTTGAGAGGGCAAACAGCTCCAAGTTCCTCAGCATCCACGTCACCGAGGACCACACGTGGTCTGTACACACCAGCTGTGTGGTGAAAAAGGGTATAACAGTGCCTCTTTCACCTCAGACGGTTGAGGAAGTTTGGTATGGGCCTTCAAATCCAAAGAACTTTCTACAGGGGTGCAATTGAGAGCATCCTAACTGGCTGCATCACTGCCCGGTGTGGGAACTGTACTTCCCTCAATTGCAGGACCCTGCAGAGAGTGGTGCAGACAGCCCAGCCCACCTGTAGTTGTGAACTTCCTAGTTACAAGGACAGGTGCGTAAAAAGGGCCCGTAAGGTTATTGGGGACCCAAGTCATCCCAACCACAGTCTACTCCAGCAGCTACCTCCTGGGAAACGGTACCGCAGCCTAAAAGCCAGGACAACAGGCTCCGGAACAGTTCTTCCACCAGGCCATCAGACTGATTAATTCACACTGATCTGAGGGTACTCTGTAGTATATTGACTGTTCTGTTTATTATAAATTACTACGATTGCACGCTTAGATGGAGACGTTACGTAAAGATTTTTACTCACGCACGTGAAGGATGTAAGAAATAAAGTCAATTCAATTCAAAGTGTGAATAAATAGGTGGGTGCAGCTCATGGGGGTCTGTTCTGAACTAAACAAACTGGGAAATTGGACCCTGGGTGAAGGCAGATATTGACGGGGGCTGAGTGCGCAGCTCGACCTGCCGCCGCCAGGGGCTGGAGCCACTCGCTCGGCAGACGGAGCGAAGCGGAGCGGAGCCGAAGTTGCTGCCGAAGCCCGGACCCCGCTCACGTGACCGGGGCGCCGAGCCCGGATGATATCAAGCGGAGCTGGTGCTGGGATCCGAGCGGTTAAAGATGTCACTGGAGGACCCTTTCTTTGTAGTGAAGGGGTGAGTTATCAACCATTGCACTCTCCCCGCTCACTGGGAAGGGGTTAGCTACCAGCCAGTGATTGCACGCCCTCCTTGGGCTAACTAGCGTGCCCATTTCTCGGTCCTCTGAGTTTACAAGGCTTTATAAGTTCTCCCAACACCCAACCTTCCCTCCATCCAGTTGGATTTACGGCCACCCCCCAGGTTTCTCACCAGATTTCGTACGGGATGGGCTCCGTAGCGAGGGAAACGGGGGTGGAGAAATGGAGTGAATTCCGCCGACACCAAATTAGGAGCGAGTTTAAGCGTGCGAGGCTTTGGGTTCACGCACTGACCAGATTTCATTCTGTTGCGAGCAACTTGCCATCCCCGCATTGGATGCTCCTCTCCCTGTTTACATCCCCTGGGCTGGCCGGGGGCGTCTTCTCAGAGGAGCAGCCGGTTGTTGAGGGTCCGAGTCCCGATCCGGAATCGGGCGCAGAAGCCCCCAGGTCGGATCTGGAGCGCTGCGATGCCAGTCACAGAGTAACACAACGCAGAAGCAGACCATTTGGCCCGTCTAATCCGCACTAACCATTCAGTATTTTCACTAATCTTCACCATGTTCCCATCAATTCCGCCGCCCTCCCATAAAAGACCCAAGAGAAGGCGGGGAATGTAACAGTTGTACAAGACGTTGGTGAGGTCACATGGAATATTGTGCACCGTTTCTGTTACAGGAAAGGCATAATTAAGTTGGAAAGATGTCAGAGAGGATTTATGAGAATTTTGTCAGGACTCTAGCGCCTGAGTTAATAGAGAGAGAGAGGGTCTTTCTTTATTCATTGGAGTGTGGGAGACTTGAGGGGCAAATCTTCTCCAGGCGTCTGAAGTCCTGAGGGGCATGGACAGGGTGAATACACACAGCCTTTTCACTGAATCAAAAACTAGGTCTAAGAGGAAAGATTTAAAAGGGACCTGAGAGGTAGAACATTCAAGGTAAATGGTAGGACACTGAGGAGTGCAGTAGAACAGATGGATCTGGGAATACAGTTACATAATTCCCTAAAAGTGGTGTCACAGGTAGATAGGGTAGTAAAGGTAGCTTTTGGCACATTGGCCTTTATAAATCAAAGTATTGAGTACAAGAGTTGGAATTTTATGGTGAGGTTGCATAAGACATTGGTGAGGCCGAATTTGGAGTATTGTGTGCAGTTTTGGTCTCCGAATTACAGGAAGGATATTAATAAGGTTGAAAGAGTGCAGAGAAGATTTACAAGGATGTTGCCAGGACTTGAGAAACTGAGTTACAGAGAAAGGTTGAATAGGTTAAGACTTTATTCCCTGGAGCGTAGGAGAATGAGGGGAGATTTGATAGAGCTGTATAAAATTATGATGGGTATAGATAGAGGCTTTTTCCACTGAGGCTAGGGGTGAAAAAAACCAGAGGATATGGGTTAAGGGTGAAGGGGGAAAAGTTTAAAGGGAACATTGGGGGGGGGGCTTCACGCAGAGAGTGGTGGGGGTGTGGAATGAGCTGCCAGATGAAGTGGTAAATGCGGGCATTTAAGAAAAACTTGGATAGGTACATGGATGAGGGGTATGGAGGGATATGGTCTAGGTGCAGGTCAGTGGGACTAGGCAGAAAAATGGTTCGGCACAGCCAAGAAGGGCCAAAGGGCCTGTTTCTGTGCTGTAACGTTGGATGGTTCTATGAGAGGTGAGTTAATGCGGAGGGTGGTCAGTTGTCAGCTGAAGTGGTTGAGACAGGAACAATGGCAACATTTTAAAGACATTTGGACAGGTACATGGGTTGGAAAAGTTTGTAGGGTTCTGGGCCAAATCCAGGCAAATGGGACCAGCTTGGTTGGCACAAGAGTTGGGCTGAATGGCCTGTTTCTCTGCCCTGTTATATAATGATTCTGAGCCAGGGACGGGGAAGAATTGCTGTGCTGCAGGTGCTGACTTCCCAAAGGCAGAGTAAGCTGATGCTCCACCTGCTCCCAGACAGATAAGGAAGAGCCCGTGGCTCAGTTCCAGAGGAGGGCTGGGGTCTTCTCCCTGATCTATCCTGACCTGTATTTCCCCCTGATTCAGAGCGTCACGTGTGCATTTGTCACTGTTTACTAGATAGCTGCTCCATTCAGTGTACTCCCTGAGGCTGACATGAAACCTGTTGTGTTGGTTCAGTCCGCCCCATCCCAGATCAGAGGTATTGCTATTGGCCTGTTATTGCCACCTGTACGGGGAGACGGTGAAAATCTTGTCAGGTCATTACACGGTGCTTTGAGCTCGTGGAACAATAGCAATGCAGGGCAAAGTGTAAAAGCTACAGTAAGAGTGAAGTGCAACGAGGTAGAGAGTGAGGCCTAGAGGTCTGCACAACAGTCTGCTAACCGTGGGATAGAAGCTGGCCGAATATGCTCTCGGGCTTCTTCTTCAGCAAGGGGAGATGAGAGGATGTCCGGGCAGTGTAGAGTCTTCGATTATTTGAAACACGAGATTCTGGCGTAACCTTCTAATTCCCAATCCCATTCCCGTTCCGACAAGTCAGTACACGTTTGCTTCTTGTGCCAAGATGAGGCCACCCTCAGGGTGGGGAAGCAATACAGCAACTTGTATTCTGTCTGGTGGCCACCAACCTGATGGAATGAATCTCGACTTTTCCTTCCCGTAAAAAAAATAATAATTCCCTCCCCTCTTTTTCCTTTCTCCACTCTAGCCTTTACCTCTTCTCATCTGCCTACCACTGACCCAGGGTCACTTCTCTTCCCTTTTCTGTAGTTGTCACTCTCCTCTCCTATCAGATTCCTTCTTCTCTAGCCATTTGCCTTCACTTATCACCTTCTAGCTAGCCTCCTTCAATTCCCCCCCCCACCTTTCTGTTCTGTTGTCTTACCCTCCCTTGTCAGCCCTGATGAACAGCCCAAAACATCGACTATTTATTCATTTCCATAGATGCTGCCTGGCCTGCTGAGTTCCTCCAGCATTTTCTGTCTGTGATTATGTTGGCTGATTTACTGAGGCAGCAAGAAGTGTAGACAGAGCCCATGGGGTGGGGGGTAGTTTCCACGACGAGCTGAGCAGTGTCCTGCGGCCACACCAGGCCGCGATTCCAGACAGAATGCTTTCTGTGGTGCCTCAATAAGAGATGGTGATGTGAGGGTGGGGAGAATTCTCTCACTCCACTGGCAGCCTGGTTGGCTCATCACCTGTGGCATCGCAGGTCAGACTGTGACTCCCTGTTTCCAATCGGGCCAGGGGAGACGTTCTAATTGGGCTTCCCTGGGGCCGGGCCTACACCAATGGCATGTGACACCAACCACCCTTGTCCTGCACAATTCACACTCCCCACCAAAACTCAGTTCAACACCACTTCTCCCACCAATCCCTTGTCTACGTCACTGTAGAATTCACTTTCTCCCAGAGCTTGTTGTGACCACCATTCCCTCCCTCTCCACCGAAATCCCAGAATTTCCTCTGGACTATTATCAACTCCACTCTGTACCTCACTTCCTGCATTCCAGCACCCGCATCTCCCTCCTCCTCTTCCCTTGAAGGTGGAGTGAGGAAGTGGTTAACCCTTTCTTCTCTGGAGCCAGGGTTTTATCCAGGTCAGTCCCCTGGATACCACTTCCCCTCCCCTTTTACCCCTGGCAGTCTGACTGACTGGGTCTCCCTGCCTCCAACACTCCCTCTCCTCCTCCTCGGGGAGAGTGGGGCTGGGTTAGCTCTTTCCTGTCCTTGTCTCAGTCAGCTCCCCCCACCCTTTTCATCAGGAAGCACCCTCCCACGTAGTTCTGGGTCCTGTCACCTGTCCCCTCTGCGTCTAATGCTGACGAACCTCCCCCCCCCCCCCCCCCCCAGTATTGAATTCACCCCGGTATTTGGCCGTGCATTCACTGAACTGCCACTCTGCCTCCCCAGGGAGGTGCAGAAGGCGGTGACCTCAGCGAGCAGTCTGTACCATCGATGGTGTGAGCTGCTCCAGGACACGTACAGTGTCAGCAAAGAAGAGTATGACTGGACCACCAACGAGCTTCGTAACAGTCTCCGCAGCATCGAGTGGGACCTGGAGGATCTGGAGGAGACGATCGATATCCTTTGCTAGTGACTCCTCAGACTTCCTGTATATAAATGGGCAATGGGGGTCCTTAATGATGGATGCTGCCTATTTGAGGCATCGCCTTATGGAGGTGGCCTCGATGCTGGGGAGGCCAGTGCCCAGTTCTCTGTCTGTTGCCCAATGGTTGATGGCTCTTCAGTATTTTACAACTTTTGATGAAAAATGAGGAAACGGATTCTGTTCACCAGTTACTATTTAAATCCTTCCACGCCATTTCAATAGTATCATTTCAGAGAAACGCAGATGAGGACATGAGGTAACGGCTTTAGTGGGATAAGATGGAGTGGGCCCTAGTGGGATGGGGGCAGGGGCAGGGTCTAGTGGGATATGGGACGGGGCAGGGTCTAGTGGGGTATAGGTTGAATGGGTACATACAGGGCGGGGTTGAGTGGGATATGGATGAATGGGTACATACAGGGCGGGGTTGAGTGGGATATGGGACAAATGCAGGAATGTGGGACTAACTGGGGAGTGGCATCGTAGTTGGCATGGACTCGTTGGGCCAAAGAGCCTGCATCTGTACAGTCTGGCTCTATGACTCTTAATTACTCATCCAGGTACCTTGCTGATCAGTGAGGGTTTGTGCTGGATCACTGATATCTCCTGCAGTTCAGTTTTGGTATCATCAGCAAACTTCTCCATCAGAATCCTGCTCCAGCCAGCACTGAGGGAGAGGCAATGCCCTACATTGTTCCAGCGTTCTGCCGCAGTATTACTCAGCTGACCACCACCTAGTTTTAGCCTTAAATGCTCGAGTTTCTCTTTATTTCCTGTTGTCTGTTCCACTTAGAAAGAGCAGAATGTCCTGGGGGGGCGGGGGGATATAAATAGGATGTATTCTTATGTTGGGAAGAAATATTTCATCTGGTGATGGGGGCAGAAACTCTTGTCACAATTATTGAGGATGTTGATGAGCACTGGCTGTTCTGTCCCCACAGGAACAAGAGCAGGGAAGAAAACTATAGATCTTTGCTTAGTTCGGAAAGTTTTCTTTTCATAATTAGAGCTAACAGCGTTTTACTAGGATGGAGTTACCCTTATCTCTCGCTGATTAACCCAAGATTCTGTGGGATGCTGGTCTCTCTATCTTTCTGTCTTTACTTCTGTTCTTTCTCTCTATGGCTCTCTCTGTCTACTTTTCCTCTCTTTCTTTTTATCGCATTTTTATTCTCCCTTAACTGTTGTGACGCATTGTGGAATCGAACCCTCGGAAGTTCAAGATTGAGAAAGGAGAACTGTTGGAGCGGAAGGCATTTGTTGTCCAAACAAGACAGACCGTGAAGGTAGTGTATACCACAATAACGACTTGTCTTTTGAAGGAATAGTTAAGCAGGTTGGTGCTGTGTCCCCTGACATTTCATAGAACCAGTGCTATTGTTGTATAGCACAGAAAGAGGCCACTTGGTCCATGCCAGCCTCTAAACCATCCTGCTGATGGTCTGACCAAACTGCCCCTAGACTGTGTCACTTAGCTGCACACAAGGGGCAGTTTACACTGGCCTATTAACTTGTGTGTCCTTGGGATGTGGGAGCAAATTGGAGCACCATTGGAAGCATATTGTTAAGGGGAGAATTTACAAATTCTACACGCACAACATCGAGACAATAAAACTGAGTAAAAGTTTATTGTTGATGCAGTTTCGCTAATCACTGGGCAGCGATTTCTGACTGACAGGATAACATCTTGGTTCTGTAAAACTACCGGTAGTATGTTAGGTAGCTGTGAAGTAGCGACTCTACTAATCATGCCACTAAGCTAAAACATGATCATTGGCAGAGGGAGCTGACTAGTGACTAGTGGGAGAATCAAGGCCAAGGGAAAGGATAAAGGAGTTGTCATTTAAGACCGAGTTCTGGTGAATATAGGGCTATAGAGAGGGTAAAAGCAAGCTTGCATTTTCCCACTGATGTTGGGTTGGACTAGAACTAGAGGTCATGGCTTAAGGGTGAAAGATGGAATGTTTAAGGGGGGAAGTTTTTCACTCGGAGGGTGATGAGAGTGCGGAATGAGCTGCCAGCAGAAGGGGTGCATGTTGGTTTGATTTCAATATTGAAGGGAAGTTTGGATGGGTACGTGGATTGGAGGGGTATGAAGGGCTGTGGTACCTGTGCAGGTTGATGGGACAATGTGGATTAATAGCTTGGCACAGACTAGATGGGCTGAAGGGCTCTGTTCCTATGCTGTGTTGTTCTAAGACTCTGTTCTATAAGGCACAATGTAACCTCTAGAATTTTATCGGGATTGCTGTGGGAAGACAGAGTGGGCTCAGCTGGAACTGCCAAACCCAAGAGATTTTGCTTGTAGAGGAGGTTAGGAGCCAAGGGAGGGGAGGTGGAGGCAAAACAGATTGCCCTTGGCAGGAGTTGAGGTCTCAAGGCTTCATCTTGGTTGTTTTGGGTGAGGGTACTTGGTTGGAATAAGCTGCTGGCTAGAATTTGTTCACTAAGAGGAACGGCATGGGGCTTTGTTCCTCGACTCCCACCAGGATTAAACCCTCCCAGCAGGCCCTTCTCAGAGAGAGTCAGTGAATGACCTCACACAGGAACATGGATGTTCAGTCCATACACTTGTCTCTGTGCAGAGCTCCCTAGTTAGTTCCACCTCTCTGCTTTATCCCCGTAGCTGCAAAAACCACTTGGTTATGCCAATGATCCTATTTACTTCCAATGATCAGTGATGCAGTGGTTTGCAGCTCTAACGTGAGCAGGGGCTTGAGTAAGTGTAACCTCTGTAGCCTTATCCTTATAGGGCTGTGATCCCTGTGTCTGAGTGTCACTGGCTGTTCTGAACCTCACTCTCGTCCATTGGGAGAGACCTTTGCAACCTCACCCTCTCCCTGTGACACAAAGGGGACAACGGAGGCTAGAAAATCTGGAGCAGCACACCCAAGATGCTGGAGGAACTCAGCAGGTCAAGGCAGCATCTGTGGAGGAGAATGGACAGGTGATGTTTCAGGCGGAGGCCCCTCAAGAGGACTACGGGGTTCCTCCAGCATTTTGTGTGTTTTGCTCTGACTCTTCATAGAGTTATTTGGGATTGAGTGTGGGGGGGGGGGGCACCAGAGAATAGAGATACTGGAATCTGGAGCAAAAAATAAGCTGCTGCAGGAACTGAAATTTTAAAGTAAATTTATTATCGAAGTACAAATATCTCACCTTATACCACCCTGAGATTCATCTCGCAGGCATTCACAGTGGAACAGAGAGTGACAATAGAATCAATGAAAAACTACACACACACAAACACTGAGAGCCAAGTTGTCCATTTCCCTCCACAGACATTTCCCTCCACTGACCCGCTGAGTTCCTTCTTTCGGTTGCTTTTCCAATGTTGTGGAATTTGATTCTGGGAATTCAGTAATGCAACAACTTGGATTCGTGAATCCCCGGTGTCTCCAATGGTAACCTGTCCCTCTTTCTCACCAGCAAATGAAAGATCATGTTGCCAGTCCATCTGCTACCGCATCGGCCGAGAACAGTGACCGACAGGTGAGTCCGTTGATTCACTGTCCTGAGTCCCATTTTCTGTTGCTGTGTGGTCACTCTTGCTTCTGAGGCAGAAGGTGGTGGACTCGAGTCTCACTCCAGAGAAGCTTGGTACTGGGATATCAGGGGAGCTAATCTTGAAAGAGACGTCCGTGTGTCCTCTAGCGTGAATGAATCGGCTTCTCGGATGCTGTAGTGGAAGGGAGTTTCTCGGTCCCCTGGCCTGTGTTTCTCTGTGAGCCTACGCTATGATAATATTGTCTCATCTTTATGGAGCTCATTAGTCAGAATTGTCCCTGCACTGAACTTGATTTCCTGATGATTTGGTTTTCAAATGCGATGATTCAAAGCAGCAAATAATCTGAAGGAAATTAAGACTAAATTTATTAAAAACAGAAACCTCTTGAAATAGTTTCACACTCCAGAGCCCTGATGAAAGGTCTCGGCCCAAAATGCCAGCTGCTTATTTTTTTTTCATAGATGTTGCCTGGCCTGCTGAGTTCTCCAGCATTTTGTGCACTTTGCAAGCATGCTATAAGCCTTCTGAACCACCTTCTTGACCTGTGTAGCTACTTTCAAGGAGCTATGAACTTACTTCCCAAGATCTCTCTGCTCAGCAACACTAATAAGAGTCTTCCCCTTAACAGTGTACTGTCCCCTTGCATTTGCCCTACCAAGGTACAACACCTCACACTTATCTGGGTTACAGTCCATCTGCCATTTCTCTGCCCATATCTGCCACTGATCTATATCGAGCTGTATCCTTTGCCGGTCTTCTACGCTGTCCACCACTCCACCAATCTTGGTATCATCCGCATATTGACTAACCTACCCATCTACATTTTCATCCAGGTCGTTTATATACATCACAAACAGCAGAGGTCCCAGCGCTGATCCCTGCAGAATTCTACTATTTACTGACATCCAGCTTGAATAAATCTTTCAAATACTACCCTCTATCTTCTATGCGCAAGCCAGTTCTGAATCCAGCCAGCCAATTCACCACGGACCCCGTGCGTCTTAATCTTCTGAATTAGCCTCCCATGAGGGACTTTGTCAAATGCCTTACTAAAATCCATGTAGACAACATCCACTGCCCTGTTCTCCTCAATCTCTCATTACCTTGTCAAAAAGCTCAATCATGTTGGTAAGGCACAACGTGCCATGCACAAAGCCCTGCTGCTCTCCCTAATTAGGCCATGGGGTTCCAAATGCTCATATATCCTGTCCCAAAGAATTTTCTCCAGCAATTTCCTGACAAATGACGTGAGACTCTCTGGCCCGTAGTTCCCTTGTTCCCTTCTTAGAGGTACAACGTTAGCCAGTCACCAGTCCTATGGAACCTTGCCTGTGGCTGGAGAGGACACAAGGATATTGGTCAATGCTGAGCAATCTTGTCTCTTGCCTCTTTCAATAACCTGCGGTATATCCCATCAGGCCCTGGGGACTTATCCATCTTAATACTCCTTAGGAGGCCCAACACTTGCTCCTCCTTGACCTCTAAACACCCCAAGGTATTTATTTAGAGCTGATCTGCTGGTCATATATCCTTTACTTTGGTAAATACTGAAGCAAAGTACCTCACTCATATTCTCTGTCCCTTTATCCTAGAGAGGTCCCACCTTCTCTTTAGTTATCCTTTTACTCTTAATGTATGGATAGAGTGCCTCAGAATTCACCTTAATCCTATTTGTCAAGGACTTTTCATAGCCTCTCCGGGCTGTCCTAATTTCCTTCTTTAGTTCCTTTCTGGCTTCTCTACAACTTCTTATGTGCTTCATTTGATTCCCGACTAGCGAAGCTTTATATACTTTTCCTTTTTCTTCTTGACTAAATTCATCACCTCTCTGGACATCCAAGTTTCTCTTATCCTTCCATCCCCGTCCTTTCCTGTACACTGAACAATTGATCTTTAAACACCCTCCACATCTCTAATGTGAACTTGCCTGAGAAAAGGTGTTCCCAATTAACAGTTCTTAGTTCCTGCCTAATGCTGTTGCAACTTACCCTACTCTAATTTAAAACTCTCCCACCATCTTATCTATAGCAATCTTGAAAGATAAGCTTACCTAACTATCCACTGGAAGGCCAGTCACCTGGCCAGGCTTATTAAACAACACCAGGTGCAGTACAGCACCTCTCATTCGACCGTCCGCATATTGATTTAAGAAACCTTCCTGGATACACTTAACAAATTCTGCCCCATCTAAACCCCTTGCACTAAGGAAGTCCCAGTTTATTTTAGGGAAGTTGAAATCCGCCTATGACAACAACCCTAATATTTTACACAGTTCCTTAATCTGATTACATATCTGTTCCTCAGTGTCCCGGTGGCTATGACAGGGTCTGTAGTTCCACACAAATGGACAGTTACTGACCCCTCCATGACATCTCCTGAGTTCAGCTGTGATATTGTTCCTGATTACTAGTGCAACTCCACCCCGTTTTACCTTTTCCTCTGACTTTTCTAAAGCTTCAAAACCCTGATACACTAATCACCCATTCCTGCTCCTGTCTCAACTAAGCTTCAGGAATGGCTGCAACATTGTAGTCCCACGTACTGCTCTAAGTTCATCACCTTTACCCAGAATACTCCAAGCGTAGAATATACACACTTCAACCTATCCGACCCATCACTCCTGGGTCTGATCCTTCCCTTAACCGACCTGAGGCTCCAGTTCCCTGCCCCCTGCCAACTCTCCCAAGTAGCATCAGCAAACCTGGCCAGGAAGTTGGTTCCCCTCCAGTTCAGGTGCAATCTGTCACGCGTACAGGTCAGCCCTTCCCCAGAAAAGGTTCCAATGATCCAAAAACTTGAAACCCTGTCCCCTGCACCATCCCTGCAGCCACTCATTCATCCATGCTATAACCCATTCCTACCTGCACTAGCCCATGGCACTGGGAGTAATTCGGAGATTATTACCTCGGAGGTCTTTCTCTTCAGCTTCTTTTCGAACACTATGTACACACTGTGTAGGACACTTTACCCTTTTCTGCCTATGTCATTGGTTCCACTATGCACTACAGCCTTGGGCTGTTGCCCCTCCCCTGGAGAATATCCTGCATGGACTCTAGCACCTGGGAGGCAACATGGTGTCTCTTCTGCAGCTATAGATTCTCCTTTCTGCCCCCCTAACTGTAGAGTCCCCAATGACTACCGCACTGCCTAACTTTACCCTTCCTTGTTGAGGCTCCAAGCTGGCCGCCAGCCTAGTGGCCTATGCAGTGCTCTGACGGGTTGCTGTATCCAAAGAGGTAAACGTTGCTGCGAGGATTGGCCACAGGGGAACCGTATACTGACTGCTTACCCTTGCCTCTCCTGGTGGCCACCCACCTGCTGTCGGAAGCCGGTACTCTGGGTGTGACCACCTCTTCAACAGACTCGTCTATATCTTCAGCCTCCCAAGTGACCCTGACTACATCCAGCTCCAGCTCCAACTCCTTGACCCGGCCAGTCAGACCCTTCCCTCAGATGTAGTCATCAGGGAAACCGCTGAGTGTCCCGAATTCCCACATCTGACAGGAGGAGTGTTGCATCCTGACTACATTCTTGCAAAAAAGGAAAAGGCTTGCCTCTTCTTAACGGTGTCTTTGCCTGTTCACGCCAAAGCCTGCTCGGCGGAAGTCTTCACACTCTGTCACTGGCACACTCAGACAGTGGCCGCTCCGCTTGAGTCTACCCTTCTTTTGTTTGCAGTTGAGGTTAGGCCTCAAAAAGATTGGCCTTCTCAGAATCTGCTCCTTTTATCCTCTCGCCCAATTTCCTTGGGCTCTGACCTGCTGAGAAGATATAAACCGATGAGACCTTAAGACATAGAAGAAGAACTAGGCCATTCAGCCCATTGAGTCTGCTCCCTCATTCCATCACGGCTGATTTATTATCCCTATCATCCCTCTTTCTTCCCATAAGCTTTGATGCCCTTATTAATCCAGAATCTATTAACCTCTGCTTTATACATACCCAATGATTTGGCCTCCACAGCCGTCTGTGGCAATGAATTCCACAGACTCACAACCCTCTGGTTATCTGTGCCCTTCAATAATTGATAGGCTTCAATGAGATCCCCCTCATTTTTTTAAAAAAACTCCAGCAAGTACTGGCCCAGAGCCATCATGCGCTCCACAGATGGTAACCCTTTCATTCCCAAGATAATTTTAGTGAACTTCCTCTGGAACCCCTCCAATGCCAGCACATCTTTTCGGGGCCCCAGAACTGCTCACAACACTCCAAATATGGTCTGATCAATGCCTTATAAAGTCTTAGCATTACGTCCTTGTGTTAATATTCTAGTCTTCCTCAAAATGAGTGCTAATATTGCCTTTATTTCATGTCCTTGGGAAGATTGCGGGATTGTGGGGAAAGAGCATTGGAGTGAGACTGATTTGAGAATTTTTTTAAAGAGCTGGGGCGGTGTCGATGGGCCCAATGGACCACAGCAGAAAGCACTTCAAACAGTGATCTGTATGTTACTTTGAGTTGAGAGGCCATGAAGGAAATCTCTTGTCCCCATCGTGGGGCTGTCTGATCTTTCGAAGTCTGTGATGTTGCTGTTGTGACAATCATTGTGTTTAACACCTGCCAACCATCTGCGAGGCAGCACAGTGAGGGGAGGGGAACAAAGGCTCATGTACTGTTGGATGTTGTTGTAGTATCTCTTTGGAGGTATGGACCCTCTGAGGAAACCCACAGATCAATACCAGCGTCTGGACCAGGAGCTGGAGGTCGCAAACTCCCAGTACATCGAGGAGCAGCGGGCACAGCAGAGGGTACGTACACATCCAAGTTGTTTGTATGTCAGTAGAGTGGTGGAAAGACGGAGGTGTGAAAGAGCGTGTAGAGGATCTCTATTTGGCATCTTTAACAATGCCCTGAGGTGTTTCAGAGGAACAGCTATCAAATTTAGCACCAACATCAAAGCAAAGGCTTCGCCAACAGGTGTAGACTATTGTAATGAGAGAGATGAGATGGTGGGGGGGTGGGGTGCAGGGAGGGAGGGGTGAGAGGGAGACAACAAACTGGCTGGTTGATTTCCCAGGATTTGGGAAGTGCTACTGAGAGTCCTGTCTACCTACAGTCCCAACAGACCTGTTTTCAGTTGGAGTGACTGAGCTCCAAGGTGTCCTTTCAATGGATCAGTTGATACGCAGTGTTTCACAGTAAATACTCTGTATACTCGATGGTGAACTGACCCCTTTAGCTTGTTCATCACTCACAATATGTGATCCTTCACTCCCCTCACTGATACCCTTTGCTACTATGTGGACCTTTGTCACCCAGGTTAGTTTGACCTGTGACTTCTACCAGCAAGGCATACACAGGCATTGGAAGCTAGGGTTCTCCAACCACCCACAGATTTTCCTCCAAACTGCGCACTGTCCTGACTGAGAAAGATGTTGGCATTCCTCTTCAATGGGAACTCCTCCCTAGCACCATGGAAGCATCGTTGCCACACAGACCGTGGTAGTTTCAGGAGGCGGCTCACTCCCACCTTCTCAAGGCCAAGTAGGAAAGGTACTAAGTGCTGGCATTGTCCACGAAGCCCGCAGCTTGAGAATGATTATTTACTATTCGCTCGTGAGAGGTGGGTGACACTGGCAAAGCCGTAAATGATTGGCCATCCTCAGCTTCCTTCAGCTGAATTCAGTTCTGAGTCCCAATGCTGTGTTCTGTAGTTACGTACAGACCAGAGCAGCTGAGCTTTGCCAATTCCCTTTCTTGAGATGTGGAACTGTGGTGCACTGAGTTGAACGGTGTTGGTGACCTGGGTTCAGTCCCGTCCTCCAGTACAGTCTGCGTGGAGATTGCACGTTTTCCCTCTGACTCTAATGGTTTTCTCTGGGAACTCCAAAGACATGGGGATTGGTAGGTGACGTGGAAATTGGCCACTTGAAATGTGCAGCTGGGTGCTAGAACATGAAAGGGGAGGAGGGGGGAACAGGAAAGTGGGGAGAATGTTACGGGAATGAAATGCTCAGTGGGCGTACACAGACTTGATGGGCCCAATGGCCACCTTCTGTGGTGGTTCTCCTTTTACGTTGGTATCTGGGTAACTATTCCAAAGACCAGAGATGTTGGTGCTTAGAGATGGGCAGTAATATTGACGTTCTGTTGGAAGGCACTGAGGGGGGAGTTGTGAGGTAACTTGACTGTTGATATCTGTGCAGCTGATAACAGATCAGCAAGACCAACAGCTCGAGCTGGTGTCCGGAAGCATTGGGGTCCTCAAGAACATGTCCAACCAGATAGGAGACGAGCTGGATGAACAGGCAGTGTAAGTAGATAAACGTTACTGAAGTCCGACTAGAGAAATTACTCTATACAACTGACGACATGGTAGTGGTTAGCACAACACTTTACAGGACAGGCAACTGGAGTTCAAATCCTGCCGTTGCCTGTAAGGAGTTTATACGTTTTCCCTATGACTGCACGTGTTTCCTCCGGGTGCTCCAGTTTCTTCCCATAGTCCAAGGACACATGAGTGGGTAGGTTACTTGGTCATTGTAAATCATCCCATGATTAGGTTTGGAATAAATTGGGGGATTGCTGGGCGGTGTGGCTGAAAGGGCCGAAAAGGCCTTCTCTGCACTGTAGATGGGTGCTTCATTGATCCCAGAGGAAATTACAGTGTCACAGTGGTGTTACAATTGCACAGATACACAAGTATTAGAAGAGAAGGAAGAAAGAATAAAATATAAGTTACCTCAAACAATCCGACAGGAGGGGGTCATCACTTCCCCAGCTATAGGTTGACTCATTATAGAGCCTAATGGTCATGGGTAAGAATGACCTCATGTAGCGCTCTTTGAAGCAGCGCATTTGTCTTAGTCTTTCACTAAAAGTGCTTCTCTGTTCAGCCAAGGTGGCCTACAGAGGGTGAGAAACATTGTACAGAATTGCCAAAATTTTCCGTAGGGTCCTTTGTCCTACCGCAGCCTCCCAGTGTGTCCAGTTTGATTCCTTTAACAGAGCCAGCCTTTCTAATCAGTTTATTGAACCTGTTGGCTTCACCCATGTTGATGCCATTGCTCCAGCACACCACTGCATAGAAAATTGTACAGGTGACGACAGACTGATAGAATATATAAGGAGAGGACTGCGTACTCCAAAGGAGCTCAGTCTCCTCAGGAAGTAGGGGTGACTCTGGAACCTTCTTGTACACAGCCTCTGTGTTGGTGCTCCACTCAAGTCTGTCATCCAGGTGCACTCCCAGGTACTGGTAGGTCCTCACCACATCCACATCCTCACCATCGATAGTAACAGAGAGCAGTGTAGGCTTAGTCTTCCTAAAGTCCATCACCATCTCCTTTGTCGTACTGATGTTGAGCTGCAGATGATTCAGCTTGCACCATTTGGCAAAGTCCTCCACCAAGGCCCTGTTTTCATACTCCTGTCCTCCCTTTATACACCCAACTGTTGTAGAGAATTCTCAATAAATAAATAAATAAATAAATAAACATTCTACTAATCGAGAGGATTGGATGTCTATGGCCAAGAAATGGAAATTCTCATCATGGGTGTTCTGAATGTAGATGGGAAGGGACTGGACTGGAGAAGGAATAGAGCCAGGTTCTTTGGGGAATGAACTAGCTGAACAAGGAGTGCACTAGCTGAGTCCTGCCTCTGGATTGTGGTTGGGGGAGAGAAAGTGTGGACAGGTTTCTGTGGTTGAGGGGACTAGGAGGCTGGAGGTGACAATATGAATAAATCTAATAGAAACCACATATTTATAAGAATATAAGAGCAAGTATGTGATGCTGAGGATTCATAAGGCATTGGTCAGATCACACTGGGAGTAATCTGAGCAATCTTTTGCCCTTTCTGCTGCCAATGGAGAGGGTCCAGAGATCCTGAGATTGAAAGGGTTAGCGTATGAGGTGTGTTTGGGGGCTCAGGTCTTGTATTCACTGGAGTTTAACAGAATGCAGGAGTGGGGGTTGGGTGAGTTTCATTGAATCCTATTGAATATTGAAAGGCTTTGATAGAATGCATATCGAGAGGGTTTTTCCTATAGTGGGGGCATTTAGGACCAGAGGGCACAGCCTCAGAATAGGATGTTTCTTTAGAACTGAGATGAAGAGAATTTTTTTTATATCCAGAGGATGGTGAATCTGTGGAGGGTAAATCACTGGGTATTGAAAGGATAGGCAGAGGGGGTGGGGTGGCTCGATTAGTTAAAGATGAAATAAAGTCCTTAGACAGACGTGACATAGGATCAGAAGATGTAAAATCTGTGTGTAGTTAAGAAAATGTGAGGGTAAGAAGACCCTGATGGAAGTTGTACACAGGCTCCTGTACAGTAGCCAGGATCCAGGATATGAGATATAACTTTCAATGGGAAATAGAAAAGGCGTGTAATAAGGACAAAGTAACGATAGTCATGGGGATTTCAATATGCAGGTAGATTGGGAAAATCATGTTTCCCAAGAGAGAATTTGTAGAATTCCTAGAAAAGCTTATGGTTGAGTGCACGAGGAGAAAAGCAATTCTAGATTTGGTGTTATGCAATGAACCAGAATTGATTAGAGATCTTAAGGCAAGGGGACCCTTAGGAGGAAGTGATCATAATATGATAGAATTCACCCTGTAGTTTGA
Organism: Hypanus sabinus; assembly: GCF_030144855.1. NCBI lineage: Eukaryota > Metazoa > Chordata > Chondrichthyes > Myliobatiformes > Dasyatidae > Hypanus > Hypanus sabinus. The sequence goes on from NC_082721.1 coordinate 85,291,852, forward strand.
GAGGGAGAAGATAAAGTTAGATGTTTCAGTATTACAGTGGGATAAGGGGAATTGCAGAGGCATGAGAGAGGAGGCGCCAAAGTTGATTGGAAGGGAACACTAGCAGGGATGACAGTAGAAAAGCAGTAGTGGAGTTTGGGGTGCATATCAGAAGATGTAGGATAGATACATCCCAAAAATGAATGTATTCTTAAGGGAGGAAGAGGCAACTGTGGCTGACAAAGAAAGTCAAAGCATAAAAATAAGAAAAGGCATATAATATAGCGACAATTAGTGGGAAGTTGGAGGATTGGAAAATTAAAAAAGACCAACAGAAGGCAACTAAAAAAACCACAACTAGAGACAAGTTGGAGTATCAATGTAAGCCAATCAAGAATATCAAAGACGATACCAGAAGATTTTTCAGATATATAAAAAGTAAAAGAGAGGCGAGAGTGGATATTGGAACACTGGAAAATGATGCTGGAGAGGTAGTAATGGAGGACAAAGAAATGGCCGACAAACTGAATTGAGTATCTTGCATCATTCTTCACTGTGGAAGATACTAGCAGTATGCCAGAGATGTGAGAGTGTCAGGGGGCAAGAATAGTACTATTACTGAGGAGAAGGTGCTTGGGAAGCTTAAAAATCGGAAGGTAGATAGGTCACCTGGACCAGATGGACTACACACCATGGTTCTGAGAGAGACGGCTGAAGAGATTGTGGAGGATTAATAATGATCTTTCCAGTATCACTAGATTCTGGATTGGTTCCTGAGGACTGGAAAGTTGCAAATGTCACTCCCACTCCACTCTTTAAAAAGGGAGGGAAGCAGAAGAAAGGAAATTGTAGACCAGTTAGCCTGACTTTAGTGGTTGGAGACATGTTGGAATCTATTATTAAAGATGTAGTTTCAGAGTACTTGGAGATCCATGATAAAGTAGGCCAAGGTCAGCATGTTTTCCTCAAGGGGAAATCTTGCCTGACAAATTTAGGAAATAACAGGCAGGGTAAACAAAGTCGAGTCAGCGGATGTGTTTACCTTGATTTTCAGAAGGCCTTTGACAAGATGCCGCACATGATGCTGCTTAATAAGATAAAAACCCATGGTATCACGGGAAAGAAACTAGATGGACAGAAGACTGGCTGATCGGCAGGAGGCAAACAATCAGAATAAAAGGGTACTATTTTGGTTGGCTCTCAGTGACTAGTAGTGTTCTACAGAGGTTGGTGTTGGTACCACTTCTTTTCACATTATACAGTATATCAACGATTTGGATGATGGAATCGATGGCTTTGTGGCCAAGTTTTCAGAGATTACAAAGATGCGTGGAAGGACAGGCAGTGTTATGGAAGCAGGTAAGTCTGCTGAAGGACTTAGATTGGGAGAATGGGTAAAGACATGGTAGGTGGAATATAGTGTAAGGAAGTGTATGGTCGTGCACTTTGGTGGAAAGAATAAAGGCTCAGACGATTATCTAAATGGGGAGGAAATTCAAAAGTCAGAGATGCAAAGGGATTTGAGAGTCCTTGTGCAAGGTTCCCTAAAGGTTAACTTGCAGGTTCAATGTACCTTTATTTTGAAAGGGATAATAAATCAACCATCAACCATGATGGAATGGCAGAGCAGACTCAATGGGCCATGTAGCTTAATTCTACACCTATGTTTTATAGTCTTATGGTCATTGGACATATTTAAAACAGAGGTTGACAAGTCCTTGATTAGTCAGCGTATCAAAGGTTACAGGGAAAAGGCAGGAGAAGAGGGTTCAGGGATAATAAATTAGCCATGATGGAATGGTGGAGCAGATATGATTGCCACTCAAGACATAGCAGCAGAATTAAGCCATTTGGCCAGAGTGGAGAAATGTCCCTAGCAAAGGAAGTGTGAGGTGCTCCTTCCTTTTGCTAGCCTGCAAGTCATCCTTGTAGCATCTGCTTAGTCTCTTCCCCCACCTCCACCCTGATCAGGGTCGCGTGAAGTCACGGGAGCAGGTGGTGGATGGTTGTATGAGCAGTTGGTGTATATCACAAGTTCTGGTTATCCAATGACACAAGGCAGACTATCTCTGAAGAGTATTGATAATGGCTGGGGTTACCCATCTTGTAAAGATACTGCTGAGAAGAAGGCAATGGCAAACCACTTCTTTAGAAAAATCTGTCAAGAACAACCATGGTCATGGAAAGTCCATGATCGCCCACATAACAAACGGACAATGTTTTATGGTGGGAAGATCTCCAGGAAATTAGGTTGATCGATGGCCTGGAAAAGTGTATGAGTGTTTGGCAGAGAGACAGAGTGGGGGTTTAACAGTTAGCAGAGATTTGGGATGTCTTCCACACTGAAGCAATGAGTCAACCCACCTGCCTTTGGTTTCTTTAATGTAGAGAATATGTTGTGAGCAGGAGAATATTGCACAAACTTGAAAGTAGCAGAGATTCCTTCCAGGAAAAACTGTGGTTAACATTTAGAGCTCTGAATGGTGGAAAGGGTGACTGTCAGGGCTTGCGTCTTTTGCAGATGGACCCTTTGAAACCTGGCAAATAACTCATTTTGGCTCCGTGCCACGCTGGGGGAGGAGGAATTGAAAGAACTGTGTGTATGCGTGTGTTAGGTGGGTGGGGGGTGGGGGGGGGGAAGCTGTGACTGAGTTAGTCTCGTCTGACATTGCCTGCCGATGAAGTTGGGCCAATCCTACAATCTGTCAATGACCACACAGGGTGGAGGCGGGGAATTTGTTTGGAGATCGGCTCACTGAATGTTTGCTTTGTAACAGTTGTGAGCTGGCACCGTAGATTCAGTAGGTTAAATAGTAACTACAAAAAGACATGGGAATAATGCTTTGAGAAGGTAAATAAAACAGGGCCACGTGGAAGTGCCAGGGAGTATAATTACCTGATGCTGTTACAAAACAGAATGGGCTTATGGGTCAAATCTCCTCCTGTAAGGCAGTAAAGCTGAGAATTTTTCCTTCATTCCCTGCAACCCCCAGATGAACAGTTAGCTCAGGGAACATCTCGTGCTCTGAGTTATTCTGGGCAGGATTGGGTGCAGATCACGTTTGAAGCCGTTGTATAAGCAGGCAACATGATTTGGTGTGTTGTTCTCTGGAAAACATCTAACCTGTGCCTTTTCTCCCCTTTGCAGGATGTTAGACGAATTCTCTCATGAGATGGACAGCACTCACTCGCGTTTGGATAGCACGATGAAGAAATTAGCCAAGGTTTCCCACATGACTAGTGGTAAGCTCCTCCCCCCCCCACACACACACTCACCGCACACTGTGCTCCCATCTCCTTGCTGAACTGGAAGAGTACATTTGGCCCATCATTCCTGTTCTGATACGAGCTCAATGTCTGATGTTTCACCATCCTATTTTCTCATCGGATAGGCTTTGAATATTTAATTCCAGCCTCAGTTATTGTGGCTCCGCTGTCTATGGCTGTTGTTTCAGTTCCAAGGTCCTACATCATGGCATTCCTTCTCTAAACCTCTCCCGTCTCCGTTCAGTAAGATGTTCCAGCATCAGGCAGCAACAAACCATCTACTGGAAGGACTCTGCGGGTCAGGCAGCATTTGTTGGAGGTGGCAAAGGAATTATTGAGGATTTGGGTTGAAATAGATTCATAGAACACTACAGCACAGGAACAGGCCCTTTGGCCCTTCTAGTCCATGCCGAAATATTATTCTGCTGAATCCCATTGACTTGCTCCTGAAGCATCGCACTCCATGCTCCTCCAATCCATGAACATATCCAAGTTTCTCTTAACTGCTGAAATTGAATCAGCATTCATCACTTCCAGGCAGCTCGTTCCACACTCTCACCACCCTCTGAGTGAAGAAGTTCCCACTCATGTTCCCTTTAAATTTTCCTCTTTCACCCTTAACCTATGGCCTCTAGTTTTAGAGTTATCCAACCTCAGTGGAAAAAAGCCTGCTTGCATTTTCCCTATCTTTACCTCTCATTATTTTGTAAATCTCTCTCAAATCTCCCCTCTTCCTACACTCCAGGGAATTAAGTCCTATCCTATTCAGCATTTCCCTATAACTCAGTTCCTCAAGTCCTGGCATCATCCTTGTTAAGTTTCTCTGCACCTCAATCCTATTGATATCTTTCCTGTGGAAAGGTGACCAGAACTGTACACAATACTCCAAAGTAGACCTCACCAACAACATAGCATCCCAACTTCTGTACTCAATATTTTGAATTATGAAGGCCAAAAGGAATTATGGACCTGTATTGCCAGAATCCTCTGTTCTACCACACTCCTCAGTGTGTTACCGTTCTGACAATATGCTCAGTCTGCTGAGTTCCAGTTTCTTGCTTCATATTCCAGCATTTCTCTTAGTGACATCGCAGAACATCTGTGTGGCTCAGAGTTAAATTTGCCTTGATACAACCCTCTATGGTTAAAATAACATCAATAACAATTTCTATTGATGTAGAATTTGCTGTCCATTGGTCAGAGCCAATCTGGAGAATGGTGTACAGTGCTTGCCTTAGTTAAGGATTGGAAGCAGAGATTGATACCTGGTGTAGGTTAACAAGTTTTGTCAGACTGTTAACTGGAATGGGTATGACTTAGGAGGAAAATATTGGACAGCCTGGGCTTGCACAGATCAATTTAGAAGGGTGAGAGGCAATTTGAAATGTCACACCCAGTGAGTGATTCTTGTGGGAGGATCGAAACCAAGGGATTGCTCATATAAGATGGAGATGAGTCACAATTTTTTTCTGGGGATTGTACATTTTGAGGACTCTGTTCCTCAAGGAATAGTGGATGCAGAGTCTTTGAATAGTTTTACAGAGAGAGCAGGATAGCATCTTGGTAAGCAAGAGGGTGAGAGGTTATCACAGGTGTATGGGAACGTGAAGTTTGGGTTATAACAACATGATTCTGATTCTGACATGGCAGAGAATGGGTGGCACGGTTGTGTGACACTATTACAGTACTAGTGACCTGGGTTCAATTCCGCTGCTGTCTGTAAGGAGTTTGTACTTTCTTCCTGTTATTGTGTGGGTTTCCTCCCACATTCCAAAGACTACGGGTTAGTAGGTTAAATGGTCACATGGGTGTCATTGGGCGGCATGTGCCTGTAACCCTGCTGTATCTCTTTTTCTTTCTCAGATCAGCCAAGATCCACTTTGAATCATGGAGCAGACTCTTCCTGCTTCTAATCTGCATGTTCACATGCTCCTTTGAAGGACGTTGGGAGGTGCTCCATAGCGACGCTCTTCAAAGGAGCATTCTCAATAGACAATAGGGGCAGAATTAAACCATTCGGCCCTTCGAGCCTGCACCGCCATTCTGAGATCATGGCTGATCATCTACTGTCAATACCCGGTTCCTGCCTTGTCCCCATATCCCTTGATTCCCCTATCCATAAGATACCTATCTAGCTCCTTCTTGAAAGCATCCAGAGAAATGGCCTCCACTACCTTCCGAGGCAGTGCATTCCAGACCCCCACAACTCTCTGGGAGAAGTTGTTTTTCCTTAACTCTGTCCTAAATGACCTACCCCTTATTCTCAAACCATGCCCTCTGGTACTGGACTCTCCCAGCATCTGGAACATATTTCCGGCCTCCATCTTGTCCAATCCCTTAATAGTCTTATATGTTGCAATCAGATCCCCTCTCAATCTCCTTAATTCCAGCATGTACAAGCCCAGTCTCTCTAACCTCTCTGCGTAAGACAGTCCGGACATCCCAGGAATTAACCTTGTTAATCTACGCTGCACTTCCTCTACAGCCAGGATGTCCTTCCTTAACCCTGGAGACCAAAACTGTACACAGTACTCCAGGTGTGGTCTCACCAGGGCTCTGTACAAATGCAAAAGGATTTCCTTGCTCTTGTACTCAATTCTCTTTGTAATAAAGGCCAACATTCCATTAGCCTTCTTCACTGCCTGCTGCACTTGCTCATTCACCTTCAGTGACTTATGAACAAGGACTCCTAGATCTCTTTGTATTTCTCTGTTACCTAACTCTACACCATTCAGATAATAATCTGCCTTCCTGTTCTTACTCCCAAAGTGGATAACCTCACACTTATTCACATTAAATGTCATCTGCCAAGTATCTGCCCACTCACTCAGCCTATCCAAGTCACCCTGAATTCTCCTAACATCCTCATCACATGTCACACTGCCACCCAGCTTAGTATCATCAGCAAACTTGCTGATGTTATTCTCAATGCCTTCATCTAAATTGTTGATGTAAATCGTAAACAGCTGAGGTCCCAATACCGAGCCCTGTGGCACCCCACTAGTCACCACCTGTCATTCCAAGAAACACCCATTCACCATTACCCTTTGCTTTCTATCTGCCAACCAGTTTTCTATCCATGTCAATATCTTCTCCCTAATGCCATGAGCTCTGATTTTACCCACCAATCTCCTATGTGGGACCTTATCAAATGCCTTCTGAAAATCTAGGTACACTACATCCACTGGATCTCCCTTGTCTAACTTCCTGGTTACATCCTCAAAAAACTCCAATAGATTAGTCAAGCATGATTTGCCCTTGGTAAATCCATGCTGGCTCGGCCCAATCCTATCACTGCTATCTAGATATGCTACTATTTCATCTTTAATAATGGACTCTAGCATCTTACCCACTACTGATGTTAGGCTGACAGGACGATAGTTCTCTGTTTTCTCCCTCCCTCCTTTCTTAAAAAGTGAGATAACATTAGCTATTCTCCGATCCTCAGGAACTGATCCTGAATCTAAGGAACATTGGAAAATGATTACCAATGCATCCACAATTTCCAGAGCTACCTCCTTTAGTACCCTAGGGTGCAGACCATCTGGACTTGGGGATTTGTCAGCCTTCAGTCCCATCAGTCTACTCATCACCGTTTCCTTCCTAATGTCAATCTGTTTCATTTCCTCTGTTACCCTATGTCCTTGGCCCATCCATACATCTGGGAGATTGCTTGTGTCTTCCCTAGTGAAGACAGATCTAAAGTACTTATTAAATTCTTCTGCCATTTCTCTGTTTCCCATAACAATTTCACCCAATTCATTCTTCAAGGGCCCAACATTGTTCTTAACTATCTTCTTTCTCTTCACATACCTAAAAAAAAAAAAAGCTTTTGCTATCCTCCTTTATAGTCCTGGCTAGCTTGCATTCGTACCTCATTTTTTCTCCCCATATTGCCTTTTTAGTTAAGTTCTGTTGTTTCTTAAAAATTTCTCAATCATCTGTCCTCCCACTTACCTTAGCTCTGTCATACTTCCTTTTTTTTAATGCTATGCAATCTCTGACTTCCTTTGTCAACCACTGTGGCCCCTTTCCTCCCTTTGAATCCCTCCTTCTCCGGGGTATGAACTGATTTTGCACCTTGTGCATTATTCCCAAGAATACCTGCCATTGCTGTTCCACTGTCTTTTCTGCTAGGATATCTGTCCAGTCAACTTTGGCCAGCTCCTCCCTCATGGCACCATAGTCTCCTTTGTTCAACTGCAACACTGACACCTCCAATCTGCCCTTATCCTTCTCAAATTGCAGATAAAAACTTATCATATTATGGTCACTACCTCCTAATGGCTCCTTTACCTCAAGATCGCTTATCAAATCCTGTTCATTGCACAGATCGCTTATCAAATCCTGTTCATTACACAAGATCGCTTATCAAATCCTGTTCATTACACAGATCGCTTATCAAATCCTGTTCATTACACAAGATCGCTTATCAAATCCTGTTCATTACACAGATCACTTATCAAATCCTGTTCATTCTCAAAATAAAAATTGACAAGAAATCACTTTTGAATTTTAAATGTTTTTTTTCGTAGAAGGGGGAAGAATTGAAGGTTTCAGGATAGAACTTCAGAATTTACTAGCTCAGGAGCTGCAGAGATGGGCACCTGTGGTAGAGCAATCACATTCAGGAATGTACTTGGAGGAATTCCAGGCTGCAGGAGTACATGTTCAGGATGCACTGAAGCTTGGTGCAGCCACTGCAAGGGTTCAGTGGGGGAGGACCATAGTATAGGGTTCTGCCACTACTGGGGAGGTGAGGATTGGGCCAGGTTGGGTGAGGAAAGCCCTTGATTATTGTAGTAGTGTACCACCCCATGAATGGCAACGGTCTTATTAGTTTTAAGGAATGCAATAGAACATTACACAATACATTGACCATGAATGTAAGAATGGAAGGCATTGCATGGGTTATTTCTGTAAGTATTTTTAATATGAATAAAGATAATTTTGATATACTGTATGTGGGGGAAAAAAATTACCTTCGGGACTGAACAAGATCCTGGAAGTGGAACAGAGATTTTCAGAGACACGAATGAGACTGCAAATGCTGGAATCTGGAACAAAAACTACAAACTGCTGGAGGAACTCAGTGGGTCAGGCAGCGTCTGTGGAAGGAAATGGACTGTCAACATTTTGGGTTAAGAGATAATGGGAGGGTTATGAGTAGTGAGGGGTACTACATAAATTGCTGTTGTTTTATCGCTTCAAACCTACAAGTAACACTTGAATTGTTGACTCATTTGGTGTGTATGGTCTGGTACTAACCAAAACCACCTCTTTGTTTGGCAGCACGTCGCCAGTGGTGTGTGATCATTGTCCTTCTCGTCATCCTGGTCGTAGTTCTCGTACTATTCTTCACTCTGTGACTACTGAGTTGGCGACAATTAACGTGCTGTACAGTGGGATGGGTTGGGGTGGGGGTTGGTGGCTGCCAGGGACAATTGGTGACTGGAGCATCTGTCCCTAGAGAGTTGGAACAACGTGGCGTCCCATCCTGGTCGAGACATGATACCAGCCTGTTTGAATACACCAGTGTGTTCTGAAAGTACATGACCAAGCTTGCTGTGTGAACACAAGGGAAAGGAATGTAAAGAATTGCATTTTTATTTAGTTACTTGTATGTGTACAGTGAATACAAGGCAGTTTTGGTCAGAACTTTATCTTCAATCATTTTAATACATAATGCATTCAGATCAGCAACAGTAGCAGAAGAACCCCTGGCTTGCCAGCAATGATGGGAACCCAGGGGGTTAATCTGCACATAATGAACTTCATGTTTAAAAATAGTGTGCCTTAAATTCTGTGGCCAGGTTTCCATAGACTCCTGTTATTTGAAGAAGTGATTGGAATTAAGGGAACAGAGATTGTGATATTCCTGAGTTGTTGGGAACCGTGCAGGTCATGCATGCAGGCTGGAGATCATGGTTGATGTATGGTACACTTGTGAGTGCATTCGTATGACCCCCTTCGGGCCTTGGATTTCTCCTGGTTGTGAGTAAAATATCGGTCCAGGGAACTAAATGCACAATCTATGCTGGCATTCCAGTTTATTGCTAAGAAATCAATAGATTTTACAATTGAAATTCTCAAAATCAGGCAGAATGCTGGAGATTATTTGACCCAGGTTGGAAATACACATAGGTTCTTGCCAACTCCTACTGTTGATGGATGGTTTTCTTTCCAGTGAGAATCATTGGCAAACATGTGGGAGCAGGAATATAGAGAACTGTTTGTTCACGAGTTTTGAAATATTGTGTTTTGGATGAAATGTTAAACCAAGATGCTATCTTCTCTCTTAAGCACAGTTTTTCTCCCCCTCCAGCATCATGAACAGTATTTCAGATAGAATCTCAGCTTGTGGAGCAGATATCTATTCGTCCTCCTTTCTGATCTCAGGCACGCACCTTTAAGTTGGGTCAAGATCAGTCTCCAGTTCTTCTGTCAAGAGTAAACATCTGTCCCTATGTTAGTAGGAGAAAGGTCTGTGTAAAATGTTTGCCTCTGTATACCCCACATTCTGTTGTACTCTTAAAGGAACAGGAGCCACAGCCATTGGGTAGGTCTGATGCTTTTCTATAATGTTCCACCTTCATAAAGCAGGCTGGAGATTGGGCACAGCTCCCAGTTTCAAACACCAAGGACGTGGGCAAGTAGTCCAAATGAGTAACACTTTTACATTGTGTTGAGAGGCCAAGTTTGTACTTTTATTTTTGTACATCTTATTCTATGGATTATTTCAGAATATATTTTGTTTGCCTTTGCAATAGCTTTTTAATGCCCCTCACATTTTGTCAATGTATAATTAAAGTGATTAATAAATTATGTGTCAAAAAATTCTTCAGCTATTCTGTGGGAATAAAAGTAATTTAAAATAAACTTGTGCTTCTCATCCATGCTCTTTACACGATGCCAGAAGGGCTTTAGCAGTGGGGTGTTGGGTTTTCAATGGATGTTCTTCAGATCAGACAGGTGTGTATATGGGTTTATCTGACCAGATTGGGAATGCCACAAGATCCTATCCCTCACCTGGGAGCACTTGTTTTTAACAAGAACCACTGGGGAATAATTCGGGACAGATGTAACAACCATGCGTAATAACAACCTACGCAACAGTTTTTATTGAGTTAATTGGTCTGACCCAATGAGAATTCTTCTAGCAGTTACAGTTCAAAGGGCCTCTAGTTGGGGAATTACTTGTGGAATATGCAGAACTAACTTTGCTGATCAAATGGTTGTAATTTCAATCCACTTCCTTTTGAAACTCTCATCTCGTGTGCCTTTGTTACCTCACAATGAGATCGTTCCATCAGAATCCTTTCAAGCTCTCTTCCTACTGCTAGTGAATTTATCATCCACAGCTCTACCATCTGTCCCAGCCCCCACAAAGTCATGTTCACCCCTCATCCATCTGCTTCCCCAGGAGGTAGTGCTCCACTGTACTATATGAACAATGTGGAAGTCTTGGGGTGCTGAGGAGATTTATCAAGATGCTGCCTGGATATGAGAGCATGCTTTACAAGGAGATGCTAAACAAGCCAGGGCTTTTGGAGTGGAGGAGGATTAGAGATGTTTAAGATGATGAAACATTTTTATAAACTTGTGGTTCTTATCCATTGTTATACTGTACAATGCCAGAAAAGCTTTAGCAGTGGGTGTTGGTTTTCCAGAGGGTGAAAACGGCTAATACTAAAGAATATAATTTTAAGGTGATTGAAGGAAAGTATTGTGGAGATTTCAGAGGAAGATTCTTTTTATACTCAATGATAAGTGTGTAGAATGCCCTGCCAGGGCTGCTGGTAGAGGCAGATACATTAGGGACATTTAAGAGACTCCTAGGCACATGGATAAAGGAAAAATGAGGGCTATGTGGAATGGAAGCATTAGATTGATCTTGGAGTGGGTTAGAAATTTGGTGTATCAGTACTGTTCTGTGTTGTAATGTCTCAATCTTCCCACTCCCTCCCATCTTGTCTTGTCCTTCTGTAGCCTTACAGACCTGAGGTTTTTGCACACCCAAAATTCTGATATTGTTCATTCTTAAATGTAATGGCTTCAGTTCCTGTAACAGTGTCTCCAGCTGCCAAGGTCCTAACTTCTGCTGCAACAAAGAATCTGCTGGAGGAATTCAGAGCACGTTAAACAGCTTGCGAGGTGGGGAGGAATTGTCAATATCTTTGGATCATGACTGAGTGGAGAGAAGGGGCAAGGAAGAGACAAGATGACATGCAGTTTGAGCCAAGGAGGGCAAGGTGAGGGGTAGAGTTGGAAAACATAACAGATGGAGCCAAATGGGGGAAAGGGGGGGGGGGGGATGAAGGTGGAGACAGCTGCTGAAGGGTGGCAAGCAGGAGCACAAAAGGATACCAGAGATGGAATCTAATACGTAAGGCAGGTGATAATGGTAGGGTGGGGTGGGGTAGGGTAGACAGTAGAGGATACGTGAATGGAAGATGCAACCTGGAGAAGGCAGGTGAAATATGTGGATAGTCAGTAGATGCAATCCAGTGAAGGAAGGGGATGAAAATAGGTGGATAGAGCATATTGCTTCTTGCTTCAGATGCAGCATCTGTACTCTCGGGTCTCCAAATTGATGCAGTTCTGTCAGCCTCGCTCTCCACAATTCTCTTTATGCTTCCCTCTTTAAAAACTAGGCCTCTCATTTTTAAAGTTATGGTCCCTGGAATATTTTGATAGTGCTAGATTAATGGAAATTGTTTCTGCAAATACACCCATGTTAGCTTCTAGGTTAGACAGTGAGTAACTAAGCAAGAAGGAAAAAACTTGCCTTTTTAATAGTCACAGGCTATGAGATACACAAACTTTACAAGTATCAGTTATTATAAGCAGCAGCTGGAAAAAAATTTATGCACAAGTATTTTGTACAAAACTGTTATGATATTAAAAATGCAGATCTGCATGAACAACAGAGATGACACTGATATACATGTAAGGCAACAGCGACAAGCCTTCAGCAAAGAACCTGGACTTGTATGATAATCTCCACCCCCACCTCTCTGAACTAAATTTAAATTGACAGCAGTTAAGCCAAATAAGAACTATATATACATATTAGCCTAAAATGCTTTAAATTATTTTGTTTAAAGTAGCTTTAAAAAAACGTTCATTAGAGATTGCAGGTAAAAGTGCAGGCATCAGGTTTGAATTGCCTTCTCAGGTGAGAGAGAAGTTTAATAGATAATAGATGGATTTTATTGGGATGGCCAAAGACAATTTTGGCACCCTCTGTAAACCCATTTTTGTTCAGTTCTTCGAGCCCAGCTTCATTAGGCCAGAGCAGAGAGCAGGCTCTTAATTGCAGGATTCCCAGAGTTATGTAACTCATAAATGGAGAAACTGCTAAAATTGATATTTGTATTAAATCTATATTTTGTTTCCTACCACTGGCCCCATTGTTTGAAATCCTGATGATTTGTTTCTCCTTTACATTCTTATCCCATTGATAATTTTTGTTTTGTGACTTGCTTATACCAGTCCAAATGTGGTTTATATCTGTTTTTAAAAAAAGCAGGTTACAGCCTGCCTGCCACCTTATTAATACACAGGCTGTACTGCTGCTCATCAAGGCAGTGGCACATTGAAGGCTGGAACCTGAAATAAATTATTTAAACCAGCACTCAATATTACAGTGAAATCACTGAACCTTAAGTCTCAAAGTACAGAATTTCATGGACCCAGCCATTTCCCATTCACTCCAAATAAAAGGATTTCTACTCCTTGATCCACTTCCCATTAAATATCACTTAACAGACCTCTGTCAATTAAATTACTTCCCATTCATTCCAGTTACATGTATTCTCACTAATCAAGCCACTTAGGATTAATTATGCCCAAATGAATTCTCACATTTTGTAGTCAGTGCATTAGTTAGCCATATTTTGTTAGCACACTAATATTTTTTAAATGAAAATATCCAAATTTGGATGCAGTTATGGTACAACTATTTTGAAGCATTATCTTTAGTCAAATGATGAATATACATTAAATATTAGAACTGTGAATTAAGGTAGCTCTCATCTAGGTAATACATTTAATCTTTCACTGATTGTGATGGTTGCAGATCTTACAGAGAAGGGATAACATTTCAATGAATACAATTTTCCAACAACAAAAAAATACTTCCATCTGGATGATGTTTCTATGGTTTCTAAAATCTTAAATTGCTTCAGCATCAGCATCATACATTCCTAAGTTGGGGTGCAATGGTCAGGTGTGAGGAGAAACCCCCTCTACCTTGATCAAACATCCTCAATTACATTCCTTAAATGCAAAATCAAAGAATAGAACTAAGGTATTTTACCTTGCATTAAAATGGATTTAATACGGGATCTCCATTACATTGGTGCCCTTATTGCAAGAGGGGTGAGAGATATATGATAGAGGCATTTTACACTGCATTAGATGAAGAGCATTATAACCTTAAAGCCTCTTACCACCATCACCCCACCCTGTTTTCTGCAAGTATTCCATTTCATCCTCCCAATTCCTCTGGCTCCATCACATCCATGCTGGTGACACCTTTCATGCCACTGTTCTCAAGGAGCCTTCCTTTTCCCTAGCTACGGCCGTGGCTCCATCACTGTCAACAGAGCTCTGCACTGTATTTAATTTGTCTCCTACAGATCTCCTCTTGTGCTCTCTTCTGACCCAGGGCAAGGGCAGGGTCCTTACTTTCCATCCAGCCTCCAACTCCACACTCAACAGAGCACACACTGCCATTTTAGACATGATACCACGTCAAAATGGGTCATCCCAATCTCTCCATGCAGCACTCTGAAAGAACTGATTATTCCATGCCTCTCTGGCTCACTCTTTCATCTCCACCAACATCCGCCCCACCTTTGTACAGCATCATCCCTTACAGACACGTGAGGGGTAGAATCTAATCTTTTACCACTTCCCTTCCTACCATCTAAAAACCCAAACCCTCCCCCTTTACTTGCAGTCACAGTGATACAGCATGGGCTTTTGCTTGGTGTTCACATCAATATTGGACCAAATCCAGACTGGATGATTATACCATGCAACACCTCTGTTCAGTCTTCACAGATAACACTTAAGCTTCAAATTGCCTCTCATCTTAACTCCATCCCACACAGGCTTTTATTTCTGGTCTTTTGCATTGTTCCAACTCAAGCTTGACTAACACCTCATCTTTCCAACTGAACATATTACAGTCCTTGGGTCTCATCAAATTCAAGCTACCAGCAGTTTTGATATTTGTATCACTTGGATGATGATATCTATTTTTGCCTCTGTTTTCTTCCCTGTTTGCAGCTCCTTCAGACAGTTCAGCTGTGATCAACAAAAGTTCAACACCACCAGCCGCACTGGCAATCACTCTCCAATCACCACTTGACCCCAAGCTTCCAATTCTCCATCCCACTCAGACATTTCCTTTGATCTCTCCACCTACCCTGCAAATAAAAACATGTTTGGGTTCTATTTTTCCTATTATTCATAAAGGATCATGAACACAACAGTTACCATCTGACTGGCTGAGTGTGTTTATTTTACCACAGGAATGAAACTGGACTGTATTACTCTTTGGGCAGTATGAAATACGTGCACTCTTATTTTTCAATATATCTCCCTGTTTATCCGATATAAGCCCTTGTATTCCTGTGAATCAGCAGAGAACTGGACCTCAGCATCTTAGAATCAGAGTCCCAATCCACAGACCCTCAAACAAGATTCTTGCAAATAACAATTGGAACTGTAGACTTTAATATGCACAAGGAAGGTCTGATGGTACCCTATGGCGGAGAAACAGAATATTATACAAAACAAAACAAAACTGAATACTGGGATGTGTTGATTTACCAGAACTTCTCAGTTATTTTTCCATGAAATTCCTCCTCAGTTATTCTTCCCTGAAATTTAAAAAATTTTTTCCCTCCACAAATGCCATTGTACCTGCTCAGAAAAGTTTGTTGTGCGGTAAAAGTAAAATCCCCTTCATGATACCAACCTATCTGCCAGTTCAGTTGACTAGACTTCACTGTGGCAAAATACATACACCTAAGCATTTCAACCCATGATTTCTCAGTCTCCTAACACTGGTTACTCACATGATCACCATCAGTCAAAAGTCTGAGGCCTTTTGAAAAAGTGTCTTAAATTTCTTGAAAAATTAATTGTTGGTATTTTTAATATAGAACAAACCCACTATTGAATCATGCAGCTAGTCATCACCTCCTCTCTCATGGCTTCCTTTTCTTGTTTATGTTCCCTGAAATAGTTATGTGAAGAAATGTTAATAAAAGAGGCAAGAATGAAATAGGATATTGTGACAGAAGAATTTTGTTAGAAAGGGACCACTTTTCCTCCAAAAAGACACGATCAAGAAAATAAATCATGTACATGTTGAGAAATGTGTGATTGGCATAAAAGCTCCAAGTGATCTCCACTTACCAAAGGCAACATTCAACATGACAAGAATCAACACTTATTATCTTCACAAGATGCCATTATTTGAACCCAAAAGTAACCAGAACGACAAGCTCCTGCAGTGGCTTGTGCCATCCACCTACTAATTCTACAGTAATTCCATTTTCTTTTATTCTTCCCACCAACAAGCCCCTAGATTCTGCCTCTCATTTACATACCAGGTGCAATTTACAGCGACCAATTCACCTACCAACCCACATGGAGGACTAGAGTAGGGAGAACATGTGAACTTTACACAGTCACCCTTTATTGTTGGGGGGAAATCTCCATTTAATGCAGGTTGGCATTTCCATTGTATCCTGGATAATGGACTATCTGACTGGTAGAACGAAGTTTGTGCACCTTCAGAACTGTGTGTCAGATAAGGCTACAAGCAGCATTGAGGCCCTGCAGGGAACTGTATTGGCTCCCTTCCTGTTTACCCTGTATATCTCAGACTTTAGATAAAACAATGAGTCATGTCATCTGCAGAAATACTTTGATGACTCAACAATAGTTGGGTTTATAAAGAGAGGACAGGGGTATGAATACAGGGCCCTGGTGGAGGACTTTGTCAAATGGTGAAAGCTGAATCATCTGCAGCTCAACATCAGTAAGACAAAGGAGATGGTGATGGACTTTTGGAAGACTAAGCCTGCATTGCTCCCTGTTGCTATTGATAGTGAGGACCTGCAAGTACCTGGGGGTGAACATGGATGACAGAATTGAGTGAAGCACCAACACAGAGGCTGCATATAAGGGCCAGAGTCACCTCTACTTCCTGAGGAGACTGAGGTCCTTTTGAGCATGCAGGCCTCTCCTTCACATGTCCTATCAGTCTGTTGTCGCCAGTCCAATCTGGTGTGCTGGGGCTGTAGTAGAACAAAGGAATCTATGGAAAATCCTGACAATTCCAGACAATGTTTCTCACCCTCTGCATGCACCTTGGCTGAACAGTGGAGCACTTTTAGTAATAGACTAAGACAACCACGCTGTTCCAAAGAGCACTATATTATGTTATTCTTACCATTGGCCATTAGGCTCTCTAATGAGTCAACCTATAGGCAGGGAAGTGATGGCCCCCTACTGTTAGACTGTTTGAGATAACTTATTTTTTATTCTTTCTTACTTCTCTTCTAATTTTTGTATATCTGTGCAATTGTAATGCTACTGTGACACTCATTTCTTTTGTGATCTATAAAGTATCTACCTATCTAGACAGTAGTAGAGCTCAGGAATAAACCATGTTTCTTGCACCACAAGGTAATAGCTCTAGCTTAAATAGTCCATATTCAAATACAGCCTGATTATGGAATGTTGGACTATAGACTCAGTTAGTAAATGTTCCCAATAGACTCAGACTTTCTCTCTCTCTCACACACACATACATTCTCAATCTCAAGCCACAGTATTCAAAAATTACATTATCCCATGATTCTTTCTGGAAAGCATTCTTTTATCCACACCTTGGCATAGGCAAATAATGCCTACTGGTGTGTGGATGGCTTAGTTATATTGACCATTAACCAGCAGTTAAAACAGGAGGACAAGGAAAACCAGCAGTAGGTTTAGAACAGAAGAAGACTGTGCATGACGGACCTGGTCTCTATTGTGGTCTTTACATGGAGCTTACTGGAACAGGATATTCTAATCAAAGGAAGAGATTGCCAAATGCCCTGTGCAACAATGACAACAGTAACTAAGGCAGCAATCACCTGCTATCAATACAAGCCTTCCAATGGCTGTGCAATTCTTTGAGGACATAAAAGAATCTAGCCTAGATTCAGTATAACAGACTTCAAAACATTTAAAAAAAAAATTCAAACCCATAAAATTAAGATTTTATAGAATGGTATGAGAAAGTGGATATTCACCACCAGAGTCTTTTTCTCTCCCTCCCTAAAGATCCAATGTGGTTCCGATGGTAAAGTCCTCCTCTGGCAGATGCAGGATAATTATGGAGACTTCACCTCTGAAGTCTGAGCTGATGCTCTGGTGGTGTACTAAGGAAGTGCAGTACTGTTATGAGTCATCTTTTCAGCTAAGATATTAAACAGCTCTCCACCTTATCATAAATCTGGTACTATTTCACAGATGAACAAAGGGAGCTTTTTCCATTACTGACCCATTATTTTTCCCTCAACCAATATCACCGAACAGGCTATCTAGACACAGTGACATGGCTATCTGTAGAAGCTGGTAGGTCCAACTGATTTCCTATATGATAACTGTGGAACAGCTTCAGAATTTAATAGAGTACATGGAAGGAAGGGGCCTGGAGGGTTATGGTGCTGAGTATGGACAACTGGAACTAGCAGGGAGGGTTCTGTGGTCAGCAAGGATGTGTGAGCGTAAGGCCCCACTTCTGTGCTACATTACTCTTTAATAATAAAAAAGAACTGCATTAGTTTTTAAGCCCTTTAAACTTTGGAAATGTAGTAATTTTTTCTTTTGCTTTCCCTATACTGTGTCAACTTCTCATCAGTTAAAGTAATTTTCACTTTTCAAGAAATATTTATGGCACAGCATTTTACTTCTAGCATGTCAATCTTGTACACAGCCCTAGTGCTGTATTTCATATCAATGGCTTTGGTTATGGGAGCATATACGTACTCAGCCAATTTTGTGTTAAAGTGAAAAAACACATAACATGGACATCACGAATTTCAGAGCAGGTATGGTAATGTCTGATACAGCTGTGGACTCTCCTACACCACCTCGCCACTAACACAACACACTCAATATGTTATCTGTCAATTTTACACGGGAGCCACCCCACAGCACAAAATTATGCACAATACGTTATACTTTGGCAACTGCTGGAAGAGTTTTGTGTCATTTCAATTTCAAAGGATGTGCTGACAATGGAGAGGGTACAAAGGAGGTTCACAAAAATGATTCTGGGATTGAATGCTTGTCATATAAAAAGCATTTGTTGGCTCTGGGCCTGTGCTCACTAGAATTCAGAAGAATGAAGAGTGACCTATCGAATGTTAAAAGGCCTCAATTGAGTGTATGTTTCCTATGATGGGCGAGTTTAAGACCCAAGGACACAGCCTCAGATTAGAGGGGTGCCCTTTTTGAACAGAGATGAGGAGGAATTTCTTTAACCAGAGAGTGGTGAATCTGTAGAATTCATTGCCACAGGTGGCTGTGGAGGTTAAGTCTTTAGGTATAAAGGCAGAGATTGATAGGTTCTTTGTTAGTCAGGGTATGAAGAGATATGGGAGAAGGCAGGATATTCGGGCTAAGAGGGAAATGGATTAGCCACGATGAAATGGTGGAGCAAACTCAATGGGCCAAATGACCTAATTCTGCTCCTAGGCAAGTGCCTAAATTATCACACCAGTTCTTTGACCTTCTACCTGTTTCACACCCATATTCATGATAAACCAGACTTCCAATTACAAATACATAATTGATGGTTGAGATGAGATTTAATGGGGATTGTCAAAGTTACGGAGAAGCTTTAATAGAATTGAGGGGAAATCTCAATTCACTGCTCGAGTAATCCACAACCAGAACATTAAAAAATGATCTTGGGAGGAGTGAGGCATATTTAAATTTAAAAAAAACAATGACTTGGAATACATTGAATGGGAAAACTATAAAGATATCAATAAGATTGAAAGAGTACAGGGGAAATTTACAAGGAAGTTGCTGGGACTTGAGGACCCATGTTAAGGGAAAAGGTTTCACAGGTTAGGACTTTATTTCCTTGAGTATAGGAGAAAGAGGTATTTGATAGAGGTATACAAAATTATGAGGGGTATAGATAGGGTAAATGCAAGCACACCTTTTCAAATGAGGATGGTTTGGACTAGAACTGGAGGCCATAGATTAAGGGTGAAATTCTTAAGGGGAACTTCTCTCGGACGGTGGTGTGAGTGTGGAACAAGCTGCCAGTGGAAATGGTGGATGCAGGTTCAATTGAAACTTTCAAGAGAAGTTTGGATAGGTTGGATGGAAGAGGAATGGAGCAGTAGGGTCCAGGTTTTGGTCAATAGGACTAGGCAGAATTACAGGTCAGCACGGACTAGATGAACTTCAGGATTTGTTTCTGTGCTGTAGTGCTTTATGCCTCTATTTGGAAGGAAAAGTATGTAACTGAGGAGTGATGGTAAAGGAGCTGCAGCATGGGACTATTTGCAAATTAAGTGCCAGCCCAGGGATGATGATTAATAGCTTTTTAAATTAGGTCATTTTCCTAGCTTATTTGTTATTTTGCTATTCTGATGGAGAACCTCCAATTTATACCTTCGTTTAAATGTAAGTTCGACTACTCTGCTGCCAGTATCCCAACTAAAGTGGTATAGACTGGTTCGTATTTAAAGTTTTTGTCCTTGTTCAAATTCTTCTTTTTCTCTCTATTGTCCAAACCATAACTCTTAGATCTCTGCATTCTTAATTTGAACCCCTTGTTCTTTAGTGATTTGAATGATGGCCACATCTTCAATTACCAAGGGCTCAATTTCTGGAATTCCTTCCCTAAGCTATCCACGTCTCTACCCTCTCCAGACCTCTTTGACCAAGCTTCTTCTCTAATATCTTGTTACACAGTTCACCATCAATTTTTGCCAATGCTGCTGTGGGACACTATCTATATTATAATAGTTGTTGCAGATTGCAGCGTTAGGGTAACCATTATCCACTGCATATACCTGTTGGAGAAAACATTACTTAAAAAATTGTTTTATTGTGGAGCTGTTTGGCGAAAATGATTTGGTCTTTTTTTGGGAGCAAAGGGGACACTGGCTTGAAGATTTTGTGCCTGAAGTCTAAAGCCAGCCTAGAGAATGTGGGAATATGTTTGCAGTCAAGAAGCACAACATTTATTATCACCTACTGGTCTCTAAGCTGTATTCCTTTACTGATATTCTGCACTGTTCTACAGATTTCAAAAATTTGAATAACAATCTACACATAGTGACCATCTTATTAGGTACACTTGCTTGTTAATGCAACTAACTAATGAGCCAATCATGTGGCAGCAACTCAATGCAGAAAAACCATGCAGACATGGTCAAGGGGTTCAGTTGTTGTTCAGACCAAACATCAGAATGGGGAAGAAATGAGATCTAAGTGATTTTTACTGTGAAATAATTGTTGGTGCCAGAGAGGATGGTTTGAATATCTTAGAAACTGCTGATCTCTTCAGAGTTCCACACTTAATAGTCTCTAGAGTTTACAGAGAATAATGGGAAACTCAAGTCACAGTTCTGGGGCCAAAATGCCTTGTAAAAGAGAAAGGTCAGAGGAGATGGCCAGACTTGTTCAAGCTGACGGCAAGGCAACAGTAACTCAAATAAATATGTTACAGCTGTGGTGTGCAGAAGGGCACCTTTGAACACACAATATGTTGAACTTTGAAGTATATGGGCTTCAGCGACAGAAGACCACATGAAGTTCTACTCTTGCACCTAATATAATGGACACAGAGTATTTTAGTTCAATTTTGTAAGTAAATTTTCACAAGGCTAGAACTGGTCAGCCTTCCAAGGAAAGACTAGAACTGTGGGAATGTTGCTTGGTTTTATTTTTCACAACTTCTGGACTCAAAATGATTGTTGTAACTTGACTGAAAGAAAGACACTCATGAGAGATGTTACACAGTGCACCAATAACAACCAGACCCATCACACAGAAGGCAAGAAGGTCATTTGGATAACCATCCATGGCCTGCACTGAATTCCTGCTTCTTGCTGATATGGAGAGGAATTACAGAATATTTTCTCTCTCGACCTACCCTGTTTCTTTTCTGCCTATGACAAGTAGATTACATGCTTTAACTAGAGTTACAGCAAAACAGAATTTAAGTTAACTGGCTAACAATGGAGATGTTAATGATCTAGATTTATGACTTCTAATCTCATCAGAGCAGCTGTGGATTTTAATGTCAGTATTATATAAATTAAGAATGAAAAGCTAGAATCAGTGATAGTAACCTTGAAAACCAGATTACTGCAGAAAAACCCACTGTATCAAGCAGAGAAGTAAATTTACCATTCCTTGTTCATTTCCAGTATATAATCAGTTTAAGGGGCAATTGGAAACAAGTAATAAATGCTGGACTTGCTAGTGACACCCTCATCCTGCAAGCATCTGAGGGATGATGAGAAGCTAACGTACCGAATGGAGGACTTTGAAAGGAATTTAATGGGATCTGTTATGACATGATGAAATAAGTGGGGAGGCATTGCTTGTTTTAAATTAGTTTCGAGGGAAGATGACTCAGTTGGAACCCTTTGGTAAAACATGAAGATGCAGCTCCAAATTAAGTTGCATGCTTTAGCAGAGAAAATCTGTAGTATAATTAATGCAATCAAAACCTTCATCGATACGAACTTTAGCAAATGTTAAGTAACATGGAGCAGCAATCTCAGTGTGTGAAGTCTGCCTTTACTCGCTAGTTAAAACTCTATTCAACAAGAGCTGCTAGACAGTCCACAAAGTGTTAGAGATTATTGCAAATGCGATTAAAAAGCAGTTCAAAAAAATCCTTCAAGACAGTAGCTTAATGAGACTACTATTAAATATTACCATAGTGTCGATTTAGTAAAACAACCAAAAAAAATGCACAAGACACAAAATTTGTGTCAGCTTCTGGTTTTCCCATTAACACGTAACAGTGTCACCTTCAAATCTTCAGATAGAGAGGGAGGGGAGGGCCGGGAAACCAAGCGGAGAGTTGGAAGCGTAACTGTCTTCATTTCGGACAGATGTCTCAACCTGCCCGATTAATCTAGGCTACAAGCTTTCAGGGTTCAACCTAGGCGGAGTCTCAAGGAAATGGGCAATAACATTTAACAAGTGCCCCACCCACCCACAACCCTTGGAATTGTGCAATACCTAACCTATAGTACCCCTTCCCCATCCCCACCCCATTCATATCTTTAAGACTCACTGATGCAGAATAAATAGGTTCTTGTTGTCTTTGCGCTACTTGGGTGTGTTAAGAAGCCAGCTTGTTTGCCATTCTGCATTTCACGCGCCATTCTAGGTTGAACCCTGGATTCTGACACCTCCTTCCACAACACTCGTCATTGGGCTGACTCCAAAGAAGATCCCGCCTCACCCTCATGGCTGGCAGCCTCAAAACCCTGCTCTGCATTCAGTACATCCGGTTCCAGATTGAGCCCGGTAGTGTCCGAGATAAAGGAGTGGTAGGCGTCCCCTTCCACCATCAGCAGCTTCAGCTTGGGAATCCAGCTCTTGCGGACCACACGCCGAGCATTGGTACACATGTCCGCGGCAATGGCATTCATCTCGCTCTCCTTGAAGTTGGGGGCAAAATTCTGGCAGTAGACTGCAGATAAACAACGATAAGGTTAGAGCAAAATGGCTCAATGAATAGCACCCTCATCAGAATATCCTGGGTTCAAGATCCACTCCAATGACTTGAACATAAACATTTACATGTGTCTATACATGCAAAATGCTGGAGGAATCAGCAGCTTAGGCAACATCTCTGAAAGGGAATTAAACAGTTGATGTTTTGCACTGAAACCCTTCATTAAATGATTATATTCAGGTCCTGTTTATTCCTCTCCATAGATGCTACCTGACTTGTTAGTTCCCCCAACATTTTGTGCGTGTTGCTCAAGATTTTCCATCATCTGCATAATCTTTGATGTGTATAAAAGTGAATCTACATTACTGCAACACTCGGGAAGTGCAGCAATATTGAATTACCATTTTCTCACTGAAACAATAAATCAAAATCCCACTTGCTTCTGAAAATCCCAGGCACATTATCAACATTGCAGTCTTAAAATTAAATTCCCCTCATTGTTTCTGCTCTCTCTCTCGAGCCTTGCTCAGATATAGATTTGGCGGCTGACAGTCTCCATGTGAGAGACTGGTAGGGATTATAGACAAGTATGATCTGCCTCTTAGCCAACTTCCCAACAGTTTCTCTGTGTAACACTGGTGATGGGAAAACCTAATTAATCAGCGGAATACTAGATACTGATAAGATTTGGGGTCATAAGCCAGCATTTCCTATCCCTACAGGTTTTCCTGTATTGTTAAATTAAAACACTTCAGAACAGAGAACAGCAATTTAGTAACTTGGATGTGTCCTAAAACAGGAAGAACAACGGAGTTGCATCAATTATATATAATTAAATACAATTGGCAAGGAAAATTTTGACTATGGATATATTTGACTACTGTAGAAACCTAGTCTGGTTCTCTAGCAACCTTTGGGTAAGGAAATTTGCTGTCTTTACCCTTTTTGGCCAACAGGTGACTCCAAACCCACAGCACCGTGACTGCCTCTTAAACAGCTTCTGAATAGCCAAGCAAGCCGTTGAGAAAAATGGGATAGGGAGGGAGAAGAGAAGCATTAATGTTCATGGTGGTCCCCAGACACACAGAAGGACTTGGCATTTTGTGCTTTCACCTCTAAACTCCCACTACAGCAACATTAACAAGCTTTTATGTAGCATCTATAATGAAGTATAATTAGCATCTGATGAAGCTGAGGCTTTATAAGGCACAGGTCAAACTGGAGTACTGAGGCTTTATAGGTCAAACTGGAGTACTGAGAACAGTTTTGGCCTCTAATCTAAAAGATACTCTGGCATTGGAGGGTCCAAAGGAAGTTCACAAAAATGATTCTGGGATTGAAAGTATTAATATGAGAAACAGTTGACGGCTCTGGGTCTGTAGCTAGAGTTATATAGAATAGGGGTGAGGGGGAGATGATCTTATTGAAACACAATGAATTTTGAATATAGAGTGGATGTGGAGAGGATATTTCCAATAGTGGAGGTGTATAGGACCAGAGGGCACAGCCTCAAAATACAGGGATATCCCTTTACAATAGAGATGAGGAGGAATTTCTTTATCCAGAGGTTAGTGAATCCGTGGAATTCATTCCCACAGACGAATATGGAGGCCAGGTCTTTGGATCTACAGTGGATTCCAATTAATTGGGACACATCAGGACCAGTACATTTTGGCCCAATTTAGCAACTATCCAATTAGCCCAAAATTCATGGAAATAGTTAAAAAGGTATAGAAAAGACAAACTGTGGCGACCCACTTTCTGCGCAGGTGAACTGGCTCACAAATAGCCAGCGCGTGGGAAGAGACTTTGGTAATGCACCCCTGACGTCATTTCCGCCCGGAGAGGGCGGGCGCTAGGGATTAAATGCCAGTGCCACAAAGTTTGAATAAACTAGTCTCGAAACAACTTACCAACTGCGTGTCATTATTTCAGCGCTGTGTGTAGCACATCACTACATTGGTGACCCCGACAGTCCAAACGGGATTTGGACCAAAGATGACCTACTCTGCATCTGTTCACGCAGTTTCGCTAAAACTGCCGACTTTCTGGACGCTGCGACCACGGGTGTGGTTTAGCCAAGCAGAAGCCCAGTTCCAGATTCGGCAGATATCTTCTGATTCCACGCGTTACTATCACGTGGTGAGCACCCTTGACCAGGAGACGGCCGCCCAGGTTGCTGATTTCATACAGTCATCCCCGGAAGAAAGTAAATATGAAGCATTCAAAGTGCTGCTCATTGGGACCTTTGGCCTCTCACGGCATGAGTGGGGTGCCCGCCTGCTTCACCTGGACGGTTTGGGAGGCAGACTGCTGTCAGCATTGATGAACGAGATGCTGTCCCTGGCTGATGGACACAAGCCCTGCCTCATGTTCGAGCAAGTGTTCCTAGAGCAACTGCCCGAGGACATACACCAGCTGCTGGCCGACGCAGATTTCAGTGACCCCCGGAAGGTGGCGGCCCGGGCAGACGTGCTGTGGAAAGCCAAGAGGGAGAGTCCGTTGGTCAGGTTACCAGGCCACGTGCCCAACAGCGGACCAGACCAGGCCCGGCAGGGGGGCGCACACAGCACAGAGGCAGGAGTGAGGAGGCCTGCGAACAGTGGTGTTTCTACCACCAGCAGTGGGGCACAAAAGCCCGCTGTTGTCACCCAACCTGCAAGGGCCAGGGCCAGCTGCCGCTAATGACTATGGCGGCTGACCACCAGGACAGCCTCTTGTACATCTGGGACAAAAAGTTGGGACGCCGCTTCTTGGTCGACACCGGAGTAGAGATTAGCGTCCTGCCCCCAACGGGGTACGACACCCGCAACAGGAAGCCAGGACCCACCCTGAGGGCCGCAAACGGCAGCACGATACGGACCCACGGCACCCGCACAGCACAGCTGCAGTTCGGTGCCAACCAGTTCACATGGGACTTCACATTAGCCGCCATGGCCCAACCACTCCTGGAGGTGGACTTCTTGCGAGCTCACAGCCTGCTGGTCGACTTGCAAGGGAAAACACTGGTACATGCCAAGATTTTCCATACGTTCTCCCTGGGTGAAGCCAAGTTGCCGGCCCCACACCTGGACTTCATCACGCTGCTGGACAATGAATTCACCAGAATCCTGGTGGACTTTCCATCGATTCTGGCACCGCAGTTCACGGCAGCCATGCCCAGACACGGGGTACAGCTCCACATCCCGACCCAGGGACTACCCCTCCACGCCCGCGCATGAAGGCTCCCCCCGGAAAAGCTCCGCCTGGCGAAGGAGGAGTTCAATAGGATGGAGGAATTGGGGATCGTATGGAGGTCCGACAGCCCATGGGCCTCTCCCCTGCACATGGTGCCCAAAGCAGCCGGGGGTTGGAGACCATGCAGAGACTACCACAGACTGAATGAGGCTACAACTCCAGAACGCTACCCCGTGCCGCACATACAGGACTTTGCAGCAAACCTGCATGAGGCAAGATTCTTTTCCAAAGTAGACCTCGTCCAGGGATACCATCAAATCCCGGTGCACCCTGAAGACATCCCCAAAACAGCACTCATCACCCCGTTCGGCCTGTTCGAGTTCCTCCAAATGCCGCACAGATGTTCCAGCAGCTAATGGATGCGGTGAGATGCGACCTGGACTTTGCGTTCATCTATTTGGATGACATCCTATAGCCAGCAGTTGTCGTCAGGAGCATCTGTCTCACCTCCGCCAGCTCTACTCCCGCCTGAGTGATTTTAGCCTCACGATCAAACCGGCCAAATGCCAGTTCAGTCTCGATACCAACGACTTCCTGGGCCACAGGATTACCAAAGACGGGGCAACACCTCT
This sequence comes from Hypanus sabinus, assembly GCF_030144855.1. Classification (NCBI taxonomy): domain Eukaryota; kingdom Metazoa; phylum Chordata; class Chondrichthyes; order Myliobatiformes; family Dasyatidae; genus Hypanus; species Hypanus sabinus. Next base: position 85,318,648 of record NC_082721.1, read on the forward strand.
GCCTGCCAAGGTAGACGTGATCCGCCACTTTGCCCGGCCCAACACAGTCAAAGGCCTGCAGGAGTTCGTTGGTATAGTGAACTTCTACTACCGTTTCCTCCCCTCAGCAGCCCGTATCATGTGTCCTTTGTACACCCTGATGTCAGGTAAAGGCAAGGACATTACTTGGGACGAGGAGGCCGCGGCTGCTTTCGTTAAAGCCAAGGAAGCCTTGGCAGATGCCGCGATGCTGGTGCACCCCAGAACAGACGTTCCGACTGCACTCATGGTGGACGCATCCGACACAGCAGTCGGTGGGGTGCTGAAGCAACTCATCGAGGGGCGCTGGCAACCCCTGGCGTTCTTCAGCAAGCACCTACGGCCACCCGAACTCAAGTACAGTGCTTTCGACCGGGAGCTGTTGGCACTGTATCTGGTGATCCGGCATTTCAGGTACTTCTTAGAAGGCAGGCTGTTCACCACGTTCACTGACCACAAACCGTTGACTTTCGCATTCATGAAGGTGCCCGATCCCTGGTCGGCTCACCAGCAGCGACATCTGTCCTACATCTCCGAGTACACGGCGGACATCCAGCATGTCTCAGGGAAGGACAACGTCGTGGCGGATGCACTCTCCAGACAAGCTGTCCAGGGCCTTTCCCTGGGGGTGGACTATGCAGCACTGGCGGAGGCGCAGCAGGCAGACGACGAGATGCCCAGCTACAGGACTGCAGTCTCAGGTTTGCAGCTGCAAAACTTTCTTGTAGGCACAGGTGATAGGACCCTCCTGTACGACATGGCTACCGGCCAACCTCGCCCCATCGTCCCAGCAGCCAGGAGGAGGCGAGTTTTCGACTCCATACACGGTTTGGTGCACCCATCTATCAGGACAAGTGTCCGGCTGGTCTCCAGCAAGTTCGCGTGGCATGGACTTCACAAGCAGGTCAGTGAATGGGCCAGAACGTGCACGCAGTGCCAAACAGCCAAGGTGCAGCGGCACACTAAAGCCCCGCCGCAGCAGTTCGAACCCACCCACCGGAGGTTCGACCACATTCATGTGGATATCGTGGGCCCCCTACCAGTGTCCTGAGGAGCACGGTACCTCCTAACTACGGTAGACCGGTTCACGAGGTGGCCAGAGGCGGTCCCACTCACCGACACATCTGCCGATTCCTGCGCCCAAGCACTGATCGCAACCTGGGTAGCATGCTTTGGGGTACCGGCCCACATTACCTCCGACAGAGGCGCCCAGTTCACCTCCAGCCTGTTGTCGGCTGTGGCCAGCCTGTTGGGAATGCAGTTACACCACACTACTGCCTACCACCCACAGTCGAACGGACTAGTGGAATGCTTCCACCGTCACTTGAAGTCGGCTCTCATGGCCCGCCTGAGAGGACCTAATTGGGTGGATGAGCTTCCCTGGGTCCTGCTTGGAATTCGCACAGTGCCCAAAGAGGATCTGCACGCCTCGTCGGCAGAGTTGGTGTACGGTGTGCCCCTGGCCGTCCCAGGAGAGTACATACCAGCCCCAAGGGGGCAAGAGGAAGAACCCGCAGCAGTCCTGGACAGGCTACATGAAAGGCTCAGCAACCTGGCCCCCGTACCAACTTCACAGCATGGACGGACCCCGACCTATGTACCCAAAGACCTGCAGAACTGTAAGGTTGTGTTTGTACGAAGGGGTGGACACTGGGCACTGCTACAGCGGCCTTACGAGGGGCCATTCAAGGTGATCAACAACAACGGGTCCACGTACATTCTGGACATTAGGGGGAGAGAGGAGGTTTTCACGGTGGACCGACTCAAACCAGCCCATGTGGACTTGGCGCAGCCAGTTGAGGTTCAGGCACCGCGGCAGATGTCCCAAACAGAGGCTGATCCAGACTGTGGACATTGGGGGGGTGTAACGTCGGTTCCGGGGGGGGGGGGGCGGGGTTACGTGGCGACCCACTTTCTGTGCAGGCGAACCGGCTCACAAATAGCCAGCGTGTGGGGAGAGACTTTGGTAATGCACCTCTGACGTCATTTCTGCCCGGAGAGGGCATGCGCTAGGGATTAAATGCCAGTGCCGTGAAGTTTGAATAAACTAGTCTCGAAACAACTTACCAACTGCGTGTCGTTATTTCAGCGCTGTGTGTAGCACATCGCTACAAAACTACCGTTCAATTGAGGAAGAAATTATGTATTCAAATGAAATACAGAACAAATTATAAATCTGCCAATGCTACTGATGGTTGTCCACAAGAAACCTACGTGGGCGAGTTTTCAAAGTGGAAAAGCCATTGCACCGGGGTAGTTCGCTCTCTCAGCCTCAGAAGTCTGGATCCACAGATGTCACAGCTAAGGTCTTCCTTGGGTGCAGTGGATGACCATAACTTCTGTGTGTCATCGTGCCCTCTGCTCTCCACACTGTGTTGCAGAACTGCCTTCCTGTCCACGGTAGATCGCACCTGCACAGCCTGCCAGAGTTAACTTTGCATGCTAGGACAGCTACGTCCTATCTCACCGGGATATGATACCCACTGGCCACTCTCACCTGGTTTAGCTTGCCTCTTAAGGCGATATACTGGGGTGTGGCTCCTGTCGCATGCGAACATCTACTTGGAGCCACAGGTAAGAGATGAGTGTCTAGTGAGGACCAAAGGGAACACTCAGATTGTCAATAACTTCAAATTTTTCATAGTTCCTAACTTATCGAAGTAGTGAAACTGTTTCATTTTCACTCCTGGCCATTTCTAGCATCTCCAAGCCTGAATGCTTGAAACTGCAGCGAGCAAAACAGGGCTGAATTGTCTTACTATCTATTTCTTATTGACTATCAGTGACAAAAATCACTGCTTTTTGAACAGAAACACATGCAACTGACGCTACTTAAAAACCGCTCACTCTAAGCACAGTGTAGTGTCTAATAGCCATGCAAGTGCATACAAATGATGCTAGTTAGAAGCTATCTGGTAACAGTCTGCTGCCCCAATTAAGTGGCATAGTGCCCCAAATAAATAAAGGGAATCTTGGCAATTTTATTGATTAGTTTTTGTTCTTTAAGATTTGGCCCAAATCTGCAGCTGACCCAATTAATCTGAATCCACTGTATTTAAAGCGGAAGTGATAGGTTCTTGATTAGTAAGGGCATCAAAAGTTATGGGGAGAAGGCACAAGAATGGAGTTGAAAGAGATAATAAATCAGCCATGATCAAATGGTGGAGCAGACTTGATGGGCCGAATAGCTTTATTCTCCTCCTATGTCTTACAGTGTTAATAAAGTTTCCTGTGGCGCCTCATGATAGCAGTATCATCTAAAATCCAGCCACTTTGCAATGTAATAGAACAGTTTAAAAAAGGAGAAAATAGACATAAAAGCTTGGTTGGAAAATTCCTGAGATTAGAGTCATGATACTACTGAAGCTATGTCAGTCAGTGATGGAGTAAATACAAGAGCATGAGTTCTGAGTGAGATTGTCACTGGGTTGGAGGTAATTACAGTGAAAGGAAGAGATGAGACCATGGGAGAGATTCATAAATGAAGATGGTACCTTTGAAGTACAGTTGGACCAGCAGCAATAGCAGGCTATAAGACACAGTGGTGATAAATGAATGGGGCTTGCTGCTTGATTCAGGATCAGCACCTGAGTTTTGAGTGGGCACAGGTTTAGGAGACTAACCAAGAACAAATAGAAGTATACACTAATGAAGGCAGTAAAGATGTGCATGGGTATGCAGATGAGTGGATGGTAAACAGCTACAAAGTTAGTAGCTCACAATGAGATGGGAATGTGGTCAGTTGCTGATCTCAGAGTAAAATATGACTAGCCTGGCCCTGGCCAGAGAGTGGAAGAAATTGGATCATCCATCAAGGATAACCTTGAGATCCAAATACAGACAATGCCCAGGCTGTTTTCAATAAAAGGCTGAATCCCTCAAGGTGCATGTCCTGTGAAGGTGAAGTCCATGCCTACTGTACTTACTTTTGACTGCATTGAGAACCCGACTGTCCAAAGGCTTCCTGCTCGGATCATTCGTGGAGGAGCGGATTCCGGTACCACAGCTGTTTGCCAGTGTGTTCCTGTGGTTTGGAGACAAAGTCAACAAAATCCAATCAATCCACACAGTATTCTGGTTTGGACTGCAGCTCTCCTTTATAAGACATCTTTGATCAACTTCAAGGATCAACTTTACTCGCCATTTACATGGATTAGGAATTTACCGTGGGGTGTTGATGTGACATGCAACAAACAAAAACAATTATAAAGAATTATATAAAAAATAAAGTATGAATATGGAACAAAATGTGTACAAATACGTAAATAACAGCATGTATTTATAATGTAAATAGCATTACATGTGCTATTTACAGTGCAGTGCAAAAACTGAGGTAATAGACTGAGGGGGTTTGGGAGGGGGCTATCTAGAAAAGTTGATCAGATTAACTGCTGGGAGAAGAAACTTTTAAGATGGCATGAAGTTTTTGTTTTAATAGCCCTACAGTAGCTACAGTAGCCCAGAAGGGGGCTTTTAGAAAATGTGGGTTGTTGGCTGGGTAGTGTCTGCAATGATTTTCCCAGCTTGCTTCTTTGTCCTGGACACATTCAGACCCTGCTGTGATGATAATTACAGACAATGACTTTTGTCTTGGTAACAGTGACTTGATGTATTTTGCTAGGTGGAAACCGGAATTAAATTGCCATCTTATTCTACATCTCCTCTCCTTCCCAGTCCCAGCTGCCTTTCCATCCATCAAAGGACTGGCTTGTGTCAGGATCTACTCTTTTGGAAATACCCTGTGCTTTTTGTAGAAACTCTGCTTGCTGTTCAATCCTGAGGGGCATCCCCTCACCATCCATGCCCATTAAATTCAACTTTTCATAGTTTAAGGGGAAAATCAAAGGAAACTATTACATTTGGTAAACTAACTTGACTATGGCAACATTGCTTTGATATTGGACCACTAGGCCAAAGGCATGGAATACTGATCCACTGACATGACCACAGCAGCTGGGAAACTTAAATTAGATTAAATAAAAAGCTAATGTTAATGTTGGCTGTACAAAACACTAATGATGTAACACTCACTAGCTTCCATTACAGAATTAAACTTTTACCCTATCACTCGGACTTCAGTAAGACCCTACACTGATAACTATGCAACGATTGCAACTTCCTTTAGTTCAAGGGTAACTAGGGATGGAAAATAAACTCAGTGGCTACCTTATTAGGTACACCTGCTCGTTAATACAAATATCTAATCAGCAAATCATGTGGCAGCAGCTCAATGCATAAAAGCATGTAGACATGGTTAAGAGGATCAGTTAGCCTTCAGACCAAAGATCAGAATGAGGAAGAAATGTGATCTAAGAGACTTTGACTGTGGAATGATTGTTGGTATGATGGGATTTTCACACACAACAGTCTCTAGAGTTTACAGAGAATTGTGTGAAGAACAAAAAAAAATCCCACTCTGTGGATGTTCTTGTTAATGAGAGAGGTCAGAGAAGAATGGCTAATGGTTAATGAAGAATGGCTGACAGGAAGGCAACAGCAACTAAAATAACCGTGCATTACAGCAGTGTGTGCAGAAGAGTATCTCTGAATCCACTACACATTGAACCTTAAAGTACGGCAGCAAAAAACCATGAACGTACAGAAATACACCCAATAGTTACTTTATTAGGTACCTCCTGTACCTAGTAAGGTGGCTACTGAATATAAATGCTAGCCTTCCCAACAATGCCCTTCCCAGAAAATAAAAGCAGTATTTTCAGCCTATACCTTTGTGTGTACTTTGTCATTTCTTCTCTGTTAAAGCACAGCGCTCTTCAGCAAAATCATGAATTTTCTCTTTTGCTTTTTACAATTCACCTTCTCCTTCTACTCTTGAAAAATTAAGGCATAGAAGCAGGAGGTAGATCATGTACCTCTAAAGCAGGGACTCCCAAGCTGGGGTCCATGGATCCCCTTGCTTAATGGTATTGGTTCATGGCATAAAAAAGGGTTGGGAACCCCTTCTTCAAAGGCTTCTCCCTTACTCAGTAAGATCATCACTGATCCAGTGCCTGACTCTACAACTCATGTTCTCAGTATTATTTACTGATTTATTTTTATTTATTCTTTCCACAATTTGTCACACACTAGTTGTCAGTCTTTGTTATGTATAGGTTTTCACAAATTATATTGTATTTCATTATTTTCTTGTAGATGCCTGCAAGAAAATAAATCTCAAGGTAGTATATGGTGACATATCCATATTTTGAAAATAAATTCACCTTGAACTTAGCATGATCAGTATTTCCTCTGATTACTTAAGTGCAAATATTTTGGGTTAACATCTTCCAATTCTGAGGAAAAGTCAAACTGAAATGTTAATGCTCTCCCCACAGAGCTAGATCGGCCTGTAGAAACATCTTCTGTTTCTTGCTTCACTATTCACACAGCTTACCGGTCAAAGAAGGATGCGAGCAGCCTTCGGAGTAGGACTTTGTGGCGGGTTCCTGCACAGACATGACAATTCATTAACTGGGCTCGAGTGATAAAGACACTGGTTCCTGTCACATACAGAAACAAAAAAAAATCACAAAATTAGAAAGTCCATGAGGACCAAGTGAAAAGAGCAGATGGGGTGAGAAAGATCTTTCTGAGAAGGAAAGTCCACCTGAAAAGAGGGCTGTACCTGTTACAAGTTCAAGCTTCTCAGTGGGATCACCCTCTGCATAAAGCTTGGGGTGGCATCGGTTTCCAATTTGGGTGATCAATTCAGCTGGTAATGCTGCCAGATCTCTCCTCATCCTGACCCTTGAGCGGGCATCTGTGGTCAAGTGATCGGGCAGAGCTTCAACCCGCTCAGTTGCTGGCAAGAAAGCAACAAAGTAAAGCTAATGATTAGAAACCAGAATGGATAGCTTGGTCAGTTTACAGATACAGTCAGATATTTATGCTTTACTCAAGCATCTTCCCTTTTCATCTCACTCATCAGCACACTGCTTCATTCTTCTCTCCTCAATATTGTTATCTAGCTTCTCCTTAAAGGCCTAGAAATGCTACTAGCCTCAACTACTCAAGAGTAATGAACCTTACATTACAACCACTTTTTGGGTAAAGAAGTCCACTCAAATTCCCTACTGCAATTATGACTGAATAGCAGATCAGCAATAAGCTTCGACTGCGACTTCCAGTAGTTCTAATTTTTCCCCAGCTCAGGCAATTATTCTCCACCTGTACCCTCTCATAATCTTAAAACTTCTACAGATATACTGTGGAGGCATCCTAACAGGCTGCGTCACTATCTGGTATGGGGAGGGGAAGTGGGGGCGGGGGCGGATGAATGTGGGGGCTTCTGCACACAATCAAAGCTCCAGAGACTTGTAAACTTAGTCAGCTCCATCATGGTCACAAGTTTCTGGAGCATCCAGGACATCTTCAAGGAGCGATGCCTCAAAAAGGCGACATCCATTATTAAGGACACGCATCACCCAGGTCATGCCTTGTTCTCATTGCTACCTTCAGGAAGCAGGTACAGAAGCCTGGAGGCACACACTCAGTGATTCAGGAACAGCTTCTTCCCCTTTGTCATCCGTTTTCTGAAAATTTCAACAATTTCACAACATATGACGGTGATATTAAACCTGACTCTGAAGTATCTATAAACTCCCTTTCTAGAGAAAACAACCTGATAGAGAGCTTCAAGCAGAAACATTGACTACTTATTCCCCTCCATAGATGCCAAGGTCCTCCAGCACTTTTCGTGTGTTGCCCAGTGTTTTAAACTTTTCCAGATAGATAAACAAGTATAGTACTAAAGAAGTGTTGGGCTTCATGTGCTGTTATTGGGGTGAAACTGAACCAAGGCTCTTCTACTCTCCCAGATGGGCATAAAATATTCCAAGGCACTATTTTGCAGAAGAGCAGCGGGGTTCTACCTTACATCCTGGCCAGCACTGGACAACAAGAAGAATCATGTTTATGAAAGCTTACTGTGCACAAACTGGTTGCTATAAAATTTAAAGTGACTACTCTAAAAATACTTAGTTTGCAATAGCTCAGGTCTGGGAAATGCACTGTCAAAAAGCAAGATTCTGGTTTCAGTTTACTTCGAAAAAGACTTCCAAAAGAGTGCAGTTACTAAGAGAAGTAGTGTATCTCTCCAGTGCCTTCTTTTCATGGTGTATGCAACCTGCTGCCCAGGTCCAAACCTGTAGAGACCCTGGGAACATTTTGGCAGATTATGTAAAAAGCCTGCACAGATCTCTATTTTCACAGAGACGCACCCTGGATCAACACATCCTGTAAAGTCAAACAACACACACAAAACATTGGTGGACCACAGCAGGCCAGGTAGCATCTATAAGGAGAAGCACTGTCGACGTTTCCGGCCAAGACCCTTTGTCAGGACTAACTGAAAGGAAAGATAGTAAGAGATTTGAAAGTAGGAGGGGGAGGGGAAGATGCAAAATGATAGGAGAAGTCCTGAGGGGGTGGGGTGAAGCTGAGAGCCGGGTGATTGGTAAAAGGGATACAGAGCTGGAGAAGGGAAAGGATCATGGGACGGGAGGCCTAGGGAGAAAGAAAGGGGGAGAGGAGCACCAGAGGGAGATGGAGAACAGGCAGAGTGATGGGCAAAGAGAGAGAAAAAAAAGGAGGCTCAAAGTCAAAGTCGAGGTTAGTGCTATACGCACAAGTACATGTTTTCGGAGATGTGCAGCAGCTTCATCCAATTTGGAATAACCCAGCGTGGTCTTACCTGAAGAGAGGGACACATGGACAGGAGGGAATCTGAATGGTACCCAGTACAGTACTCAAGGAATGTCAGAGACCAGGAGTGGATTCAGAAGTGTTCCTTCAACAATTATTGTTCAGTGCAAACCAGTTTTCTACCTATCAGAAAGACCCTGCTCTCTGGCCATGTTGGCGAGTCACCATGACAGAAAATTTATACTCAGTGTATGCAGGTTGCCATCCCTCTCTGGCTCATTCACATTAAAATGCTCTACCGTAGCATTCTTTCTACTTTAACTTGCCATTAGCCAGGTGTACCAAGGGATAGAAGCTGTTATGTGCTCCTCCTGATTGACTATCCTCTGCCCCTCACCAACCTATCCCTACAACCATGCTCGTTTGGACCCAAAACAAATCTTGTTTGAGGTTACTGATTCAGATGTTGCTAGGCTTACCTGGCTGTCCTACATTCATCATGCTGTACATTGTGTACATGTTACAAATCTGCCTGTAGTGCTCCTCTGCCATGTCTTCACTGCCCTCTTCCTCCTCATCCTCTTCATTCTGGTAGGAATTAGGACTGTCACTGGTGTAAGCACTGGAGGTGCCCGGGCTGGTGCGGTCTGTGCTACCTGGCCCACTTCCTCCACAGCTCTGTTGCCTCCCTGCTGGTCCTCCGTGCGAGACCCGTGGGAGCTTGGGTCCCACGCTGCCATTCCCTTCTCTTGGGCCATTGTCCCACAGCCGCTTGCCAATGGGGGTGAACTGCACGGAGTCCGACTCAGCATGCTCTGTCTTGACACGCGACACAAGCGACAGTGGGGTGGCAGCCAGCGATCGGGGGGGCTGGGCAGGGCTCGGAGGCTCAGATGCTGTCTCCTCTGCCTGGAGCCCCTGCGAATCACACTGCGGCGAGCTGACCTTCAGGCAGAACTCCGTCTCCTTGTCCATAATCTGCTGGATCTGGAGGAAGCCGGCTGTGTACATCAGGAGGAACTGGTCGCCCATGTTCATGCTGAGCCTGCCGGTGTAGCAGAAAGACAGGATCTGCTGGAAGGACTGCTGCTGGACGGCTGTGGGCAGCTCAAAGCTCGAGCAGTTATTTGAGCTGAACAGGTCCCGGAAGTAGGAACTGCTCGCTGCCAGGACTGCCCGGTGTGCCTTGAACGCCTGTCCCTTGACAACAATGGAAACATCACAGTACAAGCCCTGCAGCCGCTGCTCATTCAGACATTCCAGAATGTTATTTCCAAAGTTCGGAATCTCCATTTGCAGGGTCTGAGCCATGATATCCACTCAGCACGCTGCGGTACCTGCCAAGTTAAGGAGGAGGTGGAAGGATTAGACCTTTAACAGACATCACAAAAAGATTTCCCCCAAACTAAACTTTTGCTTTTCTGTACACCTTAGAATGTGACACCCTTGCATTGGTGTTAGAAACTTTTGGGTTTTAGTCACTTTTTGGAGCACGATAATATTCTAGTACCAATAACCCAAGGAATGCTGGATTATCAGGGGAATGATCTTGAGGAAGAATTCTTAAATTAATGCGCTAGCTACCTTCTCAGGTGAATACAAAAGATCTCATAAAACCACTTAAGGAAACAAAAGAGTAGTAACCCCACTGTTCTTTAATATTAATCTTCTGCCAGCACTATCTGAAAAAGGTTTACCTGATTATCAGCACCGTCATCTAGTTGTACATGCCTGCACAGTGACATCATCAAGCCTGTAAGGAATCTGCGCCACATCTAACCTTTCCAAACAAGAATACTTCTGGAATTGCTGGACTGGCCGGTCCTCTGTTCCTTCCTTGCAACTAAGTTACTAAACCAGATTATCCAAACATTATCACACTGCTGTTTGAGTGAGCTTACTGTGTTGCTGCATTTCAAAAGTTCCTCACTGACTAGCCATTTCAGCATTCTAAAATGGATGTGAAACGCACTAGATTAAAGCATAACAGATAGCTGCTTTAACATCAGTGGTGAACAAACTACTGGAATCAGTTCTAATGAGCAGTACAAATATTGATTTAGAAATACACTGATTAATTGGGGACTGTCAAGCAGACCTTGTTATGATTAGGAATTTGAAAAAAGGAATTTAAAATATTAAGAGCTGACATTATTGATATTTTCCATATATTACTGTGGTTGGAGAAAAAATCTACAGGGCTGATAACCAAACTAATGTCAGGCAATAAGCATGTCCACAAAACAGAGTTCAATCACTTGTTCATGGCATTACCATCACCAATATTGTTAGGATTACAGGTGTAAGTACATGCTACAGTGAGCATCTCATCTGACTCCTCTAACCCTTTCTTTCAACAATCAAAGATATAAATCTGGAATGTGATGAAACACAATTGTGTAACATGAACAATATTTATGGTGATCTATGCTATCTATGATCAAGCAAATACGTGACTGGCACCACATCCACTCTTTCCATCACCAGCACACTGTAGCTGCAGTCTCACTCATCTTGGGGAGAAAAATGCATTACTGTTACCTTCAGAAGCTTCTTGCCAGTAACTCCCAAACCTACAGCCTTCGCTACCAAGCACATGGGATGTCACAGACTATTACTCACACCGATTCAAACACTAAGCAAACTTGTAACTTTTGTCTCTTCTTCATCATATCCAAGACTAAATCCTGCATACTTGAGTTTCCTGCATACTAAATCTGGCATACATGAGTTTCATCAGAAAAATCTGCACTTGTTCAAGAAGAGAAAACATCCATGTCTTCTCAAAGGTGATCAGGAATCAGCAGTAAATGCCAGTACTGGATCTATTCCAGTTATGGGATCTAGTACATCCCATAAACTGCTTCCTATAGTTGGGGCATCCAGGACTAGGAGGATGCTAAAAAAGAACTGAAGACAGAACCCTTTAGGAAACAAATAAAATTGACAATAAAACTGTAATCAAACATGTATATACAGTTAGGTCAGGCTGGGATCAAAGTCAAGGGAATAAATGGCATATTCTTCTATGTGATGAACTGAAGCTGAGGCTGTGGGCCTGCTCCGGGCTTAGGCCGAGGACTTACTTTTCTTCTAAGTGCTATTTGCTTACTTTTATTATATGCATAAAACTATAAATCTGAGACCAACTGAATTTTATCAGCACAAACCATGTACATGGGGTTAGATTTGTTTTTTTTTCCCTCTCTGCACATTTTGTGTTTGTCAGTCTTTGTTTGAAATGCTTTCTTTTAGCTTTCTTGTTCTTTTGGCCTCCTGTAAGGAGATGAACCTCAAGGTTGTATACAGTAAACATGCTTTGATAATAAATGTAAATTGAACATTTTCTCAACCTTTAACCTAAAATTCTTTACTTTACACTTTCACAAAGTCCCTCATATATGACCTCTTCCAACCATATTGTAAATAATGACCTAAAAACACCTAGGTCATTGTTGTTGTTCTTCTCCGTGCCTTATGACTCATCGGGCGGCAACTTTGCCGTTTCTTTAGCACTCTTGTATGTTTTTTCACGAGGCCAAGTTGCTAGCTCGACACTCAATCCAGCACGGATGGACAGCACGCAAGGAGCTGGCCAGATTCGAACCTGGGACCACTCGCCTTGAGCCGGATCCGGTGCAGGTGCCACCTTTAAAAACCCCTGGATAAAGATCTTTCTAAATTCACAACTGACTGCAACAAGATCAATGATCGCATTCAACTTGTACTGGTTTTTTGGATGAATTAATTTCACAATACCATACAAAAATATTTGTTTTACTTTTCAAATAAACCCAGAGTTGTTGCTTAAGCTACATGTTTAAAGATAGTATCTGTACATTTTAAACAAAATGTCATTTCCAAGTTCCAGGTGCTTTTCATTTCACTACATTTGAAATTAGTCAACACTGGGAACTCATCAAATCTCTGAATAAATCAATCTGCACAATTTATCAAACAAGAGAAACTTTGCTCTTAGTTACTGAATAGTCCATGGACCCATAAATATTACCTCATTCTTCCTTTTATTTTGTACTACTTATTTTCAGTTTATAGATTTTTCTGTCTTTGGATTATAATTCTGCCACAAGACACCACATTCCAGGGTGTAAATTAGTGACAATAAATCTGACTGAATACACTGCAAAACTAATATAGTAGATAGGCTGGAACTCTGAAATAAAAATATAAATTGTAAGAAATATTCAGCTGTATTTGCACAGAGAACAAGGCTAACATCTCAGGTGATCAACTGACGTTAAATCTCCTTCTCTTGCTTCTGAACAAGTGTAGATTTCATTGACTGTACTGCATTTCTTTGTCCTACTGTGAAAGCAAATTAATTTTAGGGTAGTATTTGGTGACATATTCACATTTTGATAATAAATTTACTTTGAACTTTGAACATGCAAGCCCAGATATAAAAGTAAAACATTAGTGTCAATCCTGACTGGATTTGGAAATAATTAGTAACAGGCTTATAATTGGTAACAGCAAAACAAAAATTGTTTGCCATGCCATTCATACAGATCATTGCACTGAGAAAAGAGAACTGGAAAAGCAATAACAAAATGCCAAAATATGGTTTTACAATTACAGAGAATATGCAGTGGAAGTATGCATGATACAAGAGCTAGGTCGAGGTAGATTATGATCAACAAATGGATTTTGATTTCTGCTGACAATGAATTAATAAACCATAAATATTGATTGAATTAAACAAATTATTCATTTTCTCGTCAAAGTATTGAACGTAATAACCAAGAAAACACTTTTTCTTTTAAACAAAAATAAAATCCTGCCCCCTATAATTAATAGATCTATAGGAAATAAATAAAGTGATACTTTAACTCCTTAAACAGCGCAGCCTGATCATATAGGAAAACTTCCATACATAGGAGCAAATTTCCTATCGTTGTTTATACAGGTTTGGACGTAATCTTCCTATTAAATGATTAAAGTAAAGCTGCCTTAGTGCTGGGACCTGATCTACAGAAGAAGGAGTACTCTTAAACACAGCATTTGTTGTGTGGAGAGCTGGTGCTGAGTTTGCAGCAGCTTTGAAGTTTTGTTGCTGTCTGAAGGGGCCCATCCCCCACAACAGCCACAACCCCCAAACACACACAAAGGGGGCCGAATACTCCGGGGAGCGGAAAGTGAGGCAGCCCAGGGACACCCCCGGGTGAAAGGCAGGGCTTTACGAAGAATCGGTGCAGACTGTGAGCCGCGGTCGGGCCCGGATGCTCAGCACTCACCCCAGTGTCTCTCAGTGTCTGCCAGCAGACTCTCAGCAGCAGCCATTCATTGCCAGGACAGCTAGCACCTAGCAACCGAGCGCATCGAACGGCAAACTTTGACCCAAGGCGCCTGCAGCCGAGCCACCGAGCGCATCGAACACGCTCCCGGGCACCGCCCGCCCACACTGACATGACCACCCATCTAGCGTCACGTAACCCCGCCCCTTCTCTCCCCTGCACGCAGTGGGACAAGCGGGCATTCGTGATTGACGTGTCAGGCCTCCGCTGACAACTAAGCTCCACCCTCACCCTCATCGGCCGCCATTCGCCGTGACATGAAACCCCGCCCCCATTTCCCGCTGTGGACATGAAATCACGCCCACGTCGTGACGTCACCAAGCACGCCCACAAGATCCCACGTGGGATCGGCACTTCCCATTAGGCGCTGCTCTCCGCAGCAAAATGGTAGCCTCTGGTAGGTTGGGAGGAAGCTGTCTTCCTGCTTATTGATATAATTTGTAAGTTGCCTTTATATTTTAAAGACTAAATTTTATCCGTAACATCATTCAGGTGTGAAATTACACTGATTTCTGTATTAATTCTGACTACTACTGCCTGAGTTCATGCCTTCCCCCCACATGGTCTTGTTCTTATCCGAACCTGCTTGTAAATTAGTGAGAGTGGTGTCGGAGCAAGGATGGGGTGAATAGACAGCCTTGGGAGAAGGGGGTTTCTGACTGGAGCTGAGATGAGCTGGAACTGCTTCGGCCGGAGTGTGGCGAATCTGTAGAATTTCTCTCCACAGGAAAAGCTGTCGAGGTCATATTCAGAATCATCCCTGGGATACGTCGTGAAGTCTGGTGTTTTGCGGCTGCAGTACATTGCTGTAGGGATTGCAGTGTACAATATGAAGTTGCGGTCGGCTGTGACTGGCTTCGTGGCTGTGGTTTCACTTCTGTGAACTTCAGTTCTGAATGTCATTGGCTTACTTTTATTGTTTGCGCGGTTTGATTATTTTCTGCACATTGGGTGTTGGGTGGTCTTTTATAGTAGACTCTATCGGGTTTCTTTGTTTTGTGGCTGCCTGTAAGGAGACAAATCTCAAGATTATAAACTGAATTGTCTTTATTTGATTAACCATATAACCACATGGTTATTTCTTACATTCTTCCCATAAATGAGTAAAAAGCTTTACATTATGTCTCCGTCTAAATGCAATGTACAAATTATAGTAATTTATAATAAATAGTATGTACGGTAAGATATACAACAGGACAGTCAATATCGCTCAGAAATACAATTGTGTCAGCATGAATTAATCAGTCTGATGGCCTGGTGGAAGAAGCTGTCACAGAGTCTGCTAGTCCTGGCTTTTGTGCTGTGGTACTGTTTCCCAGATGGTACCTACTGGACCAGTTTGTGGTTGGGGTGACTCGGGTCTCCAAATATCCTTCGGGTCTTTTTTACACACCTGTCTCTGTAAATGTCCTGAATAGTGGGAAGTACAGTTCCCATACCGGGCAGTGATGCAGCCAGTCAGGATGCTCTCAATTGTGCCCTTATAGAAAGTCCTTAGGATTTGGGGACTCATGCCAAACCTCAACCGTCTGAGGTGAAAGAGGCACTGTTATACCCTTTTCACCACACGGCCGGTATGTACAGACCACATGTGGTCCTCGGTGATGTTTATGCCGAGGAACTTAAAGCTGTCTATCCTCTCAACCCCAGATCCATTGATGTCAAAAGGGATCCTGTCTCCATTCCTCCTCTACTCCACAACCAGCTCCTTTGTTTTTGCAGTATTGAGGGAGAGATTGTTTCCTTGACACCATTGTGTCAGGGTGATAACTTCTCTGTGAGCTGCCTCATTATTGTTTGAGATAAGGCCAATCAGTGTAGTGTTGTCAGCAAATTTAGTTAGCAGATTGCAGCTGTGGATGGTGACACAGTCATGGGTGTACAGAGAGTAAAGGAGGGGGCTTAGGACACAGGCCAGGCGGGTGGGGGGGGGTCATCTGTGTTGAGGGGTGGAGGTGAGGGAGCCCATTCTAATCACCTGCTGGTGATCTGACAGGAAGTCCAGGATCCAGCTACACAAGGCAGGGTGAAGGCTGAGGCCTCTGAGCTTTTTGTCGAGCCAGGAGGGAATTATGGTGTTGAATGCTGAACCGTAGTCCAAGAACAGCATTCTCACATAAGCATCCTTCTCCTCCAGATGTGTAAGGATGATATGTAGAGCAGAGGCTATTGCGTTATCTGTCGATTGGTTGTGTCAGTAGGGGACCAGTGTGGATGGTGGCATGCTGCAGATGTGCAGAGCACATGCTGTATTTTGATCATTTGCTTTAAACTTTAATAAAAACTAAATTACAGTAAGAAGTATATATTGTGTAAATGTGTATATTTAAGTTGTTCCTGAAATGCTCTGTGTGTCTTCAGGCTCCTGTACCACCTCCTTGATGGTAGCAATGAGAAGAAAACATGTCCTGGGTGATGGGGGTCCTTAATGATGGACGCTGCCTTGTTGAGGCATCTCTTTTTGAAGGTGACCTCGATGCTGGGGAGGCTAGTGCCTGTGATGGAGCTTGGCTGAATTTGCAACTTTCTGCCCCCTTTTCTGATCCTGTGCAGTAACTCCCCTCCCATCCATACCAGACAGTGATGCAGCCAGTTAGAATGATCTCCATAGTACTTCTGTCAAAATTTGAAAGTGACAGAGAATACCAATCTCCTCAAGCTCCTTAAGAAATATAGCTGCAGTCAGGCCTTCTTTGTAACTGCACCAATACATTGGGCCTAGGATAGATCCTCAAAGATATGGACATCCAGGAACCTGAAACTGCTCACTTTTTCCACTGCTGATCCCTCGATGGGGTTTTTTATGTGTTCCTTTGACTTCCCCTTCCTGAAGTCCACAATTAATTCCTTGGTCTTACTGAAGTTGAGTGCAAAGTCATCCCTGCGACACCACTCAACAGCTGATCTAACTCACTCCTTTTTGTCACCATCTAAAATTCTGCCAACAATAGTTTTGTTGGCTAATCTATACATGTTATTTGAGCTGTGTCTAGCCCCACAATTGTGGGTATAAATAGTTGAGCTAGCCACACATCCTTGAGATACACCAGTGTTGTTTGTCAACAAGGAGGAAATGTTATTTCCAATCTGCACAGGCTTTGGTCTTTCAGTGTGGAAGTTAAGGATCCAGCTTAACCTCTAATCCAGAGGCCCAAATTTTGGAGCTTGCTGGTTATAACTGAGGGTATAATTATGTTAAACGGTTAGCTGTATTGCTAAACAGCTGCCTGACATACAGTATAGAGTGGTGTGAATACTTTTGAACTGCTGACATTTCAATTTCTGAATATTTAGTTTTTCATACTTTACAGTTTTCCCTGTTGGGGGTTCTACTGTGGGGGGGAGGGGGGAAGCAGCATGTAATTCATGAATAAAAATTCTCAGTTAAATTGATCAAAATCCCTGGTTGTATACATACCAAGGGTTGGGGGCTGAATACTTTTACAAGGTCATTTAGATCTAACTGAAGCTCTGCGCTGATTACATGAATGATAGTGGACAACTCAACGTGTGACTTTTCCAAGAACATCCTCGTCCTCCCTGAAGGCAGGCCACAGCAAAGTGAGTGTCTGAAGCATTCGCAGGCCTGTTCAGCCAGAAGCTTCCTCCACTATCTCAGAAGCAAACAGTGATGATCGAAATATCCCTCAGATGCATTGGGCCTTGTTAAAACAGCACAGTGAAACAAGAACAGACCGTTCAAAGCATCAGGCGGCAGAAAGCTCACTGAACCCAGGAGCTCCGTAAGGTGATTACCTCATCCCGCTCTGATGCATCGGTGCTTGCTTTCACTGATGCCAAAAGGGTCCTGTTATAAACTCTGAGTGCAGTATCCTGGTTTGGAAATCATGTCTGTGGGTTGCTGCCTCACCTGTAAGGACTATTTACATCTCTGAAGGGAAGACTCATGGAGAAGTACAGCTCAGAAACAGGCCCTTCGGCCCATCTTGTCTATGCCAGAACCATTTAATCTGCATCGGGACCATAGCCCTGCAGACCTTTACTACCCATGTAGCTATCCAAACTTCTCTTAAACTTTGAAATCGAGCTTGTATGCACCACTTGTGGTAGCAGCTCGTTCAACACTCTCATGGCTCGCTGATTGAAGAAGTTCCCCTCATGTTCCCCTTAAACTTCTCACCTTTCGCCCTTCACCCATGACCTCTGTCTGTAGTCCCACCCAACCTCAGTGGAAAAAGCCTGCTTGCACTTACCCTATCTATACCCCTCATAATTTTGTATACCTCTGTCAAATCTCCTCCCAGTCTTCTACATTCTAAAGGATACAGTCCTAACCTTTTTTCTTTTTCAATCTCTTTATATTTATTATTAATATCAACATGATAAGATTAATACATAGATAGTGGGATTACAAACTTGCAAAGTTACACTGAACATGAAAGGATACACAAGCAATAATTACAATATAGTTAAGTCTTCCCAAATCATGAATGACACAAATATCATATAAACAGAACAAAACTAGATATATCATATATAAAAAAAACAGAAAAGAGAAAAAGAAAAAAAAAATTAACCCTACGAAAAACTAATCTAACAACCTAACACTAATAAAGAGAGAAAAAAGGAGGGGGAAAAAAGAAAAGGAAAAAAAAATTAAATAATGGGCTGTTTATAGTATCTATTTAAAAAAAGTACAAAATCATCAGTGTTGCCAACTCCAATCCTCTCAACATATGTATAATCAAAACCGAAAAAAAAACCCGAATAAGATTGGAACAGGATCAGGAACAGTCCTAACCTTTTCAATCTTTCCTTATAACTCAGGAAATTCCAGACCCAGCAACATCCTTGTGAATTTTCAAGGTGATCTATCAGCCTTGTTTACATCTTTCCTGTAGGTAGGTGACCTAAACTGCACACAATACCCATCTTACACAACTTCAACATAACATCCCATCTCCTGTACTCAATACATTGATTTATGAAGGCTAATGTGCTAAAAACTTTCTTTATAAACCCTATCAACATGTGATGCCACTTTCAATGTATTATGTACCTGTTTTCCCAGATCCCTTTGTTGTACTGCACTCCTCAGTGCCCTACCATTCACTGTGTCAGACCTACCCTGGATGGTCCTACCAAAATGCAAAACCTCACACTTGTCTGCATTAAATTCCTTCTACTATTTCATTCCATTTTTCTACCTGATTTAGGTCCCTCAGCTAGTCATGATAGCCTTCCTCACTGTGTACTACACCCCCAATCTTAGTATCATCTGCAAATTTGCATCCATTTAACCACATTATCATCCAGGTCATTGATACAGATGACAAACAACAACAGACCCTGCAGCATACCACTAGTCACTGGCCTCCAGTCAGAGAGGCAACCTTCTATTTCCACTCTGTGGCTTCTCACACAAAGCCAATATCTAATCCAATTTACTACCTCATCTTGAATGCCAGTGACTGAACCTTCTTGATCAGCCTCCCATGTGGGATCTTGTCAGATGCCTTACTAAAATCATGTAGACAACATCCACTTACCTTCATCCACTTTCCTGGTAACTTCCTCAAAAAGATTGATTAGACATGACCTACCATGCAGAAAGCCATGCTGACTATCCTTAATCAGTCCATTGTCTATCCAAGTACTTAAATCTCCTTAGAATTTTACAATAACTTTCCAACAACCTGATTTACCTCAGGGTAGTAAATACCTCCTCTGAAATCTGTACTGGGCCCATGAAGTTGATGCTGCTTTGCCTCACTTCTATAGGCTCTGTGTCTGTCTCCTGAGTAAATATAGATATAAAGAATTCACTTATGATTTCCCTTGTCTGTTTTGGATTCACACATGGATTACCATTTTGGTCTTCCGGAGGACCAGTTTTGTCCCTTGTAATTTGTTTGTTCTTCGCATGTATGTAGAATCTCGTAGGATTCTCCTTCACCTTGTCTGCTCAAGCAACCTCATGCCACCTTTTAGCCTTCAGGATTTCTTTCTCATGTGATCTCTTGTATTTCTTGTACTTCATAAGCAGCGTATTTATTGCTACTTGCCTATACCTGCCTTTTTTCCCCTCTGAACCAGGCCCTCGATATCTCTTGAAAACCAAGGTTCCCTACACTTGTTATCTTTACCTTTTATTCTGACAGGCACGTACACGCTTTGTACTCTCAAAATCTCATTTTTTGAAGGCCTCCCACTTTCCAAGTTTGCCTTTGCCAGAAAACAGCCTGCCCCAATCCACATTTGCTAGATCATTTCTGACACCATCAAAATCGGCCTTTCTGCACTTTGGAATCACAACCTGTGGGTCAGACCTATCTTTTTGCATATTTGGTTTGAAATTAATGGCATTGCAGTTACTGGATGCAAAATGTTCCCCTGCACAAACTTCTGACACCTGCCCTGTCTCATTCTCTAACAGCAGATCCAGCATTGCACGCTTTCTCGTTGGGACTTCTACATGCCGATGAAGGAAACTTTCCTGAATAATTCCCAGTCGATGTGTGGAAAGTTTAAAATCACCTACTATAACAACCTTGTGTTTCTTGCAGCAGTCTATGATTTCTTTACAAATTTGTTTCTAAGTCCCTAGGACTGTTGGGTGGTCTGTCGTTAAGCTGAATTAACGTGGTCATACCTTTCTTATTGCTATGATCCACCCATAATGCCTCACTAGTGGAGTTCTCCAGTTTGTCCTGACGGAGCACTGCCGTGACATTTTCCTTGACTAGTAACGTCACCCCTCCTTTAAACCTTCCTGCCCTCCTGCAACTAAGTCTCATTAATGGCTGCAACATCATAATTCCAGGTGTTGATCCATGCCCTGAGTTCAAACACTTATTTTTATGATGCTTCTTGCATTGAAATATACGCAGCTTAGCACACTAGTCACACCATTGCCAGCCTTTTGGACTCCTGACTTTGAGGTCTTACCGACATCTGTCTCCGCAACCTTTCTGCTAACTGTTCTGGCACTCTGGTTCCCATCTCCCCTGCAACAGGTGAAAAGAAAAGATACTGCATCATTCCTGATGAATGGTCTCGGCCCAAAGCATTGACTGTTTACTCTTTTCCGTAGACGCTGCCTGACCTGCTGAGTTCCTCCAGCATCAGCAGATTTTCTTGTGTTTCTGCATCTTCTATGGTTGTATGAGACCTATCTGCTCGAGGCCTCAGTATGTCAGAGGGAATTCACCCTCCATCCTTTCCTGCAGTTTAATACTAACTTGCTGCCTTTCCTTTCCAGTTCTGATGGTGTCTTTGGCCTGAAACATTAATTCTGCTTCTCTTTCCACGGATGCTGGTTGACCTGCTAAGAACTCCCAGCATTTTTTGTTTTCAATCACAGAAGTCAAGCTCCAGTTCAACTTGACTCACTCTATGTGGCATAAGGAAACAGCTGAGAGACTAAGTATAGCATAGTACACAGTGTTAGCCAATACCCCAGCTATAGTATGGAGGGCTTGAGCTCTGGAACTAGCTGTGCCTCTTACCAAGTGGAGTAACAACACTGACATCCAACTAACAATGTGGGAAAATTACTCAGATGTGATCTGTTCACAAAAAGCATACAATCCACTCCAATTATTTATGATATTAACGTTGAAACATGCAATGAAATGCTTTGTTTGTGTTAACACTCAACACACCCAGCGGCTCGCAGATGTCGTCACACAGTCTGGTGTAATGTAGCATGCCACAGTGTTTAGCAGAACAACACAGGCAGTGCCACACATCAACAAAACAAGACAGCAACAGCAAAATGAGTTCCTTTCCTACCAACCCACCCACCGTCTCACACAGACGGGTTTCCGATCCAGGACAGGACACCTCTAGCCTCCGGTCCTTGGCCCTGAGCTCTCATACTTGCAAACGCTGGGCCTCTAATCTCCAGTCCCTGGCCCAGACTCGCAGGCATTGGGCCTTTGACTTCTGGACGTATCAATCCTGGAGCCTCAACCATCAGGCCTCTGCCTTCAGCCTTGCTGACTTTGACCTTCAGACTTCTGCCACTGGACTTGCTGAGCTCTGAATTTCAACCCTTGGCTTTGCTCTCTGGACTTTACTGACCTCTGAGTATTGATCCCAGGACTCTCTGATCATGGGTTTGACCATTGGGCCTCGACCCTAGGACTAGCAGTTTGAACTTTGGGCCTTGATTTCTGGATTCCTGTGGGCCTCTGACCTTGGTCAGCTGGAAGTGTGGCCAGCCCTTGTAACTCTTGCCCATATGGACCCCTGATCTGGAACCTGGGGGTCATTGGTCTCCTCTGCTCCTGATGTCTCGA
The DNA here is from genome assembly GCF_030144855.1 of Hypanus sabinus. NCBI lineage: Eukaryota > Metazoa > Chordata > Chondrichthyes > Myliobatiformes > Dasyatidae > Hypanus > Hypanus sabinus. Next base: position 85,340,888 of record NC_082721.1, read on the forward strand.
GCTTCAGGATTGCTGACCTTTGACTATGGGCTCTGAACTCCTGCCCTGACTCATTATTACTGTCCATCTCACTCATCCCTGACTCCCCACACTAATCAGCACCCAGTTAGTCCAATCTCAGACAGCAGGTTTCAATGGAAACCATCTTCAATAGTGTTACTAAGTGACACTTAATCACCAATATCTTACCTAAGGTTTAATTTTGCTGCAGTCGCTGAGGTCTTAGTCCTGTATAGCCCAGTGAGATGAAGTCTAGCGGCCAGGTAAGCGTGCTTGCCTTTGACATCAAAGTAGCTTTGATCAAGGGGATGAAGCCTCCAGCTTCTTACTTCATCCCTCCCTCCCTCACCCACCCATACACACTCCCTTTCAGCTGGTCTCACCTATCACCTGCCAGTTTGTACTCCTTTCTCTCCTCCCACCTTCTTATTCTGACTCCTGCCCCCTTCTTTTCCAGTCCTGATGAATGGTCAAAACATTGACTGTTTATTCTTCTCCATAGATGCTGCCTGACCTGCTGATTTCCTCATCATTTTGTGTGTGTTACTTTGGATTTCCAGCGTCTGCAGAATCTCTTGTGCTCATGATGGAATATTCTTCACTTACATGAAGCTTAACACAATCTAGGACCAAACAGCTTGTCAGCCATCTTAAGTGCTTATGCTGTTCACCACTGACTGACAGTGTAGTTGTACCTTCTGCAAGGTGCACTACAGTTAAGTGCTGAGCACTTCCCCAAGTTGTAACCACAACCACTTCAAAGGATGAGACCTCTGGGTACAGAGTACCACCTGTGTACAGTATTGTGCCGGAGGCTTAGGCACTAGGTAAAAATACTGTGAAGTGAAAATGTCTTCAATATAGTGAAATGAAAGGTTTCTAAATATTATTTAAAAAAATCTATAAAGAGCAAATAAACAGTAAAATAAATTGAATCAAATCAATATTTGGTGTAATCACCCTTTACCTTACGTACACCGTCATGCAGTTTTACAAGAAAACCGGCTGATAGATTGGAGAACTTGCTACAGTTCTTTTGCAAACTTTGGCAGTCTTGCTTGATTCTGTCTCCAGGTAATCCCAGACAGTTTCAATGACGTTGAGATCAGGGCTCTGTGGAGGCCACACCATCTGAAACCATATATACAAAAAAAAATGTGAGGGTGTCTAAGACTTGAACAGCACTGTAGTTCTGTACCATCTTTACTTAGGTATATATTGCAGCTGCATCATCGATATTCTGTACTGTGTAAACTGTTAGCACCAGGACTATAGTAGTTCCTTCTCACCTCCACCTCCTTGAGAAACTAGGGATCGATAATAAATCCAAGATTCAGGATAGTTTAACGTCATTTCCTGAACACGAATGTAAAGGAGAACAAAATAATTGTTACTCCGGATCCGATGCAGCACCAAAAAGACCACTAAGATAACACAATAAATATAAATATGCAAGATAGCTTATATACATAGATAACTTGTACGTACATAAAGTGATGCTAGGCACAGGTGTGCCTATAAGGTGACTGATAGGAAATGATAAAGTGGTGGTTGGAGATATGGAGCAGTGGGTTAATAGGTGGAGGTGTTGATCAGCCTTACTGCTTGGGGAAAATATCTGTTTTTGAGTCTGTGGTGTCCTGGCATGGATGCTACATAGCCTCTACCCTGATGGGAGTGGGACAGAGAGTCCATGAGCAGAATGGGTGGGACCCTTTTCCAGCACCTTTCTGTATATATGTCCTTGATGGTGGGTAGGCTGCTGCCGGTGATACATTGGGCAGTTTTGACTACCTGTTGTAGAGCCTTCCCGTTTGCTGCAATGCAGTCTCTGTACCATGCAGAGATACAGCTTGCTACGATGCTCTCTGCTGTGGATCTGTAGAATGACTCAAATATAGATCTCTTCCACCTGAGAAAGTAAAGGCACTCGTGAGCTTTCCTCGTTGTGTAGAATGTGTTTTTTGGCTCCGTGAGAGGTTTTGCGAGAAGTGCACTTCCAGGAGTTTGAATCTGCTCACAGTTTCCACCACTGTGCCACCGATGTAAAGGGGGTGTGTGGTGCCGCTCTCCTGAAGTTGATAATTATGTCCTCCGTCTCGTTTACATTGAAGAAGAGGTTGTTCGCCTGGCACCAGGCCTTGAGCTCTTCCCCCTCTTCTCTGTAAGCCATCGAATAGCTGTTGGGGATGACCCCTACCATTGTGTCATCGGTGAATTTGGCAATCTGATTACTCGGCTGTGCAGGCATGTGTGAGTGGAGTGTATAGCACACAGTCCTGAGGGCTAACCATGTTGAGGGTGACAGGGAGGGAGGAGTGGTTCTGCTTCCTGACTGAGAAACTCTGACATCCAATTAGTTGTACAAGACAGAGGAGTAGGAGTTTGTTCAGCAAGGTCAGTTTGTCAGTCCTTGTTTCTGTAGTTTCATGAATCACCAAGGTAATATGTGGTGACAACTATGTACTTTGATAATAAATTCAATTTGACTTTGAAATGAATACTTAAAATGACACATGTATCTGTTTAGTTACAGATAAATGTGCTTTAGAGACCTACTAGCTTCTATTTACTTCTGTGTGAGATTTCCCACCTCCTGATCTGTTAGATTTTTCCTGTCTTCAAAGTACATTAATGATCAGTGTGTGTGTGTGTCTCCCTCCCTCCCTCCCCCTGGTCGTGGTTGACCATGGGTACTGCGCCTCTGGTAGTCTCCAGGGAGCAAGCCAGGGCAGAGTTGATACGGAGATCAGTCTGTTGCCCATGCAGTGGGACCCCTCTCCATGCTGATGACAGGGTCCACAGGAACGATGTAAGTCGGTTCAGTTTGGTGCCAGCAGCATCGCAGGAGTTGCCGTGCCGGTGCTGGGTACAGCAGTCAGCCGCCTTCAGGACTCCAACTCCGGATTTTTCCTCATGGTTTACTCCTGAAGCGGGTATAGCCGCAAGGCAGCGGAGGTTTGAAATCGGAGTTTTCTGTCTCCTAGATGAGCTACCATCCGTTGTTAACAAGCCCCGTCTGCCTGGAGCAACTGGTTTTAAGGCGCCAGTGGCTAACCTTTGCCCCTTCTCCTGTCAGTGAGAACAGCTCTGCCGGGCATAAGAACTCTGCCACACGTGAAGGCCAGGAGAGGTTCAGAGCGCTGCCCCACGACTTTGCTCTGTGATAACCTAAGCTGAACTATGAGACTCTCTTTGCGGGCTTCAGTGCTGAACACTATTTTCTTGTGGTTACTGTTTGCATGATGTGTTTTTTAATCTCCACACAGTGGGTGTTTGATAGCCTTTTGTTAATATTTGGGTTCCTTTGTGTTTCCTTGTTTCATAGCTGCCTGTTAGAAGATGAATCTCAGGGTTGTATAATGTGTACAAAGGTAGTCATAGCCAAAGGGTGGTAGTGGGGATGAGCTCCCACTGCTAAACAAACACTCTTCATGTCGTGCATCTCAAACAGCAAAGTCGTGGGGCAGCGCTCTGAACCATTCTGTCTCTTGCCCTGGGCCCTGACACCCTGACCTTTTCTTTCTGGTCTGGTGCAAAAATTGACGTCCAAACATCAGGTTCCATCATCCCAATGTTGCTCTGGGGCCAGGACCCCACTGACTCTATTCAGCCTCTATCCGATTTGGCCCTGCACTTAGTCTCCGTCCCAACATCAAGATCAGTCGATTTGGTATGCACTGGGGCCCGGACCTTGCCACCTCAATTTGGCCCGTAAACTGACCTTTCCAAATTGGGACGGCGCTTAAAACAATCAAACTCTGCCACTCTCGGTGGCAGGCCTCGCCTCGCCACACCAAATTGCCTTCAAGTCCAAAGGGAAGTTACAGACTATTACTTATGATGATCATTAGCCAGAAAAACTATGATTAGTGAAGTACTGTCAATGTTCCAGGCTGAGACCCTTCGTCAGGACTAACTGAAAGGAAAGATAGTAAATGATTTGAAAGTAGTGGGGGGAGGGGGAAATGTGAAATGATAGGAGAAGACCGGAGGGGGTGGGATGAAGCTAAGAGCTGGAAAGGTGATTGGCGAAAGTGACACGGAGCTGGAGAAGGGAAAGGATCATGGGATGGGAGGCCTCAGGAGAAAGAAAGGGGGAGGGGGGAGCACCAGAGAGAGATGGAGAACAAGCAGAGTGATGGACAGAGAAAAAAAAACAACTAAATATGTCAGGGATGGGGTAAGAAGGGGAGGATGGGCATTAACAGAAGTTAGAGAAGTCAATGTTCATGCCATCAGGTTGGAGGCTACCCAGCCAGTATATAAGGTGTTGTTCCTCCAACCTGAGTGTGGCTTCATCTTGACAGTAGAGGAGGCCATGGATAGACATATCAGAATGGGAATGGGACGTGGAACTAAAATGTGTGGCAACTGGGAGATCCTGCTTTCTCTGGCGGACAGAGTGTAGGTGTTCAGCGAAATGGTCTCCCAGTCTGCGTCTGGTCTCACCAAAAGTTTAAAAAGGGTTTTAGAAGGAAGCCTAGCAATTATAGACCTGTCAGTTTGACATCAGTGGTGGGTAAATTAATGGAAAGTATTCTTAGAGATAGTATTTATAATTATCTGGATAGACGGGATCTGATTAGAAGTAGCCAGCATGGATTTGTGCGTGGAAGGTCATGTTTGACAAACCTTATTGAATTTTTTGAAGAAGTTACAAGGAATGTTGACGAGGGTAAGGCAGTGGATGTAGTCTATATGGACTTCAGCAAAGCCTTTGACAAAGTTCCACATGGAAGGTTAGTTAAGAAGGTTCAGTCGTTAGGTATTAATGCTGGAGTAATAAAATGGATTCGACAGTGGCTGGATGGGAGATGCCAGAGAGTAGTGGTGGATAATTGTTTATCGGGATGGAGGCCGGTGACTAGCGGGGTGCCTTAGGGATCTGTTTTGGGCCCAATGTTGTTTGTAATATACATAAATGATCTGGATGATGGGGTGGTAAATTGGATTAGTAAGTATGCCGATGATACTCAAGGTAGGAGGTGTTGTGGATAATGAGGTGGATTTTCAAAGCTTGCAGGGAGATTTATGCCGGTTAGAAGAATGGGCTGAACGTTGGCAGATGGAGTTTAATGCTGAGAAGTGTGAGATTCTACATTTTGGCAGGAATAATCCAAATAGAACATACAGAGTAAATGGTAGGGCATTGAGGAATGCAGAGGAACAGAGAGATCTAGGAATAACTGCATAGTTCCCTGAAAGTGGAGTCTCATGTAGATAGGGTGGTGCAGAGGGCTTTTGGAACGCTGGCCTTTATAAATCAAAGCATTGAGTACAGAAGTTGGGATGTAATGCTAAAGTTGTACAAGGCATTGGTAAGGCCAAATTTGAAATATTGTGTGCAGTTCTGGTCACCGAATTATAGGAAAAATATCAATAAATTAGAGAGAGTGCAGAGACGATTTACTAGGATGTTACCTGGGTTTCAGCAATTAAGTTACAGAGAAAGGTTGAACAAGTTAGGTCTCTATTCATTGGAGCGTAGAAGGTTGAGGGGGGATTTGATCGAGGTATTTAAAATTTTGAGAGGGATAGATAGAGTTGACGTGAACAGGCTGTTTCCATTGAGAGTAGGGGAGATTCAAACTAGAGGACATGATTTGAGAGTTAGGGGGCAGAAGTTTAAGGGAAACACGAGGGGGTATTTCTTTACTCAAAGAGTGATAGCTGTGTGGAATGAGCTTCCTGTAGAAGTAGTAGAGGCCAGTTCAGTTGTGTCATTTAAGGTAAAATTGGATAGGTATATGGACAGGAAAGGAGTGGAGGGTTATGGGCTGAGTGCGGGTAGGTGGGACTAGGTGAGATTAAGGGTTCGGCACGGACTAGGAGGGCCAAGATGGCCTGTTTCCGTGCTGTGATTGTTATATGGTTATATGGTTATAATATATAAAAGGCCACACCGGGAGCACCGGACGCAGTATACCACACTAGCCGACTCACAGGTGAAGTGTCGCCTCACCTGGAAGGACTGTCTCAGGCCCTGAATGGTGGTGAGGGAGGAAGTGTAAGGGCAGGTGTAGCACTTGTTCCATTTACAAGGTTAAGTGCCAGGAGGGAGATCGGTGGGAAGGGATGGGGGGGACGAGTGGACAAGGGAGTCGCACAGGGAGCAAGGGGGAAAGCAGAAAGGGGGAGAGGGGGAGAGGGGGAAGATGTGTTTGGTAGTGGGATCCTGTTGGAGTTGGCAGAAGTTACAGAGAATTATACGTTGGACCTGGAGGCTGGTGGGGTGGTAGGTGAGGACAAGGGGAACCCTATCTCGAGTGGGGTGGCGGGCGGATGGGGTGAGGGCAGATGCGCGGGAAATGGGAGAGATGCTTTTGAGAGCAGAGTTGATGGTGGAAGAAGGGAAGCCCCTTTGTTTAAAAAAGGAAGACATGTCCTTCGTCCTGGAATAAAAAACCTCATCCTGAGAGCAGATATGGCAGAGACGGAGGAATTGTGAGAAGGAAATAGCCACCATTCAGGGCCCCAGACAGTCCTTCCAGGTGAGGCGACACTTCACCTGTGAGTCGGCTGGTGTGGTATACTGCATCTGGTGCTCCCGGTGTGGTCTTTTATATATTGGTGAGACCCGACGCAGACTGGGAGGCTGTTTTGCTCAACACCTATGCTTGGTCGACCAGAGAAAGCAGGATCTCCCAGTGGCCACACATTTTAATTCCACGTTCCATTCCCATTCTGATATGTCTATCCATTGCCTCCTCGACTATCAAAATGAATCCACACTCAGGTTGGAGGAACAACATCTTATATACCGGCTGGGTAGCCTCCAACCTGATGGCATGAACATTGACTTCTCTAACTTCTGTTAATGCCCCTCCTCCCCTTCTTACCCCCATCCCTGACATATTTAGTTGTTTTTTTCTCTCTGTCCATCACTCTGCCTGTTCTCCATCTCCCTCTGGTATTCCCCCCCTCCCCCTTTCTTTCTCCCGAGGCCTCCCGTCCCATGATCCTTTCCCTTCTCCAGCTCTGTATCACTTTTGCCAATCACCTTTCCAGCTCTTAGCTTCATCCCACCCCCTCCGGTCTTCTCCTATCATTTCGCATTTCCCCCTCCCCCCCACTACTTTCAAATCTCTCAGTACCTTTCCTTTCAGTTAGTCCTGAAGAAGGGTCTCGGCCCGAAACGTCGACAGTGCTTCTCCTTGTAGATGCTGCCTGACCTGCTGTGTTCCACCAGCATTTTGTATGTGTTGTTTGAATTTCTAGCATCTGCAGATTTCCTCGTGTTTGTTGATTAATGAAGTGTTTAGTTGTTTTCCATGTTTCATTAGCCACCAGCTGGAAATCGTTGAGGTTCACCTGCGCCATATTAAGTGGGGAGAATCCATTTTTGTGAAGAAATAATGGGGGAATTTTTCAGGGTCGTTTGTTGTTCGTCCTTCGGAGTCGAAGATGACCACGACTTCTTCTCACACCCTTGTATTTCCAAAGAATCTGGATAAGATGAGAGACAGTTTGATTTGATGTCTTTGAGGGCAAGTATGTTTCTGGATAAATTGATGTGCTAATTGATGCAGGATCTTGACCCGAAATGTCAGCCATCCCTCCACAGACGTTGACTGACCTGCTGATCCCTCCAGAGGTTTATTTCTTCCTCCAGGTTATGCCATTTGCTGCCGTTTGTATCTCTAATAGTTTTCATTCATTTGCAAAAAGAGGGGCAAGGTTCTCTTTCTCCATTCTCCCACATTTTCTGAGTGGGCATGGTTAAATTGCCACTCCTTCCCTTAGAACGGAGATGAGGAAGAATTTCTTCAGCCAGAGGGTGGTGAATCTGTGGAATTCATTGGCACAGACAGTTGTAGAGGTCAGGTCATTGGGTATATTTAAAGTTCAGGTTGATAGCTCCTTGATTAGTAATTTGTCAAAGATTATGGAGAGAAAGTAGGAGAATGGAGAGTAGGAAAGGGATAATAAATTAGATATGATGGAATGGCAGAGCAAACTTGATGGCCAAATGGCCGAATTCTGCTCTTTGTCTTATGGTCTTTCCCTATGAGAACGTTACATTATAATTGCCTTGTCTAGTTATGCTTTCTGTTCTAGCTACATTCTTTCCTGCTTGCTTTTAAAACTATAAAAATATACAAGAGTAACCTGTTGTACTTGCTAAACTAGTCAGTAAGATCATGGGTAATCTTGACTTTTTTTTACCCCCTCCATAGTGATCTCAAGATAAATCAGTTTTAGCAGTGAAACTACTCAGTGATGCATGCAACAGCGTGCATCAAATCTGTTGCTATTTGCAAGAGGCTACTGCTATGTTTGCCAGAGACTGCTGGCTGAAGTACTATATCTGTAAACTACTCCCCATCGTTTTCAATGGCATTTGTGAGTGGGGGAATTGGGGACTCCTGTCACTGTTCTGCTGTGGGGAGGGGGTATTTTGGGGCGCGGGTTTTGTTTCTTTTTTTGTGTTGGTGAGTTGATGTCTTTCAGTCTTTGAGTATTTCATGGCTATCTGGAGGAGACAACTATCAGAGTTGTACATGCATACTTTGACAATAAAATGAATCTTGAATCTTTGGGTAATATTAGCTACTTGTAACCTGAGGATATAGCGGCATAATATCAGTGAAATGCCACAGTGTGTTAGCAGCATAAGAAAATCAATCTGATTGAAGGAATAATGGACCATTTGTACTGGTATCCATTTCTGCTTGAGCTTATATAAAACAATGACTTTCAGAATCAGGTTTAATATCACTGGCATTTGTGCTGAAATTTGTTAACTTTGCAGCAGTAGAATAATGCAATACATGATAATAGAGAAGAAGGTGAATTACAGTAAGTATAAATGTATATCAAGTAGTTAAATAAGTAGTGCAAAAACAAATTTAAAAAAGTAGTGGGGTAGTGTCCATGGGTTCAATGCCCATTTAGAAATCAGATGGCAGAGGGGAAGGAGCTCTTCTTGAATTACTTAGGCTTCAGGCTTCTGTACTTCCTTCCCAAAAGTAACAATGAGAAGAGGGCATGTCCTGGGTGGTGGGGACCTTAATGATGAACACTGCCTTTTTTTTGAGGCATTGATCCTTGAAGATGTCTTGGATACTACAGAGGATAGTGACCATGATTTTACAACTCTCTGCAGCTTTGAAATCTGGTGTTAAACCAAGGATATTTATGCTCATCAGCGAGACATAAAAGATCCCATGGCCATTATCGGAAGAAAAGTCTTAAGAGTTGTTCCTGGACTTCCCATCAGTTGACCACCAAGCTAATGATGGACAACCTGGTCATTATTAAATTGCTCAGTGTAGGAGCTTAAGTGCAAATTGGGTGTTGTACATGGATTTCAGCAAGGCATTTAATAAAATACCCCACGCAAGGCTTATTGAGAAAGTAAGGAGGCATGGGATCCAAGGGGACATTGCTTTGTGGATCCAGCGCTAGCTTGCCTAGCTTACAAAGAGTGTTTGTAGACGGGTCATATTCTGCATGGAGGTCGGTGACCAGCGGAGTGCCTCAGGAATCTGTTCTTGGACCTTTACTGTTCGTGATTTTTATAAATGACCTGGATGAGGAAGTGGAGGAATGGGTTATTAAGTTTGCTGATGTCAGAAAGGTTGGAGGTGTTGTGGATAGTGTGGAGGGCTGACAGAGGTTACAGCGGGACATTGATAGGATGCAAAACTGGGTTGACAAGTGGCAGATGGGTTCAACCCAGCTAAGGGTGAAGTGGTTCGTTTTGGTAGGTCAAATATGATGGCAGAGTATAGTATTAATGGTAAGACTCTTGGCAGTGTGGAGGATCAAAGGGATCTTGGAGTCTGTGGGGTCTGAGTCCATAGGACACTCAAAGCAGCTGTGCAGGTTGACTGTGTGGTTAAGAAGGCGTATGGTGAATTAGTCTTCGTCAATTATGGAATTGAATTTAGGAGCTGAGAGGTAACGTTGCAGCTATATAGGACCCTGGTCAGACCCCTTGAGTACTGTGCTCAATTCTGGTCACCTCACAACAGGAAGGATGTGGAAGCCATAGAAAGGGTGCAGAGGAGATCTACAAGGATGTTGCCTGACTTGGGGAGCGTGCCTTATGAGAATAGGTTGAGTGAACTCGGCCTTTTCTCCTTGGAGCGACGGAGGGTGAGAGGTGACTTGACAGAGGTGTCCGAGATGATGAGAGGCATTGGTCATGTGGGAGGCTTTTTCCCAGGGCTGAAATGGTTGCCACAAGAGGACCACAGGTTTAAGGTGCTGGGGAGTAGGTACAGAGGAGATGTCGGTAAGTTTTTACTTAGTGGTGAATGCATGGAATGGGCTGCCGGCAACGGCGATGGAGGTGGATACGATAGGGTCTTTTAAGAGGCTTTTAGATAGGTACGTGGAGCTTAGTAAAATAGCAGGCTGTAGCTAAGCCTAGTAATTTCTAAGGTGGGAACATGTTCAACACGGCTTTGTGGGCCGAAGGGCTTGTATTGTGCTGTAGGTTTTCTATGTTTCTATGTCTTTCCTATAATACTGACTACATTGCCTAAAACATGTAAATCCTTTCCAATCTTTTAAATTCAGTGAACTAGAAATATTGCTGAAGTGATGTGATGGTTCTTTACTGCATTCCTGCTCATGGATATTCTTTGTTTCCCACAGATTTGAAGAGCCATCAGTGAGGCTGTTGCTTCATGTTGGTAAGCTGGGTGGTTCATGTCAGACTCTACGCTCACCGCACACTGACCGGGGCCCGGACTGCAGCAAGGAGGGTTGTTCAGCCAGAATCTTCGTTCCATATTTTTGCAGGGCAACGCTCTGCGATGGAAACGGGAAATGAGTCACTGGCAGATCCGCAGCTGACGCAACAAAGTAATCGTGATGATCAGCTCCAAAAAGCAAACCTTTTGAACGCTATGCCAGACACTTTGCCTGATTGTGAAACTTCTCCAAGTATTCAAAATGGAGAAACTGTTATAAATGAAGGGAAAGCGGAAATCGTTTTTCCCAATGCAAATGAAGTATTTTACAATCCTGTTCAAGAGTTCAATCGTGATCTGACGTAAGTAACAGTCTTGTGGATCAGTGTTATCCCAGTAAGTTTTTTTTTCCCCAAGAGCTCTAATTATGCTGACACAAAGGACTAAACAGGTTTCCCCTGCTATCCGAAGGTAGAGTGTTCCTATGAAACGGATCGTAAGCCGGAATGTTGTAAAGTGAAGAAGCAATTACCATTTACTTATATGGGAAAAATCTGAGTGTTCACAGACCCAACAAATAACCTACCAAATCATGCCAAATAACACAAAACCTAAAATAACAGTAACGTGTAGTAAAAACAGGAATGATATGATAAATACACAGCCTATATAAAGTAGAAGTGCTTTACTACAATCATTGCAGCGCTGTCCACCACAGCGAAAATCTCATGCAAGCACTCTCGGCGCAAGCGCTCTGGGCAGAAGCGCTCTCTCCAGTAACCTTTAAGCTATGAAGCTGTCAAATTAAACCAAATAACAAATCATACCAAATAACACAAAAATACACAGCCTATATAAAGTAGAAATAATGTATGTACAGTGTAGTTTCACTTACCGGAATCGGGAAGACAGTGAGCACACTGGTGATGGTGTGTTAGGCTGAGTCGTCGGAAGTTGGGTGGTGGGAGACTGGGGTGTCATCTCATCGTTGTCTGTTTCCATCAGGGCAGGCAGGTCACCTTCTATGTCTGCCTCAATGTTGAAGGTTGAGGTTCGTCATCTGCTGTGGCTGATGTGGAAGGCTTGAAAAATGACAGTATGTTTGACTGCTTAGCCTCGTGCATTTTTCTATCATAAAGTTCTTTGTAAGCACTCAAACTATCCTGCAAATATACCCTAAACCTACGTACTCTTTCAAAATTAAAGTCATACTTTTCTGCAATCATTGCAGCATTGTCAATCGGAGTGAAAATCTCACGCAGTTGCTTCACATTCAGTTCCTAGATGAATTCACTTTCGGGCTGTTCGCTACTGCATTGGGTTTCGATTGTTATCCTTTCCTCTTACAACTGCATCAGCCCTTCATCTGTCAGTTCTTGGTCATGGGATGCCAAAACCTCTTCAACACCATCTTTGTTAACTTCCACAAACCCAGCCTCCTTAGCCAAACTCACTATGTCCTTACTTTGTTCACCACAATCGAAAAACTAGACATAATTAAGCTTTATGCTAAGTGTAACACCTTTACGAGTTCTTTTAGGCTTTTCCGATACAGTATCTTAGAACTCATCTTGCTAATGGATGCACAAAATATATCGACATAAAGCACAGATGCTCTCAGGCTCGTGTTTAAGCAATGCTGGCAAGATTGCAGTTCTGGGGGAGGAGCTCGGCTGCTCAGCATGCGCGCTGCCTTTTCTCAATACAGTGAAAACACCTTCTTTTAGCGAAGACAGGTAACTAATGTAGGTCTTTCGTAACAGCGAAATGTCGTAAAGCGAATGTTCGAAAAACGGGGGCCACCTGTACTTGTGCTTTTACTGTTACTTTCAATGGGAGGGTATTAAGTTTTAAAAAGATAAGAACGTGAAAACAGCTGAGAGGATCATGGGCCCACACTCAACATTTTTGCAACAACTCTGCCAGCAGATTTCTGAACTGTCCATGAACACTACCTGACTATTTTGCTCTCTTTTTGCACTATTTAATTTTTATTATTCTTATTGTAACGTAATTTTTTGTGTTGCACTGTATTGCTGCAATTTTCACAACATACATCAGTAATAATAAATCCGATTCGAAGTATTTTTGTAACCTTGACCAAGGTGCTTCGCGGAGGCACAGCAAACGGAGCATGATGTGATGAGGATGTGAACAGCAAATTCTCTGAGATGATTAAAGAGGTAATATGAGAGTGCAGGTTCATTTGTAGAACGTTCTGCTTTTGGAGATGGGGAAGCAGTGGAGAACATGGGACAATGTGATAGAAGGAACTGGAAACCATCAGGGTTTAAAGTTGAAGGTTATTTCACTGTGTTTCAGACCTCTCCATGAGCTCGCAGCCAGGAAACCTTGATGAGGACCTGATGCATTCTTTGGGAACACCAGGTAGAGGTAGAAGTAATTAGAGTGGGATAAATTATATAACGAGCAAACTCTATAAATAAATGGTAGATTAGACCAAAAGGGATAGGAGCAGAATTAGGTTATTCAACCCATTGAGTCTGCTCCACCATTCCATAACAGTTTTATTTTCTCTCTCAACCCCATTCTCCTGCCTTCTCCCTGTAGCCTTTGACACCCTTACTGATCAAGAACCTATCAACCTCCACTTCAAATATACACAATGACTTAGCCTCCACAGTTGTCTATGGTAATGTGGATTGAGGCCCTTCTGTCAAATCTTTAGATGTAATGCTATAATTAGTCGAGGGCTGTCTGGTGTTTCCGGTGGGGAAGCATCCAGGTGGCTAGCAAACCTGATCATTCTGACTGGTTCTATCCTCTGGCTGGAGTTGGAGGCATTGCACTGTTAAGGGATTGGTTATTAGATTAGAGACTTGTTAAAGAGTAATTGCCAATCTTTGCAATCCTTGTATTTAGAGATACAGTTCTCCCAGCTCAGTGAGCCATGCCACACAGCATCCTACCTGTTCAACACTAGCCTAATCACTGAACAATTTACAACAGCCAGTTAACATACTAACCAGTACGTCTTTAGACTGTAGGAAGAAACCAGAGCACGCAGATCACACGGAGAACCTACAAACTTACAGGTGGCACCAGAATTGAACTCCGAGCTCTGGAATGCCCTGAGCTGTAATAGTGTCTTGCCAACCGCGCCATAACCATGGTGCCTTTATCTATTTATCTATCCCTTTTTGCCCATTGGTTGCTTGTCAGCCTTTATTTGTGTGTGTTTTTTTCATTGATTCTATTGTATTTCTTTGTTCTACTGTGAATCTCAGTATATGGTGACATAAACTATACATACTTTGCTATTTTATTTTGGACAATGATAAGGGAAGTAGGCATTGTGAAGTCTGAAGAAAGCAGTGCAGTTATTGCTGCTTTGTTGTGTCTCTCAGGTGTGCTGTCATCACGGAGTTTGCTCGTCAGAAGCTCCTGGCCAAGGGTATTCAAGGTGAGTGGAATTAGCTCTGTGCCACCTATATAATGGGAAGTTTTGCTCAAGAGAGAATCTTAACTGTCCTTAAAATATCCTGTGCAGCATTGGTCCCCGGAGAGCGCGACAGACCCAAGTTGGTCGTAAGTCTGGCCGAAAGCAAGACTGCTGAGCAGGGAGGTGCTCCAGTGATTAAGAAGACAGCCAGTGTTGGGGAGAAATGTGAGGTGAAGCAACTCTTTTCAGAATCAGGTTTAATGTCACTGGCCTATGTCATGAACTTTGTTGTTTTTGTGGCAATGGTGTATTACAATACATAATTCAGATTCAGTTTATTGTCATTTCGAAACCACAAATGCAATGCAGTTAAAAAATGAGACAACGTTCCTCCAGAATGATATCACAAAAGCATATGACAAAACAGACTACACTAGAAAATCCACATAACGTTTGGCAATCCCCAATCCAGAGTCCAGAGAGGCTGCTGCATATTAAAATCGCACAACCGTCTTAGTGCGTTCCCTGGAAAAGAGCTCCAAATCCACCAGACAAACCAAGACCAAAAACTAAAGCTACAAGACATGCACAAAACCACATAGTTCCAACATACAGTTACAACAGTGCAAACAATAGCATAATTGTTAAAAAAAACAGACCATGGGCACAGTAAAAATAGTCCAAAGATGTTAAAAGACTAAGTTCGAAAGAAACCACCACACAGTTTCCACAAGTCCTCAGGGTCCCGATTGACTTGTCATCCCACGCCTGTGGCAGAAGGGAATACCCCTGCTATGAACTTCCATGGCACCGCCCGACTCAGCCTCGCAGACGCAGTACACAGTGAAAGTGACCTGATTGCAGCGGATTCCGAGTCCGTCGAACCTCCGACCATCCCCTCTGGCACAGCTTCTCTGAGCACCATCCTCTGCTGAGCATATTAAGACAATGGACATCGGCAACGCGACCCTGAGGACTTGGGGGCCTGTTCTTCCCAGCAGAGACCCAGACCTCGCAGCAGCAGCAACGAAGAAGGTCTTCCTGGAGATTTCCAGATGTTCCTCTGAGCTCCCACATCCGTTTTCAACCGATTATGATTGTGCATGGCACCCCACTTCACAAATAACAGATAATCAGCTCTGGAGTGGCCGTTGCAAGCTGCGTCGCACCGCCATCTTGAATCACATATGTATTATTCTGGTTTTAAAATAAAAGTAGTGAGGTAGTGTTCATGGGTTGAATGTGCATTCAGAAATTGGATAGCAGGGGAAGAAGCTGTTCCTGAATTATAGACTGTGTGCCTTCAGGCTCCTGTACCTCCTTCCTGATGGTAGCAATTTGAAGAGGGTATGTCCTGGGTGATGGGGTGTCCTTAATCATGGATGCTGCCTTTTTGAGGCATTGCTCCTTAAAGATATCCTGGATGCTGTGGAGACTAATGCCCATGATGGAGCTGACTGAGTTCACAAATTTCTGCAGCTTGTCTCAATCCTGTGCATTACCCCCCCCCCCTCCACACCCACCCCCACCATACCAGACGGTGATGCAGCCAGTTGGAATGCTCTCTATGGTACATCTGTAGAAATTTTTAAGTGTCTTTGGTGACATACCAGGTCTTCTCAAACTCATGAAATATAGCTGTTTTAAGTGTCTTCAAATGAAAGGTGTGGCTGTTCGATCAGATTCCTTGTTGCTGCAGCTTCACACACAGGTGTAGGAGGACTGACTCATTTGAAGAGCAGTGATTCAGCATCTGGCGTTATTTGCCCTGACGGGAGAGTTTGAAGGGATGGTGCCTTTGAAAGTGAAGCAACAACTTGAAACTCCCCATGCAAGGGAGCAGTGGTAATACATCAGCTCCAGGCAGCTTGCTGCCCCCATCTCATTTCATTTGAGATTTCATTGCTTTTGGTCCCCTTCAACCAGGGACTGCCGAAATAATTTATCCCGCTTCATCTCCTTGTAGGATTTTTATTTATATCCACCTGAGTGATTAGTTGGGTCTTTGGTACAGTGTCCTGTTGGAGAGATGCTGTCTCGGACAGTTTATCACTCCCTCTGGTGTCAGCTTGGATAATGAAGAAGGTAGGGTTTGATATGCAAGTCTGAGTTTTGCTGGAGATGTTTGATACTTTAATATGGGTTGTGAAATGCTCGTCTTGATGAAATCCATCAGAAACCCCTGCACTCTGCCTCAAGGTCAACTTCTCTGTTTTTAATTTGTGTGTCAATCTTTGTAGTCCCTAATTCGTCTGTCTGCTGTGCAGGATGGGATCCGTATATTGGAAGGGTTGGCAGCGTCCGGGCTCCGCTCGATTCGCTTCGCCAAGGAAGTCCCTGGAATTCACAGCATTGTCGCAAATGATTTCTCCTCGAAAGCAGTGGAGCTAATGCAGAGGAACATTGAACTCAATGGAGTGGGGCACATGGTAACTGCAAGCTTGGCAGATGCAAGGTATGGTGTACTTGTTTGTTGTTAAGGGATGGGATGAGGGCTCTTTCAGTATTTGTACCAGTGTGTGATCGGACTGTTCTTGGATTTGTGTATATGTACTGTAGATTATTCATGAAAGACCTTGTTGATATAGTGGTCTTAATTCGACATTTTTGTGCTCAATGAGCTAGGAATAACAGGTCAGGGATCAGATAATGGGATGTGGCATATGGAAACAGTGGTGTACTGCTTCATCAGAGAGTGGCACCTCCAGCTCCCTCAATATTGCATTTGGCTTTTCAGCCTGTGGAGCTTGTGTTTGACGGTCTACACTCAGTCTTCTGCTGGGCTAATACACTTCTTCTATCTCATGACAAGGAAGGAAGCTATTCGGCCCATCTAGCATGTGTTGCCTGCTCTGGGACCAATCCCATTTTCCACTTCACCCAACTTATTTCCCTGCACTGAATTCCCGCTCGTGTTCTCATCACTCCTTCCCTTGTACTCCCCTTGCTGCCACAATTCTCCTACTGTGCTTCTACGCTAATTTAAAGTGACAGTTAACCTGCAGACTTGTCTGTCTCTTGGAACAGTGAGGCATGATAGTTGTTACGGATTCAAGCAACAATAAATATATGAGTTAGGCAGGGGTTTTTATAACAAATAACACATTTATTAAAAACTGAAAACAACCCCCCCCCCCCCAAAAAAGTAAACAAACCACTCACGTAACCGGAAATCAGCTGCTGTGCGGCAGCTTAAACAGTTCTTAAAGCGATGTTGCAAAAACAGTTCTTCAAAGTAGTATTGCAAAAGTTCAAAATGCTCACAGTCCATTTAAGGGAGAGACTTTTTTAAGACGATTTAAATTCTCTTTCACGTCGTGTTGCTTCGGTTCCCAAATCGAACTTTTCCCACGAAGAATTTATGTAGATTGACAAATGGAATGGCTTAAAGGCACTGACCTTTCCTTTGCAGAACTGTTCCCAATCTTTTCTGCTATTTCAAAGGGATTAACACGAGAACAGTCAATGAATTCCTTCCGAATGAGGATCAAACAAGGTCGAATCTGTTTCACCGTTGAAATCGATTTCCCTTGATCTTTTAATTCCCGAACTCCGATCTTCACTTTCCACTGATTCTCAACTAGCAGTATTATAAAGAAACTGCTGGCAATGACCTTTTAACTTTAGGCATTAGATAAAACTTCATCTTTCAACTAAACTGCGTCATCACATTAAATCACGCAGTGGCATGAAGTCAACATGGCAAATCCAGCCACGAACTGCCCCTCCTCACAGGGTGGGGTCCTCCTTTTATACCCTGTATATAAAAAAAACTGTCACATGACCTCTACTGGCGGGAAAATGACATCACTCCACTGTCACAAGACCATTACCTCAAGTCCAGTATAGCTTCAACCCCAGTCACGTGACAAGGGTACGTGACATAGTATAGTGGTCAGCACATTGCTTTACAATGCCTGTTGTAAGATTGAGGTTCAATTCCTGCTACTCTCTGTAAGGAGCTTGTGTGGTCTCCCCGTGACCGTGTAGGATTCCTCTGGGTGCTCTAGTTCCCTTCCACATTTTAAAGACATGGTTAAGGGTAGTAAATTGTCGGTGACACCTGTGAGCTGCTCAGTATGAACCGCGTTTATTCGATTTGACACAAAAGGTGTGTTTTGCTGTATGTTTGAACACACACGTGACAAATAAAGCTAATCTTTAAAAGAAAGAAAAGATCCTGGTGTACCTGGGATCAATCCACTTGCCCGCTTGGTTGTGGGGAGAACATGGATATTTCACATTCAAAGTAAATTTATTATCAAAGTTTACGCAAGTCACCATTTGCAACCGTGAGATTAATTCTCTGGTGGCATTCACAGTATCTTCGAAAAACACAACAGAATCAAGGAAAGGTTGCATCTAACAGGACAGGCCAACAGCCAGTGTGCAAAAGACAACAAACTGTGCAAGTACAAAAGAAAAATTAATAAATAAGCAACAAATATTAAGAACATGAGATGAAGAGTTCAGAGGATTTTGGAGTAGATCAGTGATGGGGTGAGTGAAGCTATCCCCTCTGGTTCAAGAGCCTGAAGGTTGAGGGGTAATAACTGTTCCTGAACCTGGTGGTGTGTGTCCTGAGGCTCCTGTACCTCCTTCCTGGTGGCAGCAGGAAGAAGTAAGCGTAGTCTGGATGGTGTGGGTCCTTGATGCTGAATACTGCTCTCCTGTGATGGCGATTCGTGTAGATGTGCTCAGTGGCGGTGTGGCGCTGTATCCACAACTTTTTGTAGAAATTTCCGTTCTAGAGTATTAGTGTTTCCGTTCCAGGCAGTGATACAGCCAGTCAATATACTCTTCACCAGACACCTATAGAAGTTTGTCAAAGTTTGAAATGTCTTACCGAATTGTTGTAAACTTGCAAGGAAGTGAAGGTGCTGTCGTGCTTTCTTTGTAGTTGTACTTGTGTGCCTGGCTCAGGATAGATCCCCTGAAATGGGAACGCGGAAGGAACTTAAAGTTGTTGACCCTCTCCGCCTCGGAACTCCTGATGAGAACTCCTTCACGGACCTCCGGTTTCCTCCTCCTGAAGTCAGTAATCGGCTCCTTGGTCTTGCTGACATTCAGAGATTACCTGTCTGATTGGACCCAGGACGTCAGAGTTGAGGGGCAGCATACGATCTGCTGCATCAGTGTTTAACTTCGTATGCAAAGCATACCCTCAAGGAAAGTGAAGAGAAATGTTCAGATTTCAGAATTTGGTTTATCATCACTGAATTGTGTGTCATGAAATTTTAAAGTTTGCAATACACTGCAAAGACAAAAATAATTACTATAAATTACAAAATGAATGGTGGCCACAGTAGTACCCCTGAATAATCTTGTGTGGGATGCAGGCAATAGTGATAGGTCAGTATTTGTTGGCTGGCCCTTGCAGGTGGTTGTGAGCCCATGTCTTAAAACCACTGCGGTCCATGTAGGAAAAATGCTCTCAGTCCTGTTGATCAGGATTACTAGCTTTACACCCATAATGATAAGGGAGTGGATTTCCAACCCAAAATGGGTTCTCGGAGAGTTTATTGGTTTGGGATGTGTGGTCAAAGAAAGGTATAAAGGAAGAATGTAAGAGTTGCCATTCAGTAATCCCTCTCTTTGTAAATTAATGATTGGTACTTCTCCAATGATTGTTCAAGATCCAAGCCAGAGTAGCTTCTCTGCACATCACCATTTTGAATTTGTTTCCGTGTCGTTACTTGTGTTTTCTCTGTCCGCGATTGCTTATGGATAAGACTGTGCTGTGAGATGCTGAGATTACTAACCTGGGAGGCCCTGCACTCTGACACTTTCCACAGCATGCTCCTGTATGAGTCCAAAAGGAGACGGGACTGGTTTGATGTGATTGACCTGGATCCCTACGGAAGTCCATCGCAGTTCATTGATGCGGCTGTCCAAGCAGTGAGTGAAGGAGGTGAGAGAGACGAGCAGCTGTCTGATCAGATTAAGGCTGTGGAGGATATTGTTGCAAAGCGGTGGTGTTTATAAAGTTTGTGTGTGTGTGTGGCATTGGTTGTTGGGGTGGTAGGTTCTAAGTGCCGTGCTTGATTTGAGAAAGATATTTGCAAACAGGTTACCCTTGCCCAAGAAACTTGAACAGGGTGTGTGCCTGGTTTGATTACTGCTTCCCTGGGAGATATTATTTCTGTATTGTGGAAACATGCTGAGCTGTGTTCTTTCAACCAGCATTCTCTCCCCTAGAGGTGGAAGGGGAGAGAAATGCTGGTTGATAGAAAACAACTTTTCTGCCTGTGGGGGAAGGTAAAGAATAGCACCCACTCTCTCCTCCTCCCCCCCCCCCCCCCCAAGACAGTGTGTACATTGCATGTACTGTAGCACTGGATATTTGCATGTTAGATTTGGATCCTGTTGAAGTTATTAGAGATTGAATTATAAATCTGAGTAACAAGACATTGTACATCTCTTTAAGGGCTCCTTTGTGTCACGTGTACGGATATGGCAGTGATGGCTGGCAACAGCGGAGAGACATGTTACAGCAAGTATGGAGCCATGTCGCTGAAATCCAAATTTTGCCATGAAATGGTGAGCTTCAGCAGAGTCCTGGTCTTTGCAACTCTGGAGTGTATCAGAAGGAGGAGTACTGCATGTTATTTGTAATAGATTGCAGAGCATCTACACATTTCTATCAAAGAGCAGAATTGAGGACCTTTCTGAGATTGGTGTGATCAGTGAACGTTAGGTACTGTACTACGTACACTTGTTACAGTCAGAAACCACTATTGGGTTTCCCTGTTCACCTACTCATTAATGCAAATATCTAATCAGCCTATCACTTGGCAGCATCTCAGTGTATAAAAGCATGCAAGTATGGTCATGAAGTTCAGTTGTTGTAGACCAAACATCAAAATGTGGAAGAAATGTGATTTAAGTGACTTTGACTGTGGAATGATTGTTGGTGCCAGACGAAGTCATTTGAGTATCTCAGAAACTGCTGATTTCCCTGGGATGTCCTACACACAACTGTGTCTAGGGTTTACAGAGAATGGTGCGAAAAAAAAGGAAAAAAAAATCTAGTATGCAATGGATCTGTGGGTTAATGAGAATGGCCAGGCTTGTTCAAGCTGACAGGAAGGCAACAAAAAAAAAGCCAGCGTAACAACAGTGGTGTGCAGAAGAGCATCCCTGAATGCACAGAATGTTGAACCTTGAAGAAGCTGGGTTACAGCAGCAGAATGCTCCTGTATTTAATGAAGTGGCCACTGAGTGTATATTAGACAAAGGCTGTGATTGTAGTACAGAAGGTGCCATGATGCTGCCAGGCCACAGAATTTTGAATATGTAGAAAGATGTGTTAAACGAGGTTGTTTCTCTTGACTTAGAGGCAGAATTAGGCCATTTGGTTGATTGAGTCTGCTCTTCTATCTCATCATAGCTGATCCATTTTTCCCCTCGGCCGCAATCTCCTACCTTCTCCCTGGTATCCCTTTATACCCTGATCAGTCAAAAATCTACCAACCTCTGCTTTAAATATACATACAGACTTGGCCTCCACTACTGCCTGCAGCAAAGAATTCCATAGATTCACTACTCCCTGGCTAAAGAGATTCTTCTTCATCTCCATTCTAAAAGGACAACCCTCTATTCTGAGACTGTGTCCTCTAGTCTTAGATTCTCCCACCATAGGAAGCATCCTCTCCACGTCCACTCTATCGATGTCTTTCACCATTCAATAGATTTCAATTTCTTCTGAATTTGAGTGAACACAGGCCCAGAGCCATCAATCTCTCTTCATATGACAAATCGTTCAAACCTGGAATCATTTTTGTGAACCTCCTTTAAACACTTTCCAGTTTCAGCGCATCCTTTCAAAGACGAGGGGTCCAAAACTGCTCACAATACTCCAAGTGAGGTTTCACCAGTGCTTTATAAAGTCTCAACATTACATCCTTTCTTTTATATTCTAGTCCTCTTGAAATGAATGTTAACATTGCATTTGCCATCCTCACCACAGGCTCAACCTGCTAATTTTTAGGGAATCCTGCACAAGAACTCCCAAGCTCCTTTGTTCCTCAGTGGTCTTTTTGTATTTTCTTTCCTTTAGAAAATAATTAACCGTTTCATTTCTTCTACCATAGTGCATGACCATACACTTACTGATGATGTATTCCATCTGCCACTTCTTTGCCAATTCTCATAATCCGTTTAAGTCCTTCTGTAGCCTAAAAGAAGTGGGCTCTGCACAGGCCCCTGTGGAAACACTACTAGTCATCAGAAAAGGCTCCCTTTATTCCCACTCTTTGCCTCCTGCCGATCAGCCACTGCTTTATCCATGCTAGAATCTTCCCTGTAATACTGTGGGCTCATAGCTTGCTAAGCAACCACATGTGTGGAACCTTTCAAAGGCCTTCTGAAAATCCAAATATGTAACATAAACTTTTTTTTTTGCCCCATTGTCTATCCTGCTTGCTTTTTCTTCAAAGAATTCCAACAGATTTGTCAGGCAAGATATGCCCTTGAGGAAACAATACAGATTACCAGCTACTTTATCATGTTCCTCGAAGTACACCAAAACCACATGCTTAACAATTGACTCCAACATCTGCCCAGTTGCTGAGGTCAGATTAACTGGCCTCTAATTTCCTTTCTTCTGCCTCTCATCTTTCTTGAAGACTGGAGTGATATTTTCAAATTTCCAGTCTTCCAAAACCATTCCAGAATCTAATGATTCTTGAAAGATCATTACTAGTGCTCCACAGTCTCTTCAGCCACCTGTTTCAGAACTCTGGGGTGTGCACCATCTGATCCAGGTGAATGATCTACCTTCAGACCTGTCAGTTTCCCAAGAAACTTCTCCCTAGTAATAGTAACTTCACACACTTCATGCCCCCTGACACCTGGAACTTCCACCACACTGCTGGTGTGTTCCACAGTGAAGACTGATGCAAAATATTTATTCAGTTCATCTGCCATTTCATTGTCCCCTATTACTACCTTTCCAGCATCATTTTCCATTGTTACAATATCCACCCTCACCTCTTTTACTCTCTGTATATCTGAAGAATTTTTTGATATCCTCTTTAATATTATTGACCAGATCTTTTTATATTCCATCTTTTCCTCATAACTTTTAATTGCCTTCTGTTGGTATTTAAAAGCTTCCCAATCTTCTAACTTCCTACTAACTTTTGTTCTGTTATATGTCCTTTCTTTGGATTTTATGCTGGCTTTGGATTCTCTTGTTAGTCATCCTTCCTTTAGAATACTTCCCCTTTGGAATGTATCTGTCCTGTGCCATCTGAATTGCTTCCAGAAATTTCAGCCATTGCTGCTGTCCCATCACCCTTGCCAGTGTTCTTTTCCAATCAATTCTGGCCAGCTGCTCTTTCATGCCTCTGTAATTCCCTGTAATACTGATACATCTGTCTAGGTTCTCCTTCTCAAAATTCAGGGTGAATTGGTCGTGTTATGATCATTTGCCCCCAAGGGTTCTTTTACTTTAAGCTATTTAATCAATTCTGGTCCATGATTAGTCCCCCCTTGTGTATGGATATGAACAGAAAGAGGAGAAGGCTTTTGATTTCCTGATGTACGGGTTTTTCTTTTTTTTTTGTAATTTATTTTTATTGAAGTTCATCATCAAACAAACATTTCCATAAGATGTATTTCAGATATTCTACATATATATCATATAATCATATATGCCCCAAATCTCCACATAGTATTTATCTGGGGTATACACTTACAGAAAAGAGGAAAGAAAGAACAAGCGAAAGGAGAAAACTATGTACAAATAGGGAGTGATCTTTTTTTTACAACATATTCATTGATTTGTGAGAATAAAATCAGGCCTATGAGGTGTTACGTAGTTGAACCATTTTTCTCAGTATAAACTAAATTGTTCCAACTTATGATTAACAGATGCTGTTATCTTCTCCATTTTGTAAATGCCCATTGTAATTTCCATCCACGCATCTAAGGTTGGGCTCTCCTATAATAACCATTTCCTGGTAAGAGTCTTTTTACCAGCCACCAACAGTATATTCATTAAGTATTTATTCCTTTTCAACCATTCTTGAGGTATATATCCAAAATATAAGGTCTTACTCTCTAAGGGTATTTCACATTTAAAGATGTCTTGTGGGGGGGGACGTCACGTGATGACATAGGATCAAGATATTGGGAATCCAGCTCTCTCGTAAAAAGTAATGAAATAAGGTTTAAATGAAGAAGAGTTAACAAATATCTACTAGAAACTATTTATAAGTAACTCAGGATTATCTTTTGATATGGCTGCTAAACTGAAACAGAAGAAAGCTACTACTTCGAAGACTGCGCAAATCGGCGAGGAAAAAGGCCTAACCGTATCGGCGAAGCCTTGGACTCCAGTTGGATCTCCTCCCGGCAAAGTGCATGGCACTTCTGATGTTGCGGGACAGGAAGTTGTGGCAATGTCTGCGGTCTCGAAGAAGAAATGGCAAGAACAACGCATGCACGAAGAAACAAGTATGCATGAACTGGTATTAACAAAAGTAATAAAACTACAAATCCCAACTATGGCTAGAAGTGAAACTGGAAGTGAATCGGAAGTGGAGTCAGACTCTTTGGGAAATTCAGAGGAAGAAGAAGAAGAAAAGAAAGAGGAGATTAAAGGAGACATAAAAGATATCCTGATATATATTATGAATGAATTAAAAGCTATAAGAAGGATGCAGAATACACTCGATAATGTGGTGGAAAAACAAAAGAAGATGGATAATAAAGTTAAAGAGATGGAAGTAAAAATGGAAGGAAACACTGAAAGAATAGATAAGATAGAAGACAATAATCTTGCCTGGACAACAGAAAGAAAACGGATGTGGGGAAAAAATAGATGCACTTGAAAACTCAAGTAGATGAAATAATATCAAAATTGTTGGTCTTATGGAAGGCACAGAGGGAGAAAATCCAATAAAATTCTTTAAAGAATGGATTCCGAAAATTTTGGAAATGAAAGAAGGAAGCCAAGTAATTGAAATTGAAAGAGCACACAGAGCTTTAAGACCAAGACCTCAACAAGATCAAAATCCGAGATCAATTTTGATAAAATGCTTAAGTACCAAGATAAAGAAATGAATTTGAAGGCAGCTACACAAGGTGCTAAAAAGAGAATTGGGCCATTGACAATAGAAGGGAAAACAGTTTTTTTTTGTCCAGACATAAGTTACAATCTTCTGAAGAGGCGGAAGGAATTTAATCCAGTGAAAAAATCGTTATGGGAAAAGGGCTATAAATTTTTATTGAGCTACCCAGTAAAATTGATAATTTTCCTGGATAATGAAGAAAGAAGATTTTTCGTTGACTACCGGAAAGCAGAGAAATTTGTACAAGAATTACCTGATGTCCATGAAGAGAAATAAAGAATTATAGAAATTAAATGGACTAATGATGAAGACTGAAACAAGGTTGGACTTGACAGACATTTATATAAAAAAAAAGTTGAGTATTAATTGGGAGTAGAGACATTAATTATTTTCTTTCTTCACTAATATATTTTCTTTTTTTTTGCGGGGGAGCTGGAGGAGCTCCTGATCAGTTGCTGCAAGTTTCACGTGTACAATCATGGCGATTGCCATGACCCGTAAAATGGGGGTGGGGGTAATGTTGTGGTTTTTTTTATTCGCAACATTAGTGGGGGGGTACTCTGGGTTTTTTTCTTATATATTAGTTATCTTCTATTTTTCTTCTTTTTTGCCTGGATGGTTGGGGAGAAACTCATAGCAACATGGAGAATTTTAAAGAGTTCCCAAGGTATTATGAATGATTAATTTACTTAATTTTTTAAGTTTTAATGTTAATTGAATTAATGGACCTGTGAAAAGAAAAAGAGTTTTAACATATATTAAGAAAATGAAAGAAGGTATAGCTTTTTTACAAGAAACACATTTAACAGAAACAGAACATAAGAAATTAAAGAGGGATTGGGTTGGAAATGTCATTGCAGCTTCATTTAATTCAAAAACGAGAGGAGTTGCAATTTTGGTTAATAAATCTTTACCAATTAAAATACAAAATATAATGATTCTGTGGGGAGATATGTGATCATACATGGTCAAATTTTTTCAGAATTATGGACTTTTATGAACATTTATGCACCAAATGAAAATGATGTAAAATTCATACAAGAAGTTTTTTTGAACTGGGCTGATGCACATGATAAAATATTAATAGGTGGAGATTTTAATTTTTGTTTTGATCCAGTTTTGGATAGGTCAACTAAAGTTGCTACAAAATCAAAAGTAATAAAACTAACTATCATTAATGAAAGACTTAAACCTGATATATGGAGAAAAATTAATCTGAGAGAGATTATTCATTTTATTCAAATAGACATAAAACTTACTCAAGGATTGAGTTTTTTTTTATTATCAAAATATATTCAAGATAGAGTGAAAAGTGTGGAATATAAAGCAAGAATACTGTCAGATCATTCCCCTTTGATAATGACAATGATAATGATGGATAAGGAGGAATCGATTTATAGATGGAGATTTAATTCAATTTTATTAAAACGTCAAGATTTTTGTGATTTTATGAAAAAACAGTCAATTTTTTTTGGATACAAATTTACATTCAGTTGAGGATAAAATTGTATTACGGGAAGCGATGAAAGCATATTTAAGGGGTCAGATTATAAGTTATACATCTAAAGTTAAGAAGGAATACATGGCAGAAATAGATCAATTGGAAAAAGATATCATAAAGTTAGAAAAAGAATCTCAAAGATATATGACAGAAGAAAAACGAAGACAACTTTTTAATAAAAAAACTACAATATAATACACACTAGACATATCGTACAGAAAAGGTAATTATGAGAACTAAACAGAAATATTACGAATTAGGTGGAAGATCACATAAAATTCTTGGCAGTTGAAAACAGAACAGGCCTCTAAAACAATAAGTGCAATTAGACCAAGTGTAAATAAGGTTACTTATAAACCTTTAATTAATGAAACTTAAAAAAAAATTTATACTGAACTATATCAATCAGAATCACAAAATAAGATTGCTGAGATAGATAAATTTTTATCACAAATGACCCTTCCAAAATTAAATTTGGAAGAACAGAAAGGATTAGATAAGCCCTTTACATTAAAAGAGGTTGAAGAAGCTTTAGGATCACTTCAGGGTAATAAATCCCCAGGAGAAGATGGTTTTCCTCCTGAATTTTATAAAAAATTTAAAGATTTATTAATTCCTCCTTTTATGCAATTAATATACCAAGTGGAAAGAAAGCATAAACTCCCACAATCTTTTTTAACAGCGATCATAACTATTGCCAAAAAAAGATAGATCCTTTAAAACCAACATCATATAGGCCTATTTCTTTGTTGAATACAGATTATAAAATAATAAAAATTTTATCTAATAGAATATCTAAATATTTACCAAAATTAATACATATGGATCAAACAGGTTTTATTAAAAACAGACTATCAATGGATAATATAACCCGGTTACTTAGTATAATTCATTTGGCACAAAAAAGAGAGGAAATGAGTGTGGCAGTTGCTTTGGATGCAGAAAAAGCATTTGATAGGCTGGAATGGGAGTTTTTATTTAAGGTATTGGAAAAATATGAGTTAGGAAAATCTTTTATACAATGGATTAAAACCTTCAATACTAATCCTCAAGCTAAAGCAGTTACAAATGGTCAGGTTTCAACACCATTTTGCTTAACGAGGTCAACTAGACAAGGCTGCTGGTTATCACCTGCTTTATTTGTATTGGCAATAGAACAATTAGCTGAATTAATTAGAACAGATTCAGACATTGGGGGCTTTAGAGTTAATCAAGAAGAATATAAGATTAATTTATTTGCTGATGATGTTTTGATTTATTTAACAAACCCATTGCAATCTTTGCAAAGATTATCTTTCAGATTGGAAGAATTTGGGAAAGCATCAGGGTATAAAGTAAATAGGGATAAAAGTGAAATTTTACCATTTACCAAAGGAAATTATAATCAATGTCGATTAGTAACTCAATTTTGATGGTCAATAAATGGGATAAAATATTTAGGTATTAGAGTTGATAATGATGTAAAAAATTTATATAAACAAAATTATTTGCCATTATTAAGAAAAAGAGGATCTTGATAAATGGATGATGTTACCAATAACATTAATAGGTAGAGTTAGTGCTGTAAAAATGAATATATTTCCTAGATTGCAATATTTATTCCAAACTTTACCAATACAATTACCTCAGAAGTTTTTTCAAGAACTGAATAAATATGTAAGGAAATTTCTTTGGAAAGGAAAGATGTCAAGAATATCATTGGAAAAATTGACATGTAAGTTTGATTTAGGAGGGTTACAACTTCCAAATTTTAAGAATTATTATAAAGCAAATCAACTTAGATTTATTGCGTCTTTTTTTGATGAAGAAAAACCAGCATGGATTAGAATAGAATTAGATAAGATAGGAGAAAACATACCAGAAGATTTTATATATAAATGGGAATCCAAATGGATACGGGAAAAAAAAATCTCCTATATTAAGACACTTGATTGATTTATGGAATAAGGTAAATATGGACGATGAGATAAAGAAATCTTTATTAGCAAAAAGAACTTTAATTCAAAATAGACTTATTCCTTTTACAATGGATAATAAACTTTTACATAACTGGTTCCACAAGGGGATTAAATATATAGATGATTGTTTTGAAGGAGGTATATTGATGTTGTTTGATCAATTAAAAAATAAATATAAAATATCAAACAACACTCTTTTCTGTTATTTTCAATTAAAGGCTTATTTACGAGAAAAGCTGGGACAAACAATGTTGATGCCAAAACCTAGTGAAATAGAAATATTAATTCAAAATGGAAAATTAAAAAATTTACATCTTATATGCATAATTTGATTCAAAAACAGACAATTAAATCAGGAATTCATAAATCAAGACAAAAATGGGAATCTGATTTGAATGTTAAAATTGATGGAAAAAACTGGTCAAGATTATGTTCTGATAGTATGAGAAATACAATAAATGTTCGACTTAGATTAATACAATATAATTTTTTTACATCAATTATATATAATACCACAGAAAATAAATAGATTAAATTCAAATATGTCTGACCAATGTTTTCGATGTAATCAAGAAATTGGTACTTTTTTACATTCTACTTGGTCTTGTTTTAAAATTCAACCATTTTGGACAAATCTAAGACTTTTATTGGAACAAATTACTGAGTACAACTCCCACATAGTCCAGTATTATTTTTATTAGGAGACATTGAAGGGACAATACCGAAACTTAAATTGAATAAGTATCAGAAAAAAGTTATAAAAATTGCATTGGCAGTAGCCAAAAAAGTTATCGCAGTTACTTGGAAATCTGATTTGTATTTAACTATGGATTGTTGGAATAATGAAATACATAGTTGTATTCCACTTGAAAAAATTACATACAATCTAAGAAATGAATATGATATATTTTTGAAAATTTGGCTCCCATACTTACAAAAGATAGGATTAAATACATAGGTCCTTTGAAGATAAAATTATAAAGTAATTAGGGAAAGTAAAAATAAATATTAAAATTATTTTGAACTCCATGGAGCATGTGGGGATCCTCTGATATCCAGGCTATCTTTCTCTTTTTTTTCTTTCCTTAGATAAGGGTTAAGGAGGGGAGGGTTAATATTTTTCTCACTATTTCATCATCTCTTTTGTTCTTGTAATTTTCTAAAATTTAATAAATAAATAAAAATTTAAAAGATGTCTTGTAGGGCATTATGTATCCCCCTCCAATAGTCTTTGATAACAGGGCATTCCCAGAAAATATGACAATGGATTTTGATTTCCACAATTTCTCCAGCAAACAGGGAAGTTACTATCATAATGGGTATTCTGAGAGGCTGTAATAAAATATCTTAAGTTTTTCCATCTGAACTCCCTCCATTTCTGTGAACTGGTACAATTCCATTGATACCTCCATATTATTGTCCATTCTTCCTCAGAAATATTTATCTCTCCTTCCTTCTCCCATTTTGTTTTAATGTATGAAATTGAACGTGTTTTAAGATTTGACAAACCCTTATACACGCTTGAAGTGATTCTACTACCATTATCTGAATAATATGCTTTTCTAAAGAGCTCTATCAAGCATGTACTTGCTTTGGTTACATTTTTAACCGTACTATTAACATATTGTTGCATCTGTAAATACCGGTAAAAGTCTTGTTTTTCTAATAAGTGTTTCTCTTTGACCAGTGTTCCTCCTTTCATTATGTTGCAAAGAACTGTTATTCCTTCAGCTGTCCAGCCCCTAAATCTAGCATCCAGTTTATTCGGCGTAAAACCCAAGTCATATGCACACCATTTAAGAATTGCAATATTTCTCTCTAGTTTATATTCTTTTATAATTGTTTTCCATATTTTAAAAGTCAATTTCACGCATGGGTTATCAGTAGTATTTATGTACCTTTGCTGGTTGTTATCAGCCAATATTGCTTGTATGGGGATGGGAAGTACCCGCTCCTCAATGTTTTTCCATTGAGCGTTATATGATGGGTTGCACCAACATATCACAGCTCTCAACTGTGCTGCAAAATAATAATCTCTAAGAGAAGGTAGGCCCCATCCCCCCTTTTCCTTAGCTAATTGCATAGTTTTGAGATGAATTGCGAGCCTTTTACCTTGTTAAATATATCTTGATAACATCTTGTTCCATTCATTGAATTGATTTTGATTCATCTCTATTAGTAGGGTTTGAAAGAGATATAATAGTCTAGGCAGTATATTCATTTTAATAGACTCAATCCTTGAACCGAAACTAAAAAAAAGGAATTAGGTTCCATCTTGTTATATCTTCCTTAATTTTTTTTATCTATAGGCTGATAATTGCATTCTGATAATTTTGCCATGCCTAGGGATATCTACTTTTGATTTCTCTTGGTGGACGAAGGTTATATGAAAGTAATTGAGTTTTATCTATGTTGATCTTGTATCCGGATAATTGACCATATTGTTCAAAGGATTGCATTAATTCAGCTAGAGTATGTTGGTTGCCTTAGATCAGGGGTCGGCAACCCGCAGCTCCGGAGCCGCATGCGACTCTTTCATCTCTGTGCTGCGGCTCCCTGTGGCTTTGGAAAATAAATGATGAGTATTTAATTAAAATGTATTTTATGTTAGTTTCTTAGTTTTTGAAATGTAATTCTAAATTTGAAGATTATGGTGATCTTGTACAATCTAAGTAAAACGTGTTTTTTGTCGTTATTAATATATGTCACCACTGCCAATGCCTGACACCCGCCAGTGTGCCATTTCTTTAATTTTTCGATCCAAGATAGGCTAGCTATGGAGAATTCTAAAAAAAGAAATGCCACTGAAAAAAACAGAAAGTTTAATAATACGTGGGCAGATTCATTCGCTTTCACTGCTGACGAGACTGGTTTACCGGTATGCTTAATATGCAATGAGAAACTAGCAAACAACAAAAAGTCAAATGTTGCAAGACATTTCCAGAATAAACACGCAGCCTTTGCTCAAAAATATCCGGATGGAGATGAGAGAAAAAAAAGCCATTTCGGAACTGATGCGGAAGGTTGATCTGAGCAAAAATCATTTCAAGAAGTGGATGAAGTCTGGAAAATGAACTACATATGCTAGTTTTGTTGCCGCTCAGGAAATAGTCAGGCACGGGAAGCAGTTTACAGATGCTGAATATATAAAATAATCTTTCATTAAGATTTCAGAACATCTATTTACGGACTTTAAAAACAAGAGTGAAATTGTGCAGAAAATCAGGGATATGCCCCTCTCTGCAAAGACTGTCAAAGACAGAACCATAAAAATGGCAGAAGACATCAATTCAGCTCTTGCCTACTCGATTGCCTGTGACGAGTCTAAAGACAAAGGTGATATTGAACAAATAGCGCTGTTCTGCTGCTATGTAAACTCTGCCGGGCCACAGGAAGAAATGATTGAGTTGATACCTCTAAAAGGCCAAGCACGGGGGGAGGACATCTGTGAGGCTGTCTTGAATTGTTTAAGAACCAAAGGAATAAAGACCACCCACCTGGTGTCAGTAGCTACTGATGGGGAACCAAGTATGACAGGAGCGCACAAGGGATTTGTGGCTTTACTGCAGAAGTCGCTGGACGGAAAGCTGCTGACTTTTCACTGCATCTTGCACCAAGAGGCACTGTGCGCTCAAACATTTTCTCTGGAATGCACAGAAGTAATGGATGCTGACATTCAGATTGTTAATAAAATAATGGCAAAAAGTTTAAATCACTGTCAATTCCGTTTGTTACTGGACGAGCTGGAAAGCGCATATTCTGATCTCCTGCTGCACAACAAAGTCTGGTGGCTGTCCAGAGGGGAGGTGCTGGAACGCTTTGTCGCGTGTTTGGAAGAAGTGAAAACTTTCCTGGGCAGCAAAGGGCTCACCTTTCCTGAGCTGGAACAGCCAGAGTGGCTGGAAAAGCTACACTTCATGGTAGACGTGACAGCGCACCTGAACACGCTGAACACAGCTCTTCAGGGGAAAGGACGTACAGCCCTGCACATGTTGGAGGATGTTTTGGCATTCGAGCACAAGTTGACAGTGCTTGCCAGAGATTTACAGAAAGGCACCCTAATGCAACACATTATAGTTTGTTTATACATAGCATAAAGGCAAAAAAAAGTTGTATGTAGTGTTATTTCATTTTAAATGCCAAACTGGTTTTGTGGCTCCCAGTGTTTTCTTTTCTGTGGGAAACGGGTCCAAATGGCTCTTACAGTGGTAAAGGTTGCCGACCTCTGCCCTAGATAGATCAAAATGTCATCCGTGTAACAAGCCAATTTATGCTGTGTGACGGGCTTTTCTAATACGCTTTTCTACCCTTGAACATTTACAATCAGCCTAGTTTTCACTTCTGTTAATCACCTCCTGCTTGCCCTATTTTAAGTACTCCTTTTAATATACTCCTTTTCTGGTCATTCATCTTGTTTTGATTACTCAATCTCTCTCCCTCATTGAAATGTATGTTATAAATGTTACCTGTGTTCACAAAGAATTATCTATCACTGGTTTTCAATCCAAGTGATAAATTGCCTTCTATTCTGCAAAGACTTGAAGTGTGGGATTGCTTAGCTGGTTTTTGTTAATTGAGCCACTGTGTTTCTCCCTCCCTTCCCCAACACCCATCCACCTCCCCGGCCTTGTTAATTCCCTCCCCCTTCCCCTACCTCACACAGGCTCTGCGTATCATCCTGCACGCATTGGACCTGAGAGCAAACTGCTACCAGCGATATATCGTCCCTCTCCTCTCCATTAGCGCCGACTTCTACATCCGAGTGTTTGTCCAGGTGTTCACGGGGCAAGCTGTGGTTAAAGCTTCTGCCAGGTTAAGACTCAGTTGGAACTGCTTGATGTAGCCGAGTTTAAAATGAAATTAATTTTTCCTGCTTAAAGTTAAATAATGGTTAGTCAATTGCTTCTCTGAGCAACGTACTGAAAAAGCTGGAGGAATTCAGTAAGTTAGGCAATCAATGTCTGGTGTTTTGGGCCAACAGCCTTCATCAGGACTGGAAATTGAGCTGGAAGCCAGAATGAAAAGGTGGGCAGGGAATCCACCTGGCT
Source organism: Hypanus sabinus (assembly GCF_030144855.1). Classification (NCBI taxonomy): domain Eukaryota; kingdom Metazoa; phylum Chordata; class Chondrichthyes; order Myliobatiformes; family Dasyatidae; genus Hypanus; species Hypanus sabinus. Next base: position 85,374,522 of record NC_082721.1, read on the forward strand.
TCTCACTTCATCCCACTCTCCCACCCACTGACCTTCTGATTCACCTATCACCTGCAGTTTGTACTCCTCCCTCTGCCCTGACCTTTGTACTCTGCCTCCTGTCCCAGTCCTGATGAAAGGTCTCAGCCCGAAGTGCAAACTCTTGATTCCCCTCCATGGACCTCCTGAGTTCCTCCAGCGTTTTGCGTGTGTCACTCAAGATTTCCAGTATCTGCAGAATCTCTCGTGTTTATGAATTACTTCCCACTGCCTATGTTGACACTGAAGTTGGCTATGAAACTATTTCGTTCCAAATGTTTACAGTACAATTGACTTATCAAGCATGAGTAAATCCAGGCAACTGGACTCACTGTGTTGTCTAGCAGACATTTGGCCACTCATCCGAGAGGCTTCTTCAGTTCTGATCCATGGTGGGTAGTTTTCCAAGTTTATAAACTCTGAGTTGTTTAAAGGTATACCAATCACAGGACGAAGCCTCTCAGATGATTAGCCAAATGTGTTCTAGACAACACAACAAGTCCAGTTACCTTGATTTAGTACTGCTTGATATACAATGGCCCTGGATGACTGAGAACCTTCATAGACATGCATACAATTGACTTGTTTTAATTTAATCTCATCCCCTATTCCAGGTTCTTTCTCATACACCCATCTCAGCTTTGTCACTGGGTATTAGGTAATGATTGAGATGGAACAAAGGTCACCCTGGTTGTCACCTGATCCACATTCACACTAATGGGTTTGCACGATAGTCAAGAGCTTTGTCAAGGGGTTACAGTTCTGCCTCCTCCTCTCTCTGGGAGTCCTGAACTGAGCCACCTGAGCCAAGGTCTCAGTGTGGCTGCTGCACATTCAATGCTCTCCTTCTTTCTTGCTGACCTTCTAAGAAAGTGTAGAGGACCACTTTGTCCAAAGACTGTTCAGGCAGTGGTATAGAAAGTAAGTTGTGACACATACATATACTTTCCATTATTAGTTGAAACATGCTGTAGAATATTAGAGCAAAGAAGCCCAGGTGAAAGGTGTAAGATGGTAGTTAGGCTACAGTGGAGTACAGTATACTGTTCTGGTTACCCACTTCAAGGACGTATGTTGGGATTAGAGGGGCAAAGGGGAGACGAGAGGATATTTACAGAGCTAGTTCAAGCTTATGGTTGTCAGGCACACATGCTCAGGGTTTAAATACCAATAGAGTTGGCTTTTTGCAGCAGCAACACAGTTCATTACAGTGATGAACATGTTAGCAAGCTCAAATTTATATAAGTTATATATTATTCTGCCGTCCTCATCCTTCCTTCTCAGTCCTGAAGACATGTGTAGAGAAGTTGGAAGGTTTAAGAGTTAGTTAAAATTGAGAGGACCATGTTAAAAGGGTGCACTTTCCTTAGCAGACGAATCAATAATCAGGGGACTTAGTTTTAAGATAATTGCTAGGAAAATTAGAATGGAAATGATAATGTTTTTCACCTTAAGTGAGGTGTAGTGGAACACTGGCTATTATTGATGAGTCTTCAGGTGGGGGGTGGAGCACATCGATCCCACTAAATGGTCAATTGCACGGCAAACCATTCCAGAGAACAGTCTATATATAGACTGGAGGAAACAAATTATGAAGCTTCCCAGTAGAATCCAGAAGGATTCCCAGAAGGATAGAATGGAGGATTGTTGGGTACAAGTTAATAGCAGAAATCAGCCTGTCATTTGCAGTGATGTCACCCATAGGCTTGATTGACAGGGAAGTTACTCAATTGTCTCTACTATAATTGGGAAATAATATTGTTAATTTATGCAAACTTAATTTTAAATTAGTAACCTGAAAACCAGTTGTTCAGCCTAAGTGGAAGGAGCTATTTGAAATTGTGTGTATCTCATTATGGAAGGTCTATAACCGATATTGTTTCTCTGTTGCAGTAAGCAGGCCTTGGTGTACAACTGCGTAGGGTGTGGCTCTTTCCACATTCAGAGGATGGGCAAGATGATTCAGAATGGCAAAAAGTAGGTGACTCTTGCTTAAGTTTGTATTCCAATGACAGTAAAGTATCCAGTGTATAATGGCTAGGGGCTAGATGATAGTGGGATTGGTAGAGAGGTACTGTTAGTGGTTGGCATGGATACGTGCAGTACAATTCAATGCTGCAGGATTCCTTACTAATGGTGCTGGGACACTCAGCTTAGCCAACCAACAGATCCCAAAGCATTGTTTTAAAGAGCAGCACTGCGAGTTTTCTCTGGAGTCCAAGGGCCAGTATTAATTTCTCGTCCTGGTGTTTGTGGTATGGACCGTTGCGAAAGCTTGCCCCTGTGCAGGTATGCAGCCACATTTCCTGCATTATAACTTCAGAAACACTTCGTCAAGCGATTGGAATGCATCGCGGTTGCAGAGGCTGCTGTGGAAATGTGAGCTCATTTATTCCGGGGGATTTTTAACAGTGTGGCAGAACAGAGGGATCTTGGTGTCTGTGTTCCTAGAGTCCCCAAAGTTGCCACACAAGTTAATAGGGTTGCTAAGAAGGCATATGGTGTATTGGCCTTTATTAGTCAGCTAAGTTCTCTGTGCAGCTCTAATAAAACCCTGTTTAGCCTACACTTGGAATATTGTGTTCAGTTCTGGTTGCATCATAGGAAGGATGTGGAAGATTTAAGGGAGGGTGCAGGGAATCACTGGACTGCTGCCTGGATTAGAGAGCCTTTCTTATCAGGATAGGTTAAGCGAACTAGGGCTTTTCTCTTTGGAGTGAAGGAGGATGAGAGGTGACTTGATATGGGTGTAGAAGATGAAAAGACCCATTGGTGAATGAAAATTCAGACCTTTTCTCAGGGTAGAAATAGGTAATATGAGAGGACATAATTTTAAGGTAATTGGAGGGAGGTATAGGCTGGCTGTCGGAAGTTTTTTTTACTCTTGGAACATGCTGCTAGGGATGGTGAAAGAGGCAGATGCATTAGGGACATTTAAGAAACTATTAGATAGGCATACGGATGAAAAAATGGAGGGTTATGTGAGAGGCAAGGGTTTGCTTGATCTTGGAGTAGGTTAAAGGGTCAGCACAACATGATGGGCCGAGGAGTTTGTACTGTGCTGCATTGCTCTGTGTTCTTACTGGAGGAGTCAAAACTAGACTTCTTTTGGAAATTGGGGAGCAGGGACACTGAGAAGCTTTGAGGCAACAGATTTCAGTTACTGAAAATATGCTGTGTAAAATGTAATGAAATAACTTCGTCCAAGAAGCATGATGTGTAATTGTTTGTGTTTCATTATGAGTTAGAAGGATGTGTTTGAATGACCTTTGAGCTCTGGTGTATCAGTTAGCACGTTCAGTGAACTACTGTTGAAGTGCCGTCTTTTTATTTTTCACGTTAAAGAAAGACCTTGCTGCTTCAGGTAACAATATTAGTTCTCCTTGATGTACCGGACAATATTTGTCCTTTGATAATCATGAAGAGAAACAGGCTATCCTGTTATTATTACACTACAATGTGGGATCTTCCTGATGAAGAATCTCCACACAAAACATTGATTTGTTCAGTCCTCTCCATGTATGCTGCCTGACCTTCTGAGTTCCGCTGCAGCATTTTGTGTGTGTTGCACTGGATCTTGCTTTGTGGACCTTGATTGCTGCCTGCTGTGTTTCAAAAACCTTTGGGCTCCAACATACTTTAGGATGGATTTGTTGTAAAATGCTGTACAGAAGTGGATTTGGAATAACTGAGGATCTCCTGTTTTTCAGTTACAAGTACTCAGCAAGTTCTGGCCCACCAGTAGGAGGAGAGTGTGAGTACTGCAGCCAGAGGCACCAGGTAAGGGAATTCCTTCCTTTGTTGGAATGTATTGTGCAAGGTCCGTAAGTGTGATAGGGTTGAGTTCAGGTCTGTGCCAAAGCAGATATCATCAGCCATTAAGATGTGAATGGAATTAGCTGAGGAAATAGGACAGGAGATATATAAAGAAGGAGCAGGGAACTCTTTGAAGGATTTGTTTCAATATTCTGCTCGAACTTCAGGAAAGAACTGGGGAAAATGAAGTCTGGGCAGTTCTGATGTTCAAAGTAAATTCACAGATTCATTTGCCATCAAGTTATACAACTCTGAAATTCTTCAATTCTGCCTGCCGGTAGACATGAAACCAAGAACAAAAAGAAAGGCAGTACAATCATCAACCCCAAAATCCCATCTCCCCACAAAAAAAACAAGAACAGAAAAGGCACATTAACCCTCCCCTCCTGCACAAAAACCAGCAAAAAAATTTATTATCAAAGAACGTATGTGTCACCATACACTATCTCAAGATTTATTTTCTTGTAGGCATTCACAGGAAAATTAGGAAATACAATAGAATTTATGAAGAGCTATAAATAAAAAATACTTACTATGCAAACAATAAAGTATAGTAAATAAGGAATACTGAGTTATAGAGCCCTTGAAAGTGAGTCGATGGGTTGCGGAGTCAGTTCCGTATTGAGGTGAATGAAGTTATCCACACTGGTTCACGAGCCTGCTGGTTGCAGAGTAGTAACTGTGGTGGTGTGGGACTTAATGCTCCTGTACCTCCTGCCCAGTGATAGTAGCAAGAATAGTGTTGATGTGGATACATTGCAGTCCCTGGAAGAACTTTGACTCATTTTTCAATTAATGATTTGTAAACTGGTTAAAGCAATCTTAGATTAATGTTTTGTGATGCATAAACACTGATCTTGTTTTCTGCAACTGGTGTTTATACTTTCCGAAACTCCTGAAAAGATGAATCCAATTCCTGTCAAATTTTACAAGAACTTGTGTCCCTGTAGTCTGTGCAGTCATTCTAATCCAGTGTGTCCAGTGAATCCTGAGTAATAGGGGTAGTTTGGATTGTTGGAATCTGATGGGAGTGAGATAGGGTTACAACCCAACTGGTTAGTTACACCAGCTTTAGGATGATGGAAGGACCACTACACCTCGTTAGCTGGTCTTTGGTGGTCTAGTGCCTAAGAAGTCTAGAGATTCTTGACTTTAAACTCTTATGTGAATCACTACTTACGTGGTTTCAGCTTTTCCAATTAGATGCTTCCTCACTATGCTAGCATGCACTTGTTAGTGTGTGTATAGATAATTTTGTGGACAGGATTTTATATGGAAATCCCTACTCTGTCCTTAATATTGAGAGAAAAGATGGCAGATTCTGGAATCTGGAGCAGGATAGGGCTGCTGGAAAAAGTTAGTGGGTCAGACAGCATCTGTGGAGTCAGAGATAGATCCCAAAGCAGGGTCTTGACCCGAAGCCTCGATTATCTCTCTCTGCCACCACAGATATTGCCTAATCCTACAGCAGTCTGTGTTTTGTCTTTAATATGTCTGGTATTATCCATGAAGTTACTGGCCTGAGTAAGGAGGGATCTGAGTTGGGATAGTACAAAGTGCATAGGTGGTTGTTGAACTGAAAATGTAAAGAGAGCAACCTGCCTAAAGATGTGCGTTCTCCGGGAATGTTGTAATGTGAACCAGTCACCAGAAAGACACCAAATCTAGTGAATACAGAAGTGTTTTATTCAACAAAGACGAGCAGTAGGCAACATATTGAGACCCTCTTGGACAAAGAGGCCTCCCGACCCAATATTATATGACATTTTTACATGCTAAAGATCAAAGATAACAGCAGGACAATTCTACGGTTACAAAGTATCTACAGTGCTTCCTTTGAATTACATATAGTTTTCATACATCTCCTTCTTTGCACCCACATTCCAGACACCAAAATGAGTGTTAATCAGCATCGTCTGGTTTGCAATCAACTCTGGTTTACAGCTCCAGGAAATCAATCTGCAATTCACATTCATTCTGAAGGATGGCTGCTGTTGAACTTAACATTTATTATATATCCTAGCTCCAGAATGCATGCCAACAACCAGGAAAAGACTTTCTCTTGTGCTTTAGTGTCTCCTTTCTGGTTCCAGCTTGGTGGTCCAGTCTGGGCTGAGCAGATTCACGACCAGGATTTCATCAAGAAGGTCCTTGAGTCGGTGGAACAAAGCCCACAGCGGTTCAAGACTTCAGACAGGATATTGGGCATGCTGAGCATGATCACAGAGGTGAGGCGGCTTGTTTTTGTTCAAGTACAAGAGATTCTACAGATGCCGGAAGTCCAGAGTCATACACACAAAGTGCTGGAGCTACTCAGCAGGTCAACCAGCATCTATGGAGGAGAATAAACAGTTGATGTTTTGGGCTGAGACCCTTCATCAGGATTGGAGAGTGTCGTGGTTTCTTGTGCCCCAGAAATGACCAAGAGACGCAGAAGATTCTTCAAGAAGGGTTAAACTTTAATTTGCAAATCAAAGCTGAGACAGTCATTGAGCTAGTTGCTGATCGCCCACCAATCCCCGGACACAGCATTGTTTATATTAATCTCCTGGTCCAGTTTCACAAGTACCACATGTATGTCCCATTGACTTAATCATGTTCTAATCTACATCTCTTAGCTGCCTTGTAGCGGTGTGCTACATGCAGCGCTAAAATTACGACATGGAGTCATGGAGTCGGTAACTGCAGTTGAAGGAAAAAACTTTATTCGAAATGCTCAGCCTCACTTTTAAGCCTCCCTCAACCTGCCCCCCCCCCCCCCCAGCTCTGTGCTCGCAAACCCCCGTAGGCTATCTAATTGTGAGCTGGCTCGGATGTGCCAGGAAATGGGTCGCCACAGCCTCTCATTAACACACCATTGTCTTCTACATTCTTAACATTCCATTCTCCTACTAAGTTCGGTACGTGCATAGCAAATAGCAAACTCAGAACTGAGCAAAATAATAGCAAACTCAGAACTGACCAATGTTCTAATCTACATCTCTTTAGCTACCTCTCATTAACACACCATTGTCTTCTGCATTTTTAGGATACATGCATAGAAAATAGTAGTCCTAGGATTATGTGACTTAATTATGTTCTAATCTATATCTCTTTAGTTACTTCTCATTAACACACTATTGTCTTCTACATTCTTAAGATTTCATTCTCCTACTAAATTGGGTACATGAATAGCAAATAGCAAGTTTCAAAACTGACTTCATAGTTTTGGTTACACAGCAAAATTAATGGTTTTATACTCCAATAAGAGGAAGGGAGAAGAAGGTGGGAGAGGGCAAGGAGTACAAGTTGGCTTGTGGTAGGTGAGACCAGTTGAGGGGGAAGGTGGGTGGGTTGAGAGGAGGAGTGGGGGGATGAAGTGGAAGCTGGGGCTGGATAGGTGGAAAAAGTTGAGGTCTGGAAAGAAGGAATCTTGAGAGGAGTGGACAGTGGAGATGGGAGAAAGAGGAGGAGGAAAGGAACCAGGTGGGCAGCTCAGGGGAAGAGAAGGGGTGAGAAGGTAATTAGAATGGGGAAAGGAAAAAGTGAGAAGGAGGGATGGGGAGAAATCACTGGAAGTTAAAGAAATCAATGTTCATGCTATTAGGGCGGAGGCTACACAGATAAAGTATGAGGTGTTGCTTTCCTACCTGAGAATCTCTCTCTTTTGACATAAGCAAATGCAACAGCCATTTAGACAGCTAAGAAATGCTTCGCTATGTAGATAGTCATAAAGCATGGAAACAAGCCCTTTGGTCCAATTGGTCCATGGCAACACCCCTCTTCCTCTAATCCTCACTTTAGCTTTTTACCTTATCTCACAGGCCTATTGCTTCACCCTGGGTCTCTTCCTCCCCCTCCCCCCACCCACCTTTCCTTTCTTTCATGGCCCACTCCTCTCCTATCAGGTTCTTTCTTCTCCAGCCCTTTACCTTTCCCACATACTCAGCCCTACCTTTCCCACCTAAGCTTTCCTATCATCTTCCAGCAAGCCGACATACCCTACCTCTTCTCCCACCCCCCCCCCCCCATCACCTTTCTATTCTATTCTTGCCCAAACCTTTCCAGTCCAGAAGAAGGTTCTCGGCCTGAAACATCAACTGTTTATTCATTTCCTAGATGCTGTCTGACCTCCTGATTTCTTCCAGCATTTTGTGACTTCTAGGGTGGCATGTAGTGTAGCAGTTAGCACCATGCTTGATAGCACCAGTGACCTGGGTTCAATTCCCACCACTGCCAGTAAAGAGTTTCTATGTTTTCCCCGTGACCACATGGGTTTCCCCCCAGGTGTTCCACTTCTCCCCCACAATCCAAAGACATGGTTTGTTGGTTAATTGGTCGTTGTAAATTGTCCTGTGATTATGCTCAGATTAACCGGGGGTTTTCTGAGCAGTGCAGTTCGAAAGGCTGCAAGGGTCTGGTCTGTGCTTCTCTCAATAAATAAGATAAAAATAAATAAATGGTCCAAAGAGAGCAAAATAGTCAGGTAATGTTCATGAGGTCATAGAGCGTTCAGACAGCATACCGATATGACAGCATGGGAGATCCACAGTTTGGAGTTCAATTCTGTCGTTATTCTGTAAGGAGTTTATATGTTGTCCCCGTGGGCTTTCTCCGGGTGCTCCGGTTTCCTTCCACAGTCCTGCGTTGTACCAGGTAGGTTACTTGCTCATTGTAAATTGTCCCGTGATTAGATGTGGGTTAACTGTTTTGTTGAGGGTTGCTGGGGTGGTGTGCTTCGAGGGGCCACAAGAGCCTACTCTATTGCTAAATAAAAATAAAATCATCTGACAGTGGAGGGGAATAGCTGTTCCTGTTCCTATGGAGATGCAAGGAGTTTTCATGGCAAATCATTGTGGTGTTTACTTGAAATTATTTTCTCTTTTGCCAGGAGTTACAAGATTGCCCGCTATACCACACAATGGACCATCTGAGCAGTGTTATCCACTGTAATACCCCATCTCTTCTGCAGATGAGGTAAGCCTTGCTCCATTCCTTCTGAGAATGCGTTACAAAGTGTCATGAGATCAATAGTTATAGGGCACTTCAAACCAGATACAGACACTCTGGCCCAGCGAGTCCATACCAACTGTGGTGCTCATCCAGCTATTCAATTAATTGTGTTCATCCCATCTCCCACTAAACCCAGTCCCTGTGTGTACCCATTTGTCCATCTCCCACTAAACCCTGTCCCTGTATGTACCCATTTGTCCCATATCCACTAAACCCCACCCTGTATGTACCCATTTGTCCCATATCCACTAAACCCCACCCTTGATGTACCCACTAAACCCCACCCTGTATGTACATGGTTCTGAAATGATACTGTTGTACCTACCTCAATTATTTGAGATGAAACAGAACGATTTAAACAGTAACCAATGAACAGAATCCCTTATTCAACAAAAACTATGAAAATTATTGTATAAAACATCCTGTATCTTACAGGACTTTTAAGTTGCAGATGCCAGAAGGTTATTATTCTAAAATGTTAATGCTGTTTCTCTTCTCTTAATGATGTGGGCTGAGCTGCTAAGTATTCTCCCTTATCAGAATCAGGTTTAATATCACAGGCAAATGTCCTGAAATTTGTTAACTTTGCAGTGGCAGTACAGTGCAATACATGGTAGGGAAAAATTGGATTATAGCAAGTGTATACAGTATTAAATAAGTAGTGCAAAAACAGAAATTAAAAATATAGAGGCGGTGTTCCTGGGTTCAATGCCCATTCAAAAATTGGATGGCAGAGGGGAAGAAACTGTTCCTGAATTATTGACTGTGTGCCTTCAGGCTCCTGTACCTCCTCCCTGATGGTAGCAATGAGAAGAGGGCATGTCTTGGGTGATGGGGTGTCCTTAATGATGGGTGCTATCTTTTTGAGGCTTCACTCCTTGAAGATATCTTGGTTATTACAGAAGCTAGTGTCCATGATGGACCTGACTGAATTTACAACTTTCTGCAACATATTCCGATCCTGTGTGGTAGCACCTTTTTTCTCCCCCCCCCCACCCCGATTCCAGACGATAATGCAGCCCATCAGAATGCATCTCCACGGTACATCTGTGGAAATTTCCAAGTGTTTTTGGTGACGTATCAAATTTCCTCAAACTCCTAATGAAATATAATGTCGTGTCTTCTTTGTAGCTGCATCAATATGTTGGGTCCAGATTAGATCCTCGGAAATATTGACACCCAGGAATTTGAAATTACTCGCTTTCCACTTCTGATATCTCTACGAGAACTGATGTGTGTTCCCTCGTGTCACCCTTTCTGAAGTCCACAGTCAATTCTATGGTCCTACGGATGGGGAGTGCAAAGTTGTTGCTGTGGCACCACTCGACCAGCCAATAAATCTCACTTGTTTGCGCCCTCTCCTCACCATCTGAAATTCCACCAACAATATTTTGGCATCTGTTTCTTAACAATTCTTTCCATTATTTGTGTGGATTGAAAGCTACATTCATTGAGCAGTGAGTTCTCTGGAGCCCACTTCAAGAGTAAGAGGGCTGATGTTTTCCTCTAGGAATTGCTGTCAGTGATGAGCCCTTTTATCCCAGGGGTGCATACAGAAGCAAGTATCAGTCACTGCTAGGAAACTGTCAGAGCAGAGAAAGACCCTCTCTGGAGTGCCCAAGACTTAGAGCAAGGTGCTGTCTACAGTCAAATGCTGTAAACTAGCACGTTCAAAGATGGGACTAGTTGCTAAAAGACCTGCTGAAGCTGGCTGCAGCCACTGCAAGAACACAGAAGCATTGCATGCTAACACCTTGTACCTAATACAAGGGTTTGTATGAAAACTGAGGATGTGCTCCCACTTAACAAGATCTTATTATCTTGGTTGTGAAAGTGTTGATTATATTTTCTGTATTACATTTCCAGTTTAGAGATAAAGTACACTCAGTGGCCACTTATTAGGTCCAGGAATGGAACTTAGTCTGGCCTTCTGCTGTTGCAGCCCTTCCACTTCAAGCTTCAATGGGTTGTGTACTTAGAGATGCTGTTCTACACACCAGTGTTGTAACGTGTGGTTATTTGACTTGCTGTTGCCTTCATGTCAGCTTGAACCAGTTTGGCCGTTCTCCTCTGAACTCTCTTATTAACAAATTGTCTTCACCCACAGATCTGATGTGTACTGGATTTTTTTTTGTGTGTTTTTTTTGCACTCTTCTCTGTAAACTGAGACTGTTGTGCATGAAAATCCCAGGAGATCAGCAATTTCTGAGATACTCAAACCATCCCATCTGGCACCAGCAATCATTCCACGGTCAAAGTCACTTAGACTGCATTTCTTCCCATTCTGATGAATGATCTGAACAACAACTGAACCTCTACGTGCTTTTGTGCACTGAGTTGCTGGTATGAATTTGCTGATTAGATACGTGCATTAACAAGCAGGTGTACCTAATAAAGAGCCAGGGTATATAATTCCAGCAATTTGTATATATCCAGTCACTATTTGATCACATTTGGTGGTCACCTAACACAGATGCAGGCCCTTCAGCCCAACAAGTCAATGCATGCCATTAAGATTATTAGCATAATCTTGTTTCATTTGCTTCACATTTCTAGCAGCACCGTCCTCCACAATTCTACTACTCATCTGCAAGCTAGGGGAAACTGCTGATTAACCTCCCAACTTGTGCACTTTCAAGAGGAAAGCAGACACCCCCAAGGGAAACCTCTGCGGTCACGGGGAGAACCTGTAAACTCCACACAGTTAGCACCGGAGGTCAGAATTGAGCCCAAGTTGCTGGAGTTGAGGTAACTGCATTTGCCATCTCCTGAACAGCACAAACAGCAGATGCATCACCTGAACTGTAATTAAGCTATCGTAGGCAACACATTTTTTTCCTCATTCTTGACTTCCAAAGAACCTTTGTATCACATAAGCAGTAGGATCTAACAGAACAAACTTAATTTCCACTACATCACAATTTTACATTCTGATCTTCAAAGTCTGGGACATCAAAACTCAGAGGTGAGTGCCACACGATCGTTCACAACACTGATAGCCAACACTGTCAAGGGTAGATACAGAGCAAAGGATTTTTCATTCTGGTACACTCAGTCTTTTAAAAAGTATGTGTTACTCAATCAATTTCCACAGTGGCCCTCCTGCCCTTTCCAAAATGCAAGTTAGTACTAATGTTAAATAATAATTTTACCAATGTACACAGAAGTTGACTAATTCTTTGCCAGCAGTAAATGACTCAAATTTTCACTGCATTCTTGTAGTTTCCACCTCAGATTCATAGAGTCAAGAGCATAATGTGGCAGATTTTCTAAAGCCAGTTCTTTTAGGGTAGTTGGCTGTTCTGCAGTAATGATTGGCACACTGGCTGGGCTGGTCCTTAAGTGGAGTGGCTGGCATCAGATGCTCTGTACGCCATACAACAATGAACTCCCACAAGTTGCACCTTTGTACAACGAGCATTTGCCATTTCCTGGATAACACAAATAGCAGATGCATCACCTGAACTGTAATTAAACTATTGTAAGCAACAAGCTTTTTGCCTCATTCTCGATTTCCAAAGAATCTTTGTATCGCATAAGCAGTAGGATCTAACAGAACAAACTTAATTTCCACTCCCGTCACTGATAGTCCCTTTGATCTCTTCAACCCTTTCCTCTCTGCTGTCTTCTCACTTCTGCAGTTCTTATGAAGGGGTGTCAAACTGAAACATTAACTTTGTTCTTTGTTCTACACCTGCTGAGCATATCCATCATTTTCTGTTATTTCAGATTTCCAGTATTTTCAATCTTTCCTGTCTTCAAGCTGACAAGTGCCTCTTGTAATGTTGGAACTTGAAGTGGATGGTGTACAGCAGCAGAAGTTCACAGGCAGTGATCAGTGGCCACTTTATTAGGTACGGGAGGCACCACGTTGAGCTGAAGTAATTTTAATCTCTTTTCCTCTCTTTCCCCACACCCCTAACTCCATAGGTCAGCCTTGCTTCACGCTGGTTATCGGGTATCGCTCTCGCACGCTTGTAAAAATGCAGTTAAAACTGATGCACCGCATTCAGTGATCTGGGATATCATGAGGAGCTGGGTAAGAGGCAAATATGTCAGATTCATGTGGGCTCTGGCACCGAATGCATTAAAATGACGAAGTGTCTTGAGATGCTTATCACCGAATTTTGAGGCAAGTGTGGATAGTAGGATAATGCTGACTCTTACTCTGATGCAGGCAAAGATCCACCCAGTGAAGCGTGAGAAACTATCTGAGACCAGTCCTGCCTTCCGGATCCTCAGCAAAGAGCCTGTGTGAGTTGGTTTCAATTTATTTTTATATCACCGGTCCTGTGGTATTGGATGTGCTGCAGTTCATAGTCATAGAATAACACAGCATTGAAACAGGTTCTTTCGTCCAACTTGGCCAGGCTGACCAAGGTGTCCGTCTAATTTTGACCCATTAGCCCACATGTGGCCCATGTTCCTCTACAATTTTACAATCCATATGTTTAACAAAAAGCCTTTTAAATGCTGCTTCAACTACTTTCTCTGGCAGCTCGTTCTAATACATCCCATGCTCTGGTTCCAATAAAATTTTACCCCTCTAAATCTATGTCCTCAGTCTTTGTTCCCTTTCTCTGTTCTGACTGGTGTATGGGTTTGTTCCCTCTCCCTCTCTCTGTTCTGATTGGTGTATAGGTTCGTTCCCTCTCCCTGTTCTGATTGGTGTGTGGGTTTGCTACATTAGTGCAAAGCACTTTGGCTTCTGGATCACAAACTTGGCAAGTGCCGTCAATGCTTAGGAACGTAGGAATGTTCACACTGAAGGAGCGAATAGGAAATGACTCTGATTTAATTTATTTTACTCACTTTTCGGAAGCTACGTACCTCTGGTTTTGAGATTCTGCTTCCCCGTGACTTGGTCTTGCCTCCAAATTGGGATTAACGGTTGTAACTGAGGACAGTGAACCTAAAGACAGAGGAAAAATGGATCAGCCACAATGAAATAAGAGCAGGCTCAATGGGCCAAACAGCTTAATTCTGTTCCTATATCTTATGGTCTTGGAGAATGAAAATGCAGCTTCAGAATAACCAGGAATTGTCTTGTTCAGCTGCTCTTTCAAGCTAGTGTGTGGGGGAGGGGTGTCACTTTAAGGAAATTGGAGGAAAGTATAGGAGGGATGTCAGGGGAAAATTATTTTTATGTAAGAGTGGTGAGTGAGTGGGATGCCCTGCCAGGGGTGGTAGTATAGGCAGGTACATGAGGGCTATTTAGTGAAACTCTTAGATACATGGAGGGTTCTATATGATGGGATGGTTACATTGATCTTGAAATAGTTAAAAGGTCAAAGGTTCAGTTTAATATCAGAATGTACACAGATTACAACCTGCAGTTCTTACTCTTCATAAACATCCACAAAACAAGAAAAAAAACCCTAAATGACAGAAAAATGTTAGTTCCACCTTCCCCCCCCATGCACAAGCAACAGCAAAAGTATCAACCCTCGCAACCCCCCCCCCCCATGTGCTGCAGCAAAAGCATTCACCCCCCTCCACCCACCGTGTAAGCAATAGCAAAGCCCCCAGTCTCCATGGTCTGGAGTCGGTACAGCATTGAGGACCAAAGGGCCTGTACTGTACCAAACTGTTCTTGTGTTCCAACCAAGCAGATGGAATTTCTTTCAGACTGCTGCATTTTTCAGTTGTGCTTGAACCTCTGGAGCCTAAATCCTTCAGAAGACTCCTATTGAGTTTGTAGCAGATTAAGCTGCTCCTATCCAGACTGGTTTTTCCATCCACCGTGTGTCTTTGTGTCAGTCTGCAGGCTTGCTTCGACATCCGGGAAGATGCCAATCCAAAATCTAGGAAACGAGGGCTGAAACGTTTCCAGGAAAATCCAGAAGCCAACTGGGGGCCCAAGGCCAGGGCCAAGGCCGGGTAAGGTTGGTGGAGTCTCATAACACAGGTGGTGGGGAAAGGAGGCAGTGGAGGGGAGGGCTCGGTCAGCTACAAGGTTAGAAGGGAAATTTTATCTGCTCTGCCTCAATCCAGCAACCACCAGTGTCACCCCTGCTGGCATATCACACTCGGTTGAATATGATTGTGGTAGATGAATGACTATTGAAAGGCTGGGATAGTGTGGATGTGGAGAGGATGTTCCAAGTAGTGGGAGTCTAGGACCAGAGGGCACAGACTCCGAGCAGGAGGATTTCTCATTAGAATGGAGATGAGCATGAATTGCTTTATCCTGAGGGTGGTGGTTCTTAAGATTTTATTGCCACAGACAGTTGTGAAGGCCAAATCATTGGGTATATTTAAATCAGAGGGTGATAGATTATTAAGGGTAATCTGGTTGTGTGGAGTAGGCAGGAGAATGGGATTGGGAGAGATAATAAATCAGCCATGATGGAATGGTGGAGCAGACTTGATGGGCCAAATGACCCAAATAACCTGAACCCTAACACCAACTGCTCCTAAGTCTTATGGTGAATGTAGGAAGATGTATGTTTGCATATGGTGGTTTTGGAGATTGTAACTTAAGTTTGTCAAATGACGTAAAGTTGGGTGGCGTATCTGGTGATTTGAATTTAATCTGGACAAGGGCAGGGTAATTTTTCTTGGAAAGTTATATGGAGGCAGGACATACAGTAAATGATGGGTGCTTGGGAATATTGATGAACAGGAAGTCATGGGGGGCTTAAAACTATTGTTCCTTGAAAGTGACAGCGTAGGGTGATTAACAAACAGGACTTCATAGGTCAGGGCACATGATACAAAAGTGTTCCACTTCACAAAGCACTGTTCAGACTGAACCTGGAGTACTGTTTGCATTTTTGGTCACCACTCTATAGGTTCTTTGGAGGGTGCAGAAGAGATTCCTGGAATGGAGGATTTTCGTTATGGGGAGAGGTTAAATAGGCCAGGCATGTTTTCCAAGGAGCAAAGCAGGCTGAGCGGTGTCGTGTTAGAGATGTCTACGATGTAAGCGCACCCATAGGATAGATGGTCTTTCTTTTTCCTTGTGGAAGGAGTATCAAAAACAAGAGGGCATAGATTTAAGAGGAGAAGTTTTAAAGAGAATCTGCAGGGTGTTTTTTTGTTTACACGGAATGCCTAGAATGTTCTGCAAGAGGAGGTGATGGAATTAGATACAATTTAAGAGGCATTTAGACAGGTTCTTAAATAAGTGAAGCATAGAAGATAACAGTCCTAATGTGGATTAGTGAAAATGGACTAAAAGGTTGGATTGCACATGATGGGCTGAATGGCCTTTCTGTGTTGTATGATTGACTTTGTGAATTTTTTGCTGTCAACTCAATGAAGCAAGTCTATCACATCAGACAGCCCTACCTTCTCATGCCCTCTCTCCCCTGCCCTTGTGCTGAAAGAACTGCAGTGTTCATTAATGTACTAACAGGGGAAGTGTTGTTTCCATCTCTTGGTCTTCGCTGTTTTCAAAGAGAAGGATTCAGAGGTTGATCAGCTCCCAGGGCTGCATTGTTTTTTCTTTACCCCCTTGCATCAGAGTGAGCAAAAACAGGTTTAGTAGACTGCTTAATGTCATTGCCTGCACTACCCCTCCAGTGCCGTGGACCCTAATACACCAGAGACCACAGGTGCTGTAAACAGCAACACACAAAACGCTGTAGCAATTTAGTGTTCAGGCAACATCTATGGAGGGAAATGGACAATCAACAGGCCAAAAGAAGGGCCTTGACTTGAAACATTGGCAGTTTATTTCTCTCCACAGATGCCTGACCCACTGAGTTCCTCCAGGGTTTAGTGTGTTACTCTACTAAACAAAAATAAGGAATTTTGATGAGGTGGCTCCTCAAACCCACCAGCTAAATACGAGTATCCTGCTGATTATGGATCCATAAGTACAACTGCAACCTCAACTCCCATTCCTTTCTGTCTTCAGCACTCTCCTCTCTCCACCAACTCTGCTCTAGTGAGCAAGTTCTGGAGCTTCTGCGTCACAGTGAGCCAATGTGTAAGGCTAAAATTTACCATGCTAAAATTTGATCATGGGTGTAACAGCAGCTTGCTTTTAGACTGCAGAACAGGATGGTGTGCTCACGGGTTGGTACCTTGTGTCTTCCAGGGGAGGAGTCCATCCCTGTCTAGAAGAGAAAAGGAAACGGCTACAGAATAAACGGAAACAGCGGAATGAGGATCTGGAGCATGGGAAGCAAGTCCCCTGCAAGAAGTTCAGAGAGGTAGGAGCGCTAAAGTGGCAGAGTAACTAACGGTTAGCACGGTTGCTTTACAGGGTCCGATTCCTGCCGCTGTCTGTGACCGCGTGGGTTGCCACCAGGTGTTCCAGTTTCCTCCCACATTCCAAAGACGTGGTTAGGGCAACTGAGTTGTGGGCATCTTACATTGGCACCAGAAGTGCAGTGACGCAGCACAATCTGTGCTGATCAGATTTGACACAAAATGATGCATTTCACTTTCTTTCAATACACACGACAAATAAAGTTACTCTATAACTCTACTGGGTGTTTTTTTACAGACCACCCAATAGTAACATGGACATAGAGGAGCAGATAGGGAGACAGATTCCGGAAAGGAGTATGAATACTAGGGTTGTTGTGGTGGGAGATTTTAATTTCCCAAATATTGATTGGGAGATCCTAGAGTGAGGGGTTTAGATGGGGTAGAGTTTGTTAAGTGTTTTCAGGAAGGTTTCTTGACACTATGTAGATAAAGCCTATAAGAAGAGAGGCTGTACTTGATCTGGTATTGGAAAATGAACCTGGTCAGGTGTCAGGTCTCTCAGTGGGAGAGCATTTTGGAGATGGTCATCACAATTCTATCTCCTTTACCATTGTGTTTGAGAGAGATAGGAACAAACAAGTTAGGGAAATGTTTAATTGGAGTACAGGGAATTATGAGGCTATTAGGCAAGAACTTGGAAGCATAAATTGGAAACAGATGTTCTCAGGGAAACATACAGAAGAAATGTGGCAAATGTTCGGGCGATATTTGCGTGAGGTTCTGAGTAGATACGTTCCAATGAGACGGGGAAAGGATGGTAGGGTACAGGAACCGTGGTGTACAAAGACTGCTGTAAATCTAGTCAAGAAGAAAAGAAGAGCTTACGAAAGGTTCAAAAAACTAAGTAATGATAGGAATCTAGATTATAAGTCTAGCAGGAAGGAGCTTAAGGATGAAATTAGGAGAGCCAGAAGGGGCCATGAGAAGGCCTTGGTGGACAGGATTAAGGAAAATCCCAATGCATTCTGCAAGTATGTGAAGAACAAGAGGATAAGACATGGGAGAATAGAATAGGACCAATCAAATGTGACAGTGGTGAAGTGTGTATGGAACCAGAGGAAATAACAGGTACTTAATGAATATTTTGCTTCAGTATTCACTACGGAAAAGGATCTTGGCGATTGTGGGGATGACTTACAGCAGACTGAAAAGCTTGAGCATGTTAGATATTAAGGAAGGAGGTTGTGCTGGAGCTTTTGGAAAGCATCAAGTTGGATAAGTCGCCGGGACCGGATGAGATGTACCCCAGGCTACTGTGGGAGGCGAGGGAGGAGATTGCAGAGCCTCTGGCAATGATCTTTGCATCATCAATGAGGTTGGGAGAGGTTCTGGAGGATTGGAGGGTTGCAGATGTTGTTCCCTTACTCAAAAAAGGTGTGGGGTAGCCCAGGAAATTATAAGCTAGTGAATCTTGCTTCAGTGGTTGGTAAGTTGATGGAGAAGATCCTGAGAGGCAGGATTTATGAACATTTGGAGAGGCATAATATGATTAGGAATAGTCAGTATGGCTTTGTGAAAGGCAGGTCGTGCCTTATGAGCCTGATAGAATTTTTTGAGGATGTGACTAAGCACATTGATGAAGGAAGAGCAGTAGATGTAGTGGATAGTCAGAGGCTTTCCCCTGGGCTGAAATGGCTAGCACGAGAGGGCTTAGTTTTAAGGTGGTTGGAAGTAGGTACAGAGGAGATGTCAGGGATGAGTTATTTCACTCAGTGGTGAGTGCGTGGAATGGGCTGCCAGTGGCGGTGGTGGAGGCGAAAATGATGGGGTCTTTTAAGATTCTCCTGGATGGCTTCATGGAGCTCAGAAAAAGAGGGCAATGGGTAAAGCCTAGGTAGTTCTAAGGTAGGGTCATGTTCGGCACAGCTGTGTAGAAGGGCCTGTATTGTGCCTTTTGCATTAATATGATGGTTTTCTATGTTTCTATCTTGTGAAGGTTCTGTGAACCAGCCTCGTTCAAGGCTCTACTGTAGGGGACTCACAGTAGGCATTTATGTTGTGTCAAGTCAAGTACGCAGGTGACTAATCTCTACACTCCAAAGCATTTTGTGTGCCTGCATTGACTATTCATTATCTTGACTTTTAGAAACCCAGGGTCAAGGTTTTTTCCGTTAGTCTGTGTAACACTGATTTTGAAATAAACTCAGTAATCACTTTATTAGGTACTCCTGTACACCTGTTTGTTAATGTAATTATCTAATCAGCCAATCATGTGGCAGCAACTCAGTACATGCAGACATGGTCAAGAGGTTCAATTGTTGTTCCAACTAAACATCAGGATGGGGAAGAAATGTGATCCAAGTGACAGTGGAGTGATTGCTGGTGCCAGAGAGGGTGGTTTGAGCATGCTCATCCCCTGGGATTTTCATGTGCCACACAGAAACAATACTTCCAATGAGCAGTAGTTCTGCAGGCAAAAACATTAATGAGCGAGTCATAGGAGAATGACTGGACCGGTTCAAGAAGACAAAATGATGACAAGTCCAGTAGTGGCTGGGCTACAGCATTCGAAGACCAGGACATCCACTTAGTGGCTACTTTATTAGGTACAAGAGGTACCTAGTAAAAATGACTACTGAATGTATAATAGGAATGGCACCAGGATGAAGGACTTCTGTTACAAGAAGTGAATGGAGAGGATTCCTTTGATCAGGAATGAAGTAAGTGTTTAACTGAGTGCTTCAAGATTATTAGTTGTTTATAGGGAGAAGTGTAAATAGGAAGAAGATGCTCCCTTAATAGATGATCTAACCAACAACTGAACCTCTTGAGCTCGTCTGCATGCTTTTATGCATTGAGTTGTTTCCATGTGATTGGCTGATTAGATATTTGCATTAATAAGCGGGTGTACAGGAGGTACCTAATAAAGTGGCCACTGAGTGTGTAAAATTGCCATTACCGAGCCTAGGTCCTGGAAATCTCCATCCAGTGAATTGGAGTGACAGTTCAAGATGGAAGCACCTGTCACATTCTTGAGAGCCACAGTAGTAGCCTTACTATTGTTGCCCACCCCGAGGATGTAAAGTGGAGACTGCTTCACATGCCGGTGTTATTTGGGAGTCAGGACTTCCTCTACTTGGATACATTTCTATAGTATCCCAAAGAGGTGTGGAGCTACTTACCACCCAGTGAAATGGTACTCCTCCATACCGGGCTCCAGTGGAACCACCTTGTGCTGTTTATGTGTAACTGGCCAGTCAGTTAGGCTCATATTGTTTAAGCATTGCTTCAGTAATCAGGGTGTGGTTAATTTTCCATCTCAACAGGTGGATTTAACACGTCATTACGGTAACATTTTAATGTGAAATCATTTGTACTATACCAGCATGACATTATGGGTATTTTATGGGTATAATTTATTATTATGGGCTACAGCATTTATTATGGGTATAATTATTTGGCTGATCTTTCCCCTCCTACCCACAGGGTATCTGCACATATGGACAGGAATGTTGTTACTCACATCAGCAGAAGAGCGAGGCAGTGGAGAATATTCCAAGTCAAAGTTCTCCGAAGATTGAGACAGTGGAGAACACGTTGAGTGAAAGCTCTCCGATCTCATCCTAAGATGTACTGTTGTCATTTATCACGACGACTGACTCTGTACTGTAAGTGGTGCAGAGTCTGTAAATGGAATGTAAAGTTCAAGATTCTACGTGTAATGCTTCAATTTTATTTTTAATTAAACTGCATTTTTTAAATAAATTCATAGTTGGGGTGTAACAAATCTGCCTATACTAACAAGCATTGTCTGAGGTGTAGGAAATGTGTCCCACCACTAACAAACCGATCAAAGTCATGCCTCAGATATAACGTACAACTTGTTATGCCTACTGTTGTTTAGGGCAACAATGAACATCCTGCATCTACCTGGCCTTGACCGCTCAAATGTAGTTGGATTCTTCATTGCTGTTCCACAGCATTTTACTCTACAAGTCAGGGTCATTAGCCCTGAGCTGAACCCCCAGATGTGGAGGACCAGTGGGCCATGGCACAACCTCAAAATAGAGGGATATCCAGTTAGAATGGAGATGTAGAGGAATTTCTTCCACCAGAGAGCAGTGAATTAGTGGAATTAAATGACAGAGGTAGCAGTGGAGGCCAGGTCATTGGGTGTATTTAATGCACCGGTTGACAGGCTCTTGATTACCCAAGGGCGTGAAAGGTTACGGGAGAGTGCAGGAGAATAGAGTTGAGATGAAAATGGATCTGCCGTGAATAAATAGCGGAGCAGACTTGATAGGCCAAATGGCCTAATTGTGCTCCTATTGTCCTTAGGGCACGCTACCGCCTAGACACAAGACTAATATCGCCAAGAAAGCTGTTGATCAAACTCGTCATTGAAGTCATCATCAACTCCACCCAGCCACAGTAAACCTTTCCCCTCTATAAATGAACTTGCTTAGGTGGAGGCTAGAACATGTGTGTGCGTGTGTGTAAGGGGAAAAGAAATACTTGCACTGTTTTGTGTTGACCTGAGGTTTATTTCATTAGTTTTGTTTAAAAACAAGGTACAAATTAACTTTTGTCAAATGCTCCCAAATTTATTGGTTACCCCCACCCCCCCCCCCATTCCATCTAATTTTTCTCCCAGCCACTTAGTCCTGTAAGTGTCAATCATCTGGTAGACAGAGCTTCCTCTTCTCCACTTTCCATAGATATCCTTTGTAGGGCACAAGAACCACACTTTGAACATTAGTTAAGTAGAGGCACAGTTTCACCTACTAATACTGGTGTTTCTACGCTTTGGCATCCTCTCCTTGCATTAATATCCACGTGAAACAATACTTTGACTAAATCTTTCTTCACTGGGGATACAAATGGGAGTTTCTGTATAAAAGTGATCATCAAAGTAAGAATTTAAAAAGCTATTGCACATTATCCCAGTTTGGGTGGGGCTGATAAAGGAGGATAAACAACTCAGAGAATGTATAGCTCGGGTGTGTTGTTCTGTTCCTTGGCACCATGCGTTGCCAAGATCACAAACAACTCAGCCCAGAAGAGAAGATTAATGGTTTATCTGGCAATCAGCCACAAATGTGTCCTGACGAAAGGTCTCGGCCTGAAACGTCGACTGCGCTTCTCCCTATAGATGCTGCCTGGCCTGCTGTGTTCCACCAGCATTTTGTGTGTGTTGTTGTTTTAAGGATTGGGGGAGGAAGGAACCACTTGATATAGTAAAGGGTTTGAACGGATGAACTTAACCAAGGCACCTTTTGGAAAAGAAAATATATTTCACACTTAGAATGTTTGCTTAGCCTGACTTAACCTGCCCCAAAAGGAGGGAAGAACATGGGTCGATGGAAATGGATCTAAAATATCAGCTGTGATTGTTATTTTTCCTCATTTTTCCCACTGTAATCGAGTGTAGGAGCTAGTTGAAAAGGGCAAGCCTTTACCCAGCCAAGATTAAAAGGCCCTATGTGGATTGGATTAGGAATGTTCTGGGTCTGTTGACTGTTCTGGCTCATTGTAGTTTTCTCGGTGCTGGGTGGCCAAAGCCTGTGTGGTTAGCCCTGTCGAATGCGAATGTGAAAAGTACGTATTTCCATTGGATGAAGAGTCACATTGTGTGCCGAGATACTGCGGTGTCTGGAGAATGAGTTGGAGCCTTCCATCTCTGAAAAAGAACATAATGTCAGAAATAGTACAGACAGTGTGGAGCAAGAATCACTTTGGTTTGGGCTGCTGGTTGGTTATTTCCGGTCACAATCCCACTGAATTCTTGACCAGCCTCCCAGATTCAACCATTCCTTCCTGAGATTAACCAAAACTCTGCTCTAGTCAATTTGGTCATTCACTCCTGTGCTACGTTCCTGGTGGTGACAGCTATTTTGCTTTCATACCCAAGCTGTTTCCAATCATTTCCTAAACTTTTCTGACCCTTCAATTCTTCTACGATATCTAACCCTGACTCTCAAGGAAGTCCAAATTTAACGGTTGCACTACAGGTGGCCATGTCTTCAGCTGCTATTGTCCCTAAGCTCTGAAATTCTTCCCTTCTCTTTCTTCAAGGCCCTGCTGAAAAAGTGAAGTCAATTCTCCTCATCCCATTTGCCCGGGTGTCCTAGTCATCTGATGTTACTGTAGTGAGCCACCTTGAATTGCTTCACAAAGTTAAAAGATGCTGTATTTATATAGAAACAATTGAAAGTTTCCCCAAACAAGCTCCTGTCTCCAATCAGTCAGAATAGTTGGATAATCCTTAACCATATTCTCCTAGATTTCTTTAATTCCAGGAACCTCCGACAACCTGTGGGGAGTTTGGGGGGGGTGGGTGGTGGGGGGGGAAACGATACCAGTGAACAGACACCTTATATTCAACCTGATGCCATGAATATCAACTTCTCCTTTCGATTTCAAAAAAAATTAGCCCCACTACTCTTCACTCTGACCTTTCACCTCTTCTCACCAGCCTGTTACTTCCCCTGGGTTCCCCCCCCCCCTCCCTTTCTCCTATGGTCCACACTCCTCTCCTATCAGATTCCTTCTTATCCTGCCCTTGACCTTCCCCACAAAACTATCACCTTCCAGCTAGGCTCTTCTCTTCCTCCCTCCCCCCCACCCCCCCCCCTTCTCAGGCCTGAAGAGGATCTTGGCCCGAAACATCAGTTCTTTATTCATTTCTACAGATGCTGCCCAACTTGTTTAGTGTGTTGATCAGTGCACATGGCGGACCCCGAGAAGTTTCTTTAGAACTCACCAATGTTGCCATTCTTTCATCCAACTGTGAATTTAAATTCCAGTATTACAGGAAGGTGCAGCCCTCCTCTGCATCAGTCCCCACCCCCCCTTCCATGATCCCCATTGCCCAGTGACGATGGAGTATTTGGGGATAATGCAGAAACATATTCTGTGGATGGTGGGAACAAAACTGACAGCAGAACATGGAGCTGTCTTACAAAATACCAAGGATTCTCAGCATGTCAACCAGCAGATACGGAAAGAAATAGTTAACATTTTAACTTAAAAACACTTCATCGGCCATTGTCGGAGTGGACTGAAGCAGAGTGGGACGGCTTTGACTCAACAGGCTTCGGAGAGAACAGGCAGAGACGAAGTCTGAACGGGGCACGACTGTGCAAGCGCATGAAAGTCGGCCCGTGAGGCAGCGGGAGAATTTAAAAAACGAGCAGAGGCTGAGGACGAGCTTCACTCCAGGTGAGGTAAGGCTGGGTAACCTCCATTCATTAATTAAATTACTTTAGGAGTAGGTAATGGAGGCAGCAGTTAGGACAGTCGAGTGCTCCGTTTGCAGTATGTGGGAAGTCAGGGTGAGCACAGCTGTCCCTAATGACTACACCTGCAAAAGGTGCATCCAGCTGCAGCTCCTGACAAACCGTGTTAGGGAACTGGAGCTGGAGCTGGATGAACTTCGGACCATTTGGGAGGCAGAGGCAGAAATAGACAGGAGTTACAGGGAGATAGTCACCCCTAAGAGTCAGGAGCCAGGTAGCTGGGAGACTGTCAGGAGCCAGGTAGCTGGGAGACTGTCAGGAGAGGGAAGGGGATTAGACAGAATGAGCAGAGCATCTGTAGCCGTTCCCATCAATAATAAGTATACCGTTTTGGATACTGTTGGTGGGGACGACCTACCAGGGACAAGTTGCAGTGGTTGTGTCTCTGGAACCGAGACTGGACCCTCAGCTCAGAAGGGAAGGAGGGAAAAGAGAGCAGTAGTGAGAGGGGATTCAATAGGGGGACAGATAGGAGGTTCTGTGGAAGAACCCTGGGTTCTGTTGCCTCCCTGGTGCCAGGGTCTGCAATATTTCAGATCGAGTTCTCAGTATTCTCAAGAGGGAGGGTGAGCAGCCGGATGTTGTGGTCCATGTAGGGACCAATGACGTGGGTAGGAAGAGTGAGGAGGTCCTGAAAGGTGAGTTTGGGGAGCTAGGAATCAAGTTAAAGGACAGGACCTCCAGGATAGCAATCTCAGGATTGCTACCAATGCCATGTGCAGGCGGGTTTAGAAATAGTAAGATAGTGCAGAACAACACGTCACTGAAGACATGGTGCAGGAGGGAGGGCTTCAGATTTATAGATAATTGGGCAGTTTTCCAGGGAAGGCGGGATCTGTTGCGGCGGGACGGTTTACATCTGAACTGGAGGGGGACAAATATTCTTGCAGGTAGGTTTGCTAGAGAGGCTCCAGTGGATTTAAACTAGATATGAGGGGGGAGGGGAACCAGAGTGTAGGAACAGATGTATGGGAGAAGGAAGAAAAAGACAGTAAAGTTGTTTGCACCGTTAGGGATAAACAGAGAGGAAGAGGTGGAGAATTTCTTAAATTTATTTTAATGCTAGGAGCATTGTAAGAAAGGTGGATGAGCTTAGAGCATGGATTGATACCTGGAAATATGATGATGTAGCTATTAGTGAAACATGGTTGCAGGAGGGGTGTGATTGGCAACTAAATATTCCTGGATTTCGTTGCTTCAGGTGTGATAGAGTCGGAGGGACAAGAGGGGGAGGTGTTGCATTGCTTGTCAGAGAAAATATTAAAGCGGTGCTCTGGCAAGAAAGAAGGCTCGTCTAGGGGGCTATTTGGGTGAAACTGAGGAATGGGAAAGGTGTAGTAATACATATAGGGGAGTATTATAGACCACCTAAAGGGGAGCGAGAATTGGAGGAGCAAATTTGTAAGGAAATAGCAGATATTTGTAGTAAGCACAGGATTTTAATTTTCCACACATAGACTGGGAAGCCCATTCTGTAAAAGGGCTGGATGGTTTGGAGTTTGTAAAATGTGTGCAGGATAGTTTTTTGCAGCAATACATAGAGGTACCGACTAGAGAAGGGGCAGTTTTGGATCTCCTGTTAGGGAATGAGATAGGTCAGGTGACGGACGTATGTGTTGGGGAGCACTTTGGGTCCAGTGATTACTATGCCATTAGTTTCAATATAATTATGGAGAAGGATAGGACTGGACCCAGGGTTGAGATTTTTGATTGCAGAAAGGCTAACTTTGAGGAGATACGAAAGGATTTAGACAAAAGACAATAGGTGCAGAAGTAGACCATTCGGCCCTTCGAGCCTGCACCGCCATTTTGCGATCATGGCTGATCATCTACTATCAATACCCGGTTCCTGCCTTGTCCCCATATCCCTTGATTCCCCTATCCATAAGATACTTATCTAGCTCCTTCTTGAAAGCATCCAGAGAATTGGCCTCCACTGCCTTCCGAGGCAGTGCATTCCAGACCCCCACAACTTTCTGGGAGAAGAAGTTTTTCCTTAACTCTGTCCTAAATGACCTACCCCTTATTCTCAAACCATGCTCTCTGGTACTGGACTCTCCCAGCATCTGGAACATATTTCCTGCCTCTATCTTGTCCAATCTCTTAATAATCTTGTATGTTGCAATCAGATCCCCTCTCAATCTCCTTAATTCCAGCGTGTACAAGCCCAGTCTCTCTAACCTCTCTGCGTAAGACAGTCCTGACATCCCAGGAATTAACCTTGTGGATCTACACTGCACTTCCTCTGCAGCCAGGATGTCCTTCCTTAACCCTGGAGACCAAAACTCTACACAGTACTCCAGGTGTGGTCTCACCAGGGCCCTGTACAAATGCAAGAGGATTTCCTTGCTCTTGTGCTCAATTCCTTTTGTAATGAAGGCCAACATTCCATTAGCCTTCTTCACTGCCTGCTGAACTTAGAAGGAGTGGATTGGGACAATTTGTTTTATGGGAAGGATGTAATAGAGAAGTGGAGGTCATTTAAAGGTGAAATTTTGAGAGCACAGAATCTTTATGTTCCTGTTATGTTGAAAGGAAAGGTTAAAAGTTTGAGAGAGCCATGGTTTTCAAGGGATGTTGGAAACTTGGTTCGGAAAAAGAGAGTTTTACAATAAATATAGGCAGCATTGAGTAAATGAGATGCTCGAGGAATACAAAGAATGTTAAAAGAATCTTAAGAAATTAGAAAAGCTAAAAGAAGATGAGGTTGCTTTGGCAAATAAGGTGAAAATAAATGCAAAGGGTTTCTACAGGTATATTAATAGCAAAAGGATAGTGGGGGATAAAATTGGTCCCTTAGAGAATCAGAGTGGACAACTATGTGTGGAGCCAAAAGAAATGGGGGAGATTTTGAACAACTTTTTCGGTATTCACTAAGGAGAAGGATATTGAATTGTGTAAGGTAAGGGAAACAAGTAGGGAAGTTATGGGAACTATGACAATTAAAGAGGAGTTAGTACTGGCACTTTTAAGGAATATAAAAGTGGATAAATCTCCAGGTCCTGACAGGATATTCTTTAGGACCTTGAGGGAAGTTAGTGTAGAAATAGCAGGGGCTCTGACAGAAATATTCCAAATGTCATTAGAAATGGGGATGGTGCTGGAGGAT
Source organism: Hypanus sabinus (assembly GCF_030144855.1). Lineage (NCBI taxonomy): Eukaryota > Metazoa > Chordata > Chondrichthyes > Myliobatiformes > Dasyatidae > Hypanus > Hypanus sabinus. Next base: position 85,401,918 of record NC_082721.1, read on the forward strand.
TGGCATATTGCTCATGTAGTTACATTGTTTAAAAAGCATTCTAAGAGTAAACGTAGCAATTATAGGCTTGTCAGTTTGACATCAGTGGTGGGTAACTTAATGGAAAATATTCTTAGAGATGGTATATATAATTATCTGGATAGATAGGGTCTGATTAGGAACAGTCAACATGGATTTGTGCGTGGAAGGTCATGTTTGACAAATCTTATTGAATTTTTTGAAGAGGTTACGAGGAAAGTTGACGAGGGTAAAGCAGTGGATGTTGTCTATATGGACTTCAGTAAGGCCTTTGACAAGGTTCTGCACAGAAAGTTAGTTAGGAAGGTTCAATCGTTAGGTATTAATATTGAAGTAGTAAAATGGATTCAACAGTGGCTGGATGGGAGATGCCAGAGAGTAGTGGTGGATAACTGTTTGTCAGGTTTGAGGCCGGTGACTTGTGGTGTACCTCAGGGATCTGTACTGGGTCCAATGTTGTTTGTCATATACATTAATGATCTGGATGATGGGGTGGGAAATTGGATTAGTAAGTATGCAGATGATACTAGGATAGGTAGCATTGTGGATAATGAAGTAGGTTTTCAAAGCTTGCAGAGAGATTTAGACCAGTTAGAAGAGTGGGCTGAGTGATGGCAGATGGAGTTTAATGCTGATAAGTATGAGGTGCTACATTTTGGTAGGACTAATCCAAATAGGACATTCATGGTAAATGGTAGAGCACCGAAGAATGCAGTAGAACAGAGTGATCTAGGAATAATGGTGCATAGTTCCCTGAAGGTATAATCTCATGTGGATAGGGTGATGAAGAAAGCTTTTGGTATGCTGGCCTTTATAAATCAGAGCATTGAGTACAGGAGTTGGGATGTAATGTTGAAATTGTACAAGGCATTGGTGAGGCCAAATTTGGAGTTTTGTGTACAGTTCTGGTCACCAAATTATAGGAAAGATGTCAACAAAATAGAGAGAGTACAGAGAAGATTTACCAGAATGTTACCTGGGTTTCAGCACCTAAGTTACAGAGAAAGGTTGAACAAGTTAGGTCTTTATTCTTTGGAGCATAGAAGGTTGAGGGGGGACTTGATAGAGGTATTTAAAATTGAGGGGGATAGATAGAGTTGATGTGGATAGGCTTTTTCCTTTGAGAGTAGAGGAGATTCAAACAAGAGGACATAAGTTGAGAGTTAGAGGGCAAATGTTTAGGTGTAACACAAGGGAGAATTTCTTTACTTGAGAGTGGTAGCTGTGTGGAACGAGTTTCCAGTAGAAGTGGTAGAGACAGGTTCGGTATTGTCATTTAAAGTAAAATTGGATAGGTATATGGACAGGAAAGGAATGGAAGGTAATGGGCTGAGTGCAAGTCGGTGGGACTAGGTGAGAGTAAGCGTTCGGCACAGGCTAGAAGGGCCGAGATGGCCTGTTTCTGTGCTGTAATTGTTATATGGTAATCAAAGTAGGGATTAATCTGCCTGATTGGGATGTATGTGATGAGTTGGAGACATGACAACTGTTGCTTATACTGTTGAAGTTGGAAATCTAAGCTGGTCTGGCTGGAGTGGAGAGAGAGTATCATTAACAAGTATTCAACTCTCTCTCTCAGAAACCCTGTCACCTGCTGAACCTTGGGGCTGCACCCCACAGTCATTTTCTTTGTCCTCTCCATAACTCCTTTCTGTCGTGAACAGTGAGAGACCGCCATTCTTTTACCAGTTCTGATGAAGGGCCATTGGTACTGAATGTTAACTGTTCCCCAGTCCAAGTTCTGTATTGTGTGTGGGGTGGGGGGGGGGAACAAGTATACCGAAAACGTGAGGACAGGAGTTTCAGTGAAGGAACTGCAGGACTAACCTTGTGCGGTAATCCAGACAAGCCTGGACATGTCGCTTTTCAGCTGGTTGAAACCCAGTGACCTTTCCTCCACAGATATGATCTCAAATGCAGGAAACAAATTCTGGAGAGAGATGGAGACCAAATATTGTAAGTTCACTGCTTCCTCCTTCAAAAGAAATAGAAGCAGAATTAGACCATTCAGCCCATCACCTCTGCTCTCCCCTCAAGGCTTTGGTTGAAAATGCCTGCCTGACAGTCAGCTCCCATGAGCCAACATTGGGTGTTGAGTGACCCATTGGGTCGTAAAGCACATCAACCACCTCTTCGGCTCATTAATTACACAGACCATCGAGCAACAATTCGCATTAATATTCTACTCCATCTGGCATGGAAGCACACGAGGTGTAAATAACTTCCCCTGCTTAAATAAACAATTATTTTGATCATCATAGTTTGAAAACCTTCCCTTTCTCTGTTAGTACCCTTTCTTCCCTTTCTCTGCTAGTACACAGCTCAAACCGCCACCACTCAACATAGATTTATTGTAAGACCATAACACATGGGAGCTGATTTAGGCCATTTTGCCCACTGAGTCTGCTCCGACGTTCCATCACAGCCGAATTATTATCCCTCTCAACTCCATTCTCCTATCTTCTTTCCGTAATCATTGGCACCCTGACTAATCAAGAACCTATCAATCACCACTTCAGACATACTGAAGGCCTCCACAACTGTCTGTGGCAATGAATTCCACAGATTCACCACTCTCTGGCTGAAGTTATCTCAGTTCTAAATGGATGTTCTGGAGCTTGAAACTCTCATCCAGCATAGGCTGAAGAACTGTAGGTGCAGTGCGCTCTCTTCTGAGGCCAATCCCAATCTGTCAACTGGAACACCAAAGTAACACACAAAATGCAGGAGGAACTCAGCAGGCCAGGCAGCAGCTATAGAGAGAGTCCACATTTCAGTCCCAGACTCTTCATCAGGACTGGAAAGGAAGGGGGAAGACGCCAGAATAAAAAGGCAGGAGGGAGGGGAAGGTGATGGGTGATGCCAGGTGGGTGGGAAAGGTTAAGGGCTGGAGAGGAAAGAGTCTGCTAGCACAGGAGGGGACCTGGGGGAAGTGACAGGCAGATGAGCTCCTCCGCAAGAATAATTTTCACTCAACACCATACTCATTGAAATCCATTTGTGGGATCTTGCTGTGGATAAATGGAAAACAGGCGAGCTCTGCATTAGGGGAGAGGGGTTGCATTCCTAGAAAATGGTCCAGAATACAAACCAGTATCATTTCCATGTTTCAAGAAACACAAACTGCAGAGGAGTGTCCCCTCCCCCGCTCAAACAAATTCCATGAACACCAAGTCTTTTCTCAAATGTTTGTGTAGCGATATATGAACACGGTCGCCTGTACCCACTCCTTTCAGGTGCAACTGTGACTGTATTTGAAGTAAATCACTAACTTTTGGACTGATCCAAAATCAAATACAACAATGGCAGTCCATCATTCTGCTAAGTTTAGCCCAATTTTGCTCTTCTTAATTCTCATCTTACAGGAGCATAGAATAGATTTAACAATAATGGCCAACAGAGCTGATCTCCCACACCCCCCCCCCCCCACATTTTTCTCCCCGCATCTTAGCAACCTCCAAAACAGGGTGAGGAACCTACTTGCAGATCCACCGTCTGGGGTTTGGAGTAGACTTGGCTCTCTCCTTGTTCGAACTGGTGCTCCAGGCGAAGGAGGATGGACTCAGAGTCCCACTGAGCCAGGGTGAGGAGGTGGATGCTGTGTGGAAGTTCCCCCTTCAGCGCTGAGTACTGTAAACGTCAGGAAAACAAGATCCTTGTGAAGTTAGAGAACAAGACTAAGATTATTGTATTGCAGAAGGAAGTACAGCACAGAAACTGGCCTTTCAGTCAGACTGAAGTTGACGCTCGGTGTGAGCCCTTTTCCATCTCTCTCACCCCCTTCAGTGTTACCCATTCTTTTCTCCAAGTTTCCCTTAAACACATCTGTGGTATTCCCCTTAACATTTCCTCAGTAGGTTACCCTGGCATGGGAGTAGCTTCGTCATTTCCGCTCCTTTCTTCATTAAAATGATTGGACGGAGGGACATTAGGGGCAAGTTTTTTTTTAAATAGTGTGATGTGTGGAGATCACTGCTGGTAGAAGCAGATGCATTAGGGACATCTAAGAAACTCTTAGACAGGCACATGATAGAAAAATGGTGGCTATGTGGGAGGGAAAGATTAGATTGATCTTAGAGTAGGTTAAAAGGTCAGCAAAACATCGTAGGGTGAAAAGGGACTTGTATTTTGCTGTAACGTTCTCTGGCTAAAAGATTTTCCTCCAGTTCCCAGCTGGATTTATCACTGGAAGTTCCTGATTTATTTATTTACCAAGACACAGCATGGAATAGGCTCAGCAAGCTCTTGATTAACCCCAGCGTAATCTTGAGACAGTTCACAAAGATCACTTAGCCAAGCTCTTGATTTAACCCCAGCTAAATCATGACAGTTCACAAAGACCACTTATCCAAGCTCCTGATTTAACCCCAGCGTAATCATGACAGTTTACAAAGACCAATTAACCTACCAACAGGTACATCTTTAGAAAATGGGAGAAAACCTAAAAGGTCTTTAATCCAAAACATTAACTTACTGTCCCTATAGATGGTGCCCAATTATACATGGATAGATAGGAAAGTAAGTTGTGAGAAGAATACCAAAGAGATAAAAAACAAAGATCAAGAACCTAGTCAATGTGGGGAAAGTGCAACATTATCAACTTAGTAGAGAAAAATAATATTTAGATGACTGGAGGTCAATGAATGCTGCTCCTGGTACAAATAGTGTGGAAAAAGTTTCAGTATGGCTATAGATGAGGATAGGTATGGTCCTCCCAGGAGAGTTTTAAATTGGAGTAGGGCAAATTATGAGGGCATCAGGTAGGAACTAAGAAGAGTTAATTGGGAGCACCTTTTCTCTGGCAAGTCCACATCAGACATGTGGAGGGTGGATCAATTGCACAGAGTACAGGAAAGGCATGCGACACACACAAAGTACTGGAGGAACTCAGAGGCCAGGCAGCATCTACAGAAGAGAGTAAGGTCAATGTTTTGGGTCAAATACCTTCATTAAGACTGGAGAAAGAAGGTGTTTGGGGAGGTAAAAGTACAAGGTCATAGGTGATGGGTGAATGCAGGAGAGGGGGAGGGAAGAGCTGGGAAGTTGAGTGGTGAAAGAGAAAGGGGAGGTGATGGGCAGGTAAGGAGCTAAGATGAAAGATGGGAATGTGGAATGGTGAAGGGGGGGTAATTACTGGAAGTTCAGGAATGTTTATTCCTGTTAAAAGGAAGGATGGGGGTGGAAAGAGAACCTTGGGTGTCCAGAGAGGTGACAGAAACATAGAAAACCTACAGCACAATTCAGGCCCTTCAGCCCACAAAGTTGTGCTGAACATGTCCCTACCTCAGAAATTACTAGGCTTACCTACAGCCCTCTATTTTTCTGAGCCCCGCGTACCTATCTAAAAGTCTTCCAAAAGACCCTATCGTATCCGCCTCCACCACTGTTGCCTGCAGCCCATTCCACACACTCAGCACTCTCCGAGTAAAAAAAACTTATGCCTGACATCTCCTCTGTACCTACTCCCCAGCACCTTAAACCTGTGTCCTCTTGTGGCAACCATTTCCGCCCTGGGAAAAAGCCTCTGACTATCCACATGATCAATGCCTCTCATCATCTTATACACCTCTATCAGGTCTGAACTTAAGTCAAGAAGAAAAAGGAAAAGTATATAAAGTTTCAGAAGTTAGGACCAAATGACACATGTGACAATTATAAAGGAGTCATCAAAGAACTCAAGGAGGGATTATTTTTTGAGGGTTTTTTGATTTTTTTTAAAGCTGGTACAGCATAACATTGTGGGCCAAAGGGCCTGGGCTGTACTGTTCTGTGTTTCATGTAAGTGGGGTTGGTCAGTCAGTACCTTAAGCTCACGATGTTCATCGAGTACTATCCACACTAATCCCATTTACCAACACTTGGCCCATGCCACAGTGAATGAACTCGCTCGATGCTTGCAGTCTTTATTGTAAAAGGAATGGAGTACAGAAGTGGGGACAAATAGACATGCTTACACCAGGAGTAGCAGGTGCAGCACTGGCCGGTTTACTTCAGGGAGGGTCTACTGGCCTCTCTATTTCAGAGACCGTCCAGAGAAGAAAGATAACCACAAGAGATTATGCAGATGCTGTTCAATGGACATGATATCAATGTATGAAAGCAAAGGTAGTATAAGTGGCAGAGAAGTTTTATACTTAACAGTAAGTGTATCTGCAAACACCTTGGATGTTCCCTCTTCTGTTTCATATCGGGCAGAATATACAAGGGCCTGTACCACCAGGCTCAAAGACACCTTCTATTCTGCCGTATCAGACTTTTGAATGGACCTCTGGTACAAAGAGGTGGACAACTGACCTCACAGTCCATCTTGTTATGATCCTGAACTTCACTTGACCTGTAGCTGTACGTTCTCCCTGTGGGTTTCCTCGTCATTGTAGATTGTCCTGTGATTAGGCTAGAATGGGGGGGAGGGGAAGGGTTGCTGGGCGGCCTGACTTGAAGGGCTGGAAAGGCCGGTTCCTTGCTGTATCTCAATAAATAATAAACCAGCCAACATCAGCCACCCTCCAAAAAACTGCAGAGTTGTGAACACAGCTCAGGATAGCACTGGAACCAACCTCCCCTCCGTGGAATGTCTAACCCTCTCGTTACCTCAGTAAAGCAGCCAGCACAATCAAAGACCCCACCCACCCCGGACACTCTCTCCTTGGCAATCAGATACAAAAGCCTGAAAACATTTATACCACCAGGCTCAAATACAGCTCCTATTCAGCTGTTGTCAGACTCTTGAATAGATCTCTTGTATGATAAGGTGGAATCTTGGCCTCACAATCTAACTCGTTATAATCCTGCACCTCATCATTTGCCTGCACTGCACTTTCCAGCTTTTGCACTTTATTCTGCCTTATTGTTTTACCTCATTCTGCCTTAATTCACTACATGACGATGTGAACAGCGTGCAAGACATGCTTTCCACTGCCTGACAGTAATAATAAAGCAATGTTACTACTGGCCGTTCTGGAACAAGCTCCTAGCTGTTGCAAGTTGCAGCTTACCTGCTTAATGGGAGCCCGATGATCGTTGTAGGGAACTGCTGAGCCCACGCTCATGACTGCCAGAGGGGCCATGTACTCTGCCTCAGCTTTCAGCCGGTGGAGTTCTGGAGAGTCATCGACAGTATCAAGGTAGACAAAGTACTTCCCGCGCACGACCAGACCCTTCCCGTCGTAACCAGGCTCCGTCAGTGGCTCGCCCACCCCTCTATGATCATCCCACAGCAGCCTCCGATGAACCTGTTGGCAGATTGTACACAGTTTCAGTATAACAAGCTGTTTGGCCAATTAACGGCACCCCGTCTGGACTAATCTCAGCTCCCAGCCTTTACAAACAAAATACGGCGGCGGCAGAGTGGCACCGACAGAGCTGTTGCCTCACCGCCACAGTGATCCGGGTTCGATCCTGATATCGGGTACTGTCTCTGCAGAGTTTGCAGTGTCCCCGTCACTGCGCGGGTGTCGGTTTCCTGCACGTTTCCATTTAGTCCCCGATCCCTAGCTCAAGTTGGTTGGTAGTTTAACTTGTAAATTGTTTGGTGTTGCGGTGTTCGCTGAGCTTGGCAATTAGCTTGCGGATGTTTCATCAGCAGTCGAGGTGACATACTGAGTGAGCGGCTGTTGGTGTTTCTCTCTGGGAGCATTCATGTTTATATCAGCCCCCGTTCACTTGCCTCCATCCTGACTGGCTACCCCTTCAGATGACCTTTGAATTCTATTGGCTTGCATTTCTTTGGCTCTTAGTGTTAGTAGGTGGCATATATTTTGTTTGTTTACGTAGTTATTGGAGAAGAATCACACTTCTAATAAAAAAAATTCTCGTGCCTGCTTCATGTTTGTCTGCATCAGAACCTCCACAGTGTCCCAGTTAAAGTGGTGTCCTTCTCGGTCTTCACGTACAGAGATCAGTGACAGTACATCACGTCTCTGTACTGCCAGTTTGTGTTTCCGTACACAAGATGAGAGTTTCACGTCCTGTCTGGACGACTCTGCAGTTTCCACAGGTGATCGTGTACACCGCAGATGAACGGAGCTCTATATAAAGCACACACTCCCAGAGAGAAACACCAACAACTGCCCGCTGAGGAGGTCACCTCGACTGTCTGCGAACTAATTGCCAAGCTCGGTGAATGCCACAACATCAAATACCTCAACCCGAGTTACTAATATTCATCACCTGTAAATTGTTTCTGTTCTGAAGGGAGGGGTAGAATAAGGGTAGGTGAGGGAATAAGCTACAGGAAAAATGAGTGGGGCACTGGTTCACGTCTCCTATTTGTCACAGAGATATACTGCATGCAAAAGGCCTTTCGGCCCACTGAGCCCATGCTGACCATCAACCTCCATTTACATGAATCCTACATTCACTGCATAGTTTAATACCTCCTCCCCCTCCCCCACCCATTCTCATCACCTTCCCCACATTCCAGCACACATCCACACAATTTATAGTCACCAATACCCTACCTTTTGAAGGATGTGGGAACCTAGAGGAAACCCATGGAGATAGTGCAAACTCCACACCAGGTGTCTGGTGTGGGGAGGCAGTGGCTCTACAGACTTTCTACATTCAGGACTTTCTACACTTAAAAATCACCCTTCTCTGCTCCAATGTGCAGCTTGGCTGATCTTCCCTCACGGAGACCGCTCCAGCCCTTGAAACTATCTCAGATCTTTGCACCCTCTCTGCTGCCTTCTCTGTAACATGACCAGGTCTGACACGGTGTCACACTGTACTGGTTAGCACAGGGTTTCACTTACTGCCATGGAACACACTGTCCCACACTAGAAGTGCTGGAGGAACTTGGGGGCTCTAGCTGCTTTCCACAGGGATCGCTCCCCTATGCAACTCCTTTCTCCATTCGTCCCTCCCCACTCATCTCCCTCCTGGCACTTAACCTTCAAGCTGAATAAGTGCCACACCTGCCCCTACAGCTCCTCCCTCACCACCATGCAGGGCCCCAAACTACACCTGTGAGCCTGTTGGGGTCATCTATACCTAGTGCTCCCGGGTGTGGCCTTCTGTGAGACCCGACGTAGATTGGGAAACCGCCCTGCTGGAGCAGAACGAAGCAAAGGTGCTCAAAAAACTCGATTTCCTGGTGGCCACCCAGTTCAATTCTACTTCCCATTCCCATTCTGACATGCCAGTCCATGGCCTGATGTACTCTCATGATGAAACCACACAAAGGTTGGAGGAGCAACACCTTATTATACTCTGCCTAGGTAGCCTCCAACCTGATGGCATGAACATTGTTTTCTTCCAACTTTTGCTAATTGCAAACCTCCCCCCCCCCCCCCCATCATTCCCCATTCTTGTTTCCCTGTCACACTGTCTGCTCACTGGCCCATCACCTCCCTCTGGTGCTCCTCCCCTTCCTTTTCTTCCAAGGTCCTCTGTCCTCTCTGATCAGATTCCCTCTTGTCCGGCCCTTTATCTCTTTACCAGTCAACTTTCCAGCTCTTTACTTCACCCGTCTCCCAGTTTCACCTATCTCCTGCCACCTTGTACTTCTTCCAACGCCCCCCCACCCCCTTATTCTGACTTCCAGTCCTGAAGAAGGGTCTCGGCCCAAAATGTCAACTGTTTATTCCCATCCACAGGTGCTGCCTGACCTGCTGAGCTTCCCCAGCACATTGTGTGTGTTGCTGTAGATACCCAGCATTTGCAACACCTCTTGCATCTGAGGAAGGGAACAGACAGTCTGGTGCCACCCAACCCAAAAGACAGACTGCCTAACTCCCTCCATGGACGCTACCTGACCTGCTGAGTGCTCTGCATGTCCCTCAGATGAGGCCCATTCTGAGAGCTGCAAACACCTCTTATAGCAGAGTAGGAATTCTGTTCACTGTCAAGCACTTCACTGCCCTGTCTCCTTGCCTGGGATGTAAGAAGGTCTTTACCATGAGCTCCAACGAACCATCGGTAATGCTGCTCCCTCCTTGTGATCGGTCAGTCAGCACAGTCAGCTGGATTTTGCCATCCTGAAACAGCAGCACAGATGTTAGTCGATCTCTGGCTTTCCGCAGGGTAAATTTCACTCCCTCCTCCCGTCCAGGCTGGTACTCAAGGTCTCAGCGCTGAGCAGACATCACAGAGTGAGAGTTGGCTCCGTTGCCCTGGTCGTGCCTTAGTCAACACAGACTGCCCACTGGTGCACGGTCCAGGGTGAACGGTTGTGCTCCAGTGATTTGTGAGAGGTGGCTGTGTTTAATGGAAAATCTAATCACGGCAGATGGAGAGTGAAATAGTTAAATCTAGTATTGGTAATGGTGATCACACAACTGCAGGAAATGACTAGTGTACTAAAGGGGATCTACCATTCCAACCCAGATCAGCATTTCAGTCAGTGGCCACTTGATGGGGCACACCTGCTCCTCAAAGCAAATACCTAATCATGGGGCAGCATAAAAGCACGCAGACACAGTCAAGAGGTCCAGTTGTTGTTCAGACCAAACATCAGAATGAGGAAGAACTTTGACAGTAGATTAATTGTTGGTGCCAGATGGGGTGGTTCGAGTATCTCAGAAACTGCTGATCTGCTGGGATTTTCACTCACAACAGTCTCTCAAGTTCCAGAGAACGGTGTGAAAAGCAAAACAAAAACATTCAGTGAGCGGCAGTTCTGTGGGCGAAGAGGGAGAGGGAGAAAGAGAGACCAGAGGATAACACAGGCAGAGTGGTTCAGGCTGGAAGGGAGGTGACAGTAACTCAAACAACCATGTTACAACAGTGCCCTGAATGCACAACATATGAAATGGATGGGCTACAGCAGCAGATCATGGTCACAGAGTGGCCATTTTATTAGGTGCTGGAGGTGGAATACCTAATAAAGTGACCGCTGAGTGTAAGTCAGTGTTAGCGCATTGTTAAAGTGTCAGTGACCTGGGTTCAACTCCATTGCTGTCTGTAAGGAGTCTGTACTTTCTGTCTGTGACTGTGTGGTGTCCAGGGACGTACAGGTTAGTCACACGGGTGTAACTGGGCAGTGCAGGCTCATTGAGAGCCTGTTACCGTGCTGCATCAAGTAATGGAGTGAAGAGTCTGTGCTTAACACAGCCACACGATCCTCCTCCCCGTGGCAATGGCCATCCCCCCAATAAAGGACTTGGCTTTAAGTTCAAGTTCATTGTCAGAGACTAACTCAAGGTATAAACACTGGGAAAATTAGCTTTTTGCTGCAGCAGCGCCTCACACGAATTCATTGTCACAGACGGCTGTGGAAGCCGAGTCATTGGGTCTATTTAAAGTAGAGGTTGGTACTTCCTTGGTTAGTCAGGGCATCGAAGGTTACAGGGAGAAGTTAGGAGAATGGGGTTGAGAGGGTTAATAAATCTGCCATGGTCGAATGGCAGAGCAGACTCGATGGGCTGAATGGCCCAATTCTGCTCCTATGGTCTGGCATTACAAGCTTCATAAAGTTAACGAACTGAAATTAATAAATTATACACTACTTACTCTACATAATAAAAATAAACATCAGTGCAAGAAGCTTGTCTCTGTGGTGTAATCAATGAGCTCGTTCAGCTGTTAACAGAAAGGTTGGTGGTTCGAGCCCACCCCAGGACGCTGCTGGTCACTTTACAGTATCAGCAACCCCGGTTCAATTCCAGCTACTGAGTGAGGAGTTTGTACATTCTCCCCGTGACCGCATGGGTTTCGTCCAGGTGCTCCGCTTTCCTCCCACAGTCCGAAGGAGTACAGGTGGGTAAGTGAATAGGTCAGTGTAAATTGCCCCGTGATTAGGGTAGGGTTAAATCAGGGGTTGCTGCCCTAAATGCCACCAGCGTAACAAACTAAATCAGGGGATGCTGGGCGGTGGAGTTCGAAGGGCCGGGAGGGACTACTCTTATCAATAAAATAAATAAATTTGTTACTGCTGTCACCGTGGCTGCACGTTTCATCTTTAAAAGGGCAGAGCAGAATACGTTATCGTTCCTGAGAGCTGTCTGCAAAATGTCACCACTCTCCAGAGGTGCATTTGAATGGTGGTATTAAAGGGACAAAACCTTCACCCCAGCTGGAGGATACGAAGCTACCTAAAATGAACCGAGGCTTACCTGTACATAGATACGGCTATTTACAGGATAGTAGTTCCCAGACACTGGCTCACTTTGATTTAATGGCCACGTCAGTCGATAGTCTCTCCTTGAAGGCAAAAGAGTTATCATAGAACTCAGTCCAGATCATGAAGCATCTCCTATCACTCCACCCGTAACGAGTGACCATTTAGAGTCAGAATAATACAGGCCCTTCAGCCCAACTAAGCAATGCCGGCCAAGGACACCATCTAAGCTTGATCCCAATTCATCCTGTATCCCTCGGAAGTTTTCCAATCCGTGTACGTATCCAAATGCCCTTTAACTGCTGCTTGTGTTCCGGCATCAACTGCTTCTTCCGGCACCTCATTCCAAATCCATACCACTCTCCACATGAAGCTGCCTCTTGCATCCCTTTTAAAAATTTGCCCTTTAACCTTGAACCTCTGTCCTCCAGTGTTTGTTCCATTTCCCTGGGAAAAAGACTCTGTGCATTCACCCTGTCTATGGCCCTCATGATTTTTGTTTACATCTCTGTAATTCTGCTACAGGAGCAGAATTAGACCATTTGGCCCATTGAACCTGCTCCACCATTTCATCAAGGCTGATCCATTTTCCCTTTCAACCCCAATCTCCTGCCTTCTCCACATATCCCTTCTTGCCCTGACCAATCAAGAACCTATCAACCTCTGCCTTAAATATACCCAATTACTTGCTTCGACAGCCACTTGTTGCAACAAATTCCACAGATTCACCATTCTCTGGATAAAGAAATTCCTCATCTTTATTCTAAATGCACACCCTCTATTCTGAGGCTGTGTCCTCTGGTCTTAGACTCCCCCAACATCGCAAAACATCTCATCCACCATAAGGTCTCATCTTCCCGACCTCTGTAACTCAGGCCCTCGAGCCCTTGTAAATCTTCTTGACATTGTTTCTTGGCCATGTGTTGTAACAAACTGCGGGGCCACAGGCAGGTTCAAAGCAGAGCCTTTGTCGAGCACAGTACAGCGGAGATTTCACCGTCTGACTGCAGTGACGGAACACACAACGGCCAGCTGCAGAGCAGCCACAGCCGAGGGAGCAATCCCCCAAGAGGCGACAAGCCCATCTTCTCCCCTCCTGAACAGCAAGCCTTTATGAAACGGGAACAGGAAGGTCGACAGGGTAAAGCAAGTGTTCGGTGTCTTGGCTTTCATGAATTGGGGGACTGGGTTGAAGAGCCGCAAGGTAATGTTGCAGCTGTATAAAACCCTGGCCAGCTGCAATGTTGTGTTCAGTTCTGTCTGCCTCATTGTAGGGATGATGTGGAAGTAATGAACTGGAGTGGTACTAACATTCTTGCAGGGAAGTTTGCTAGTGCTTCTTGGGAGGGTGGTTTAAACTAAATTTGCAGGGGGCAGGGATCCAGAATGTGAGAGAGGATAGCGAGAGGAAGAATAAAGGACAGGTGGGGACTACACGGTTCCGGAATATTAACTGTGTAGTAGGGAAAGGTGAGGCGGAACAAGTGATAAGGAGGACACATGTACAGAGGGATGGTCTGACAGAACATGGAGTTAAATGTGTTGAAAGAATAAGGAAATTTAGGAAGGACAATGAAATTCAAGGGGCACATAGCCCGATGGGAGTTCGGGGAGCTGGGTTAAGCACAATAGGCAGCGATTCAAACAGAGAGAGGAGAAATGGGCTAAAAATTCTATATCTGAATGCACGAAGTGTCAGAAATAAGGCGGATGAGCTTGAAGCCCAGGTGCGAATGGGTAACTATGATGTTGTTGGCATAACGGAGACATGGCTGCAGGGAGATCAGACCTGGGAAATGAATGTACAAGGGTATACGTGCTATTGTAGGGACAGAAATGTGGGCAGAGGGGGTGGGGTGGCCCTGTTGGTGAGGAATGAGATTCAGTCCTTTGCAAGGGGGGACATAGGGTCAGGAGAAGTAGAGTCTGTGTGGATAGAACTGAGGAACAGTAAGGGCAAAAGGACCCAAATGGGTGTTATCTACAGGCCCTCAAACAGTAGCATGGATATTGGGTGCAAGTTGAATAGGGAGTTAACATTGGCATGTGGCAAAGGTAATGTCGCAGTAGTTATGGGGGATTTCAACATGCAAGTGAACTGGGAGAATCAGGTTGGTGCTGGACCCCAGGATAGGGAGTTTGTAGAGTGCCTTCGGGATGCATTCTTGGAACAACTTGTACGAGAGCCGACCAGGGACAAGATTATTCTGGATTTAGTGTTATGTAATGAACAGGATTTGATAAGCGATCTCGCAGTAAAGGAGCCATTAGGAGGTAGTGATCACAATATGATAAGCTTTTATCTGCAATTTGAGAAGGATAAGGGCAGATCGGAGGTGACAGTGTTGCAGTTGAACAGGGGAAACTATGGAGCCATGAGGGAGGAGCTGGCCAAAGTTAACTAGACGGATACCCTAGCAGAAAAGACAGTGGAACATCAATGGCAGGTATTCTTGGGAATAATGCACAAGGTGAAAATCAGTTCATCCCCTAGAGAAGGAAGGATTCAAAGGGGGGAAAGGGGCCACAGTGGTTGACAAAGGAAGTCAGAGATTGCATAGCATTAAAAAAAATACGGGGAGAAAAAATGAGGTACGAACGCAAGCTAGCTGGGAACATAAAGGAAGATAGCAAAAGCTTTTTTAGGTATGTGAAGAGAAAGAAGATAGTTAAGAACAATGTTGGGCCTTTGAAGAATGAATTGGGTGAAATTGTTATGGGAAACAGAGAAATGGCAGAAGAATTTAATGAGTACTTTAGATCTGTTTTCACTAAGGAAGACACAAGCAATCTCCCAGATGTATGGATGGGCCAAGGACATAGGGTAACAGAGGAAATGAAACAGATTGACATTCGGAAGGAAACGGTGATGAGAAGACTGATGGGACTGAAGGCTGACAAATCCCCAGGTCCAGATGGTCTGCATCCTAGGGTACTAAAGGAGGTGGCCCTGGAAATTCTGGATGCATTGGTAATCATTTTCCAATGTTCCTTAGATTCAGGATCAGTTCCTGAGGATTGGAGAATGGCTAATGTTATCCCACTTTTTAAGAAAGGAGGGAGGGAGAGAACAGAGAACTATCGACCTGTCAGCCTGACATCGGTGGTGGAAAAGATGCTAGACTCCATTATTAAGGATGAAATAGTGGCATATCTAGATAGCAGTGATAGGATTGGGCCGAGCCAGCATGGATTTACCAAGGGTAAATCATGCTTGACTAATCTGTTGGAGTTTTTCGAGGATGTAACCAGTAAGTTAGACGGGGGAGATCCAGTGGATGTAGTGTACCTCGATTTTCGAAAGGCATTTGATAAGGTCCCACATAGGAGATTGGTGGATAAAATCAAGGCATCGGGGGGAAAGACATTGACATGGATAGAAAACTGGTTGGCAGATAGAAAGCAAAGAGTAGCGGTGAATGGGTGTTTCTCGGAATGGCAGGTGGTGACTAGTGGGATGCCACAGGGCTCGGTATTGGGACCACAGCTGTCTACCATTTACGTTAACGATTTGGATGAAGGCATAGAAAATAACATCAGCAAACATCAGCTGATGATACTAAGTGTGACATGAGATGAGGATGTTAGGAGAATTCAGGGTGACTTGGATAGGCTGGGTGCGTGGGCAGATACTTGGCAGATAACGTTTAATGTGAATAAGTGTGAGGTTATCCACTTTGGGAGTAAGAACAGGAAGGCAGATTATTATCTGAACAGTGTAGAATTGGGTAAGGGAGAAATACAAAGAGATCTCGGAGTCCTTGTTCATCAGTCACTGAAGGTGAATGAGCAAGTACAGCAGGCAGTGAAGAAGGCTAATGGAATGTTGGCCTTTATTACAAAGGGAATTGAGTACAAGAGCAAGGAAATCCTCTTGCATTTGTACAGAGCCCTGGTGAGACCACACCTGGAGTATTGCGTACAGTTTTGGTCTCCAGGGTTAAGGAAGGACAACCTGGCTGTAGAGGAAGTGCGGTGTAGATTCACGAGGTTAATTCCTGGGATGTCTGGACTGTCTTACACAGAGAGGTTAGAGAGACTGGGCTTGTACACGCTGGAATTAAGGAGATTGAGAGGGGATCTGATTGAAACATATAAGATTATTAAGGGATTGGACAAGATAGAGGCAGGAAATATGTTCCAGATGCTGGGAGAGTCCAGTACCAGAGGGCATGGTTTGAGAATAAGGGGTAGGTCATTTAGGACAGAGTTAAGGAAAAACTTCTCCCAGAGAGTTGTGGGGGTCTGGAATGCACTGCCTCGGAAGGTAGTGGAGGCCAATTCTCTGGATGCTTTCAAGAAGGAGCTAGATAGGTATCTTATGGATAGGGGAATCAAGGGATATGGGGACAAGACAGGAACCGGGTATTGATAGTAGATTATCAGTCATGATCTCAAAATGGCGGTGTACTTCTGCACCTATTATCTATTGTCTTTACAGAGGGTTGTTACCTGGACTAGAGGGCATGTCTTATGTGGGAAGGTTGTTCTCATTAAAGCAAAGAAGGATGAAAGGTGACGTGATAGAGATATTCAAGATGATAAGAGGCAAAGATTGAGTTGATGGCCAGAGATGTTTCCTCAAGATGGAAATGGCTGATACAGGATGATTGGAGGAAAGTATGGGGGGGGGGGGGGTGGTGACAGAGGTAATTTTTTGTTTAACGTGGAGCGTGGTGGGTGCATGGATCACCCTGCTGGGGGCAGTGGCAGAGGCAGACACATTAGAGATATTTAAGCAACAGTTAGGTAGGCACATGGATGATAGAAAATTGGAGGGTTATGTAGGAAGGAAGGGTTAGATTGATCTTAAGAGTAGGTTAACAGGTAGGCCGAAGGGCCTGTACTGTGCTGTGGTGTTCTGTGAAACTGCTGAAAAATAACTCAGCAGCTCAAGAGAGAGAAATGGTTAACATTTCATTAGGATCAGGCAAAGTTAGAAAAGAAGGTTTAAGCTGCAGAGAAAGTGGCACAGAAGAGAGAACCAAGGGAAATTCTGGTAACAGGGCTCGGCTCTCCCACTCTATTCTCTGAAGCGTCAAGATTATTCATCGCCAGTTTACAAATAGGATTCTCAATTGATGTTTTACCTTCGTTTGAGGATTTCTCTCCCGTTGGAATCGGTGTAGAAAGTTCCGCCTGTTTTTAAGGGTGTGTCAAAACGGCTGATGACTTCTTTGCCAATCAGATCACTAAAAGCAAGGAGTAATTCATTTAGTTCACACAAAATGCTGGAAAACCTCAGCGGGTCAGGAAGCATATAAACAGTTGACATTTTGCAAGGATCATTGGGGACCCAAGTCACCCCAACTACAATCTATTCCAGCTGCTACCATGCAGGAAACGGTACCGCAGCCTAAAAGCCAGGACCAACAGGCTCTGGGACAGCTTCCTCCACCAGGCCATCAGACTGATGAATTCATACTGACGCAATTGTATTTCTATGTTATATTGACTATCCTGTTGTACATAATATTTATTATAAATTACTATAACTGCACATTTAGACGATGTAACGTGAAGACTCTTACTCATGTATATGAAGGATGTAAGTTATGAAGTCAATTTGATTCAGCAGGGTCGGAAAGGAAGGGGAAAGAAGCCAGTGTAAGGTGGGGGAGGGGAAGGGGTACACACTGGTAGGTTAGGGAAGGTGGGTGGGTGAGGGATGAAGTGTGAAGCTGGCAGGGGATATGTGGAAGAGAGGCACAGAATCTCGTGTTAAAAAATGGTACATTTAATTTCCTGTTTTTCCTTCTGATCCCACCAGGGGGTTCAGTGAGATTTCTTTGAACTGAGACTATCAAAATGTCCAATGGTGCTTTAAAAGTAGGAAGACTAGTGTTTCAGGATGGTTGTTCCTATAATCCTTTTGTGCATGTACTCTTATTAGCTCAGTACGAATTGGAGCAAAACACTGTCTCAAAGTCCAGCACACCGACTGTGTGTCCACTCATTCCCTCTCTCCTTGACCCCGGGTGCTCTGTCCATTCTCCCAGTGACCCCACATCTCCCTCTGTGGAGCCAGCGTGCCTTTAGATAGGAACCCATGGTACTCACTTTATGGGAATCGGTCCAACGGTCCATTCTAGTTCCAGAAACTTCTGATTTCTGTACAGCCTGACTACTTGTGAGCACCACGAGGAGAAGTTCTGGTAAACCTCCTGAAACAGCTCTGTCTGTGAAATGGACGGATGAAGAGGAATACTTTAATCTGGTCCCCCATCTCCCCACCCGGCTGGACTATGTGTGGATTCACACTGTGTCACTGAGGTGCTGGCTACTTAAATCATTGTTTACTATTAATCCTTTAAACCCAAGGAATGGAATAAAGTACTCAGCACATCCCTCAGAGTGAGAGAAGGGGAAATTATCCAGTCTGTGATGACATGACCCACTGCCGCTGATCTCGGTACGTGGAGACAGAGAAGGACACTGCTTTAACTGGGGCACGGCAGAGGTTCTGGCGCAGACAAACACGAAGCAGGCACGAGGTTTTTTTTAGCAGCCTGATTCTCCTCTAATAACTCTGTAAACAAACATGTTGAAATAGGCATCATCTACAAACCCTCTAAGAGCCAAAGAAATGGGAGCCAATAGAATTCAAAGGTCAACTGAAGGGGTAGCCAATCACATCTGTAAGCTAATTGCCAAGCTTGGCAAGCACCATAATATTAAACACCTCCACCTGAGCCACCAATATTCGCCACCATCCTAAAGTCTGTATTAATTCTCCAGATCAGCACAGGAGGTGCTGGCCCTTGCATGGCGTATCAGTCCCTATCTGCTGTCTCTCAGGTGGACGCAAATGATCCCACAGCAATCTAGTTTTACAGAGAGACCTATATACTATGGAAACAGACCCAACTCAACTTTTTAACTTGGGAAGATCAAAGGGAGTGTACACCGTTAATAGCAGAAACCTTAAATGTGTTGAAGTATTGTGGGAACTTGGGGTATTCAAGAAGGGAGAGAGGTAGGAGAAAGGAGATTATAGGCCAGTTTTGAGGTGCTTGGAGGCACATGATAAAATAAGCCACAGTCAGCATGGTTTCCTCAAAGGAAAACCTTGCCTGGCAAATCTGTTCAAATTCTTTGAACAAATGTCAAGCAGGATAGACAAAAGAGAATGATAGATGTTGTGTACTTGGATTTTCAGAAGGTCCTTGACAAGGTGCCACACATGAGGCTGCTTAACAAGCTACGACCCCATGGTATTACAGGAAAGATTCTAGCATGGATAAAGCAGCGGCTGATTGGCAGGAGGCAAAGAGTGGGAATGAAGGGAGCCTTTTCTGGGTGGCTGCCGGTGACTAGTGGTGTTCCACAGGGGTCTGAGTTGGGACCGATTCCTTTCAAGTTTATATCAAATATCTGGATGATGGAATTGGTGGCTTTATTTCAAAGTTTGTGGTCAATACAAAGATGGGTGGAGAGGCAGGTAGTTTTGAGGAAGTAGAGGCACTACAGAAAGTTTTTATAGGAAAAGTATTGTTGACGTTTCGGGCCGAGACACTTCATCAGGACGAAGGGTCTCAGCCTGAAACATTGACAGCACTTCTCCCTATAGATGCTGCCTGACCTGCTGTGTTCCACCAGCATTTTGTGTGTGTTGTTTGATTTTCCAGCATCTGCAGATTTCCTCGTGTTTGCACAGAAAGTTTTAGACAGATTAGGAAAATGGACAAAGAAACGGCAAATGGAATATAGTTGTGGGAAGTGTACGGTCATGCACTTTAGTATAAGAAATGAAAGACAGACAGACATGCTTTATTGATCCCGAGGGAAAAGGGTTGACTGTTTTCTGAATGGAAAAATCTGAGACATAAAGGGACTTGGGAGTCGTCGTGCAGAACCCCCTAAAGGTTAGTTTACATTTATATTTATATTTTCGTTTATATTTATCATTATTATTGTTATGAGCAGAGAGACAACATCTGCCGGAAGTAAATTCCTTGTATGTGTACAGGTACTTGGCGATTAAAGTCTGATTCTGATTCTGACAAGTTGAATCGGTGGTGAGGAAGGTCAAATGTGATGTTGGTGTTTATTTCAAGATGACTGAAATATAAAAGCAAGGATGTAATGTTGAGACTTTATAAAGCACTGGTGAGGCCTCAATTGGAGTACTGTGAGCAGGTTTGGGCCCCTGATCTTAGAAAGGATGTGCTGACACTGGAGAGGGTTCAAAGAGGTTCATGAAAATGATTCCAGGATTGAACGGCTTGTCATTTGAAGTGCATTTGATGGCTGTGGGCCTGCACTCGTTGAATTTCAGAAGAATGAGGGGTTACCTCACTGAAACCTATCGAATGTTGAAAGGCCTCGATACAGTGGATGTCGAGAGGATGTTCCCTATGGTGGGGGAGCCTCAGAATAGAGGGTATCCTTTCAGAACAGAGTTGAGGAAGAATTTCTTTAGCCAGAGACTGGTGAATCTGTGGAATTCATTGCTACAGGCGGCTGAGGAGGCCCAGTCATTGGGTGTATTTAAGGCAGAGGTTAATAGATTCTTGATTGGTCAGGGCATGAAGGGATACAGGAGAAGGCAGGAGATTGGGGCTGAGGAAAATGGATCATCCAAGATGAAATGGTGGAGCAGACTTGATGGACCAAATGGCCTAATTCAACACCTACATCTTATGGTATTATAGCTCTCGAAAAGTGTTTCTACAGATTGATGGAGTGGTAGAGGCGCGTATAACATGACTGCCTTTATTAGTCAACGAATTGAGTTCATGACCCAGCATGTTGTAGGTTTATAACTGTCTGGTTCGGCAACATCTGGAGTACTGCATTCAATTCGGGCTCCCCACCTCCCCCTCCCACTGAGAAAAGGATGTGAAGGGCTTTGGGGAGGGTGAAGAAGAGGGTTACTGAGAGGGCACGTGCTGTGGGGGAGAGCTTGGACAGATCTGGGTTGTATTCTGGAAGGTGAGGGGAGATCTTGTTTATAGTATTATGAGAGTAGACAGCCCATACTTTTCCCCCAGGTCCAAATGTCTAATGACGAAGCACATGCATTTCAGATAGGAGGAGTAAGCTTTTATTAAGATCAGAGAGAGGAGGGTGCCTGGAACCAGGGTCGGTGGTGGAGGCAAGTACAATAGATGCATTTAAGAGGCTGTTAGGGGCAGTGGGCTTGTGAATGTGCCAAGAATGCAGGGGTATGGACATCGTGTGCCAGGAGGGATTAATTTAGTTGGGCGGTTAACTGGTAGTTTAATTGGGTTATTGTGGACTGAAGGGCTTGTTTCTGTGCTGGACTGTTTCACGAATGCCTGTGCTGGACAATTTGCTGACCCAAGCTAGTCCCATTTTATAAGGAGAGCAGTAGGCTTTACCCAACGTAAGGGCCAGTATCTTTCCCTCAAATGCCACCACTGAAAATCAATTATATTGCCTACTGTGGCATTGCACTGTCTGCACATCATTTCCCATCGCCCTCATACAGCACAGCCCCAACCCTGGTCAAACCTTTGACATGGCAACGTTCTCCATTCAGCACCTGCCTTGCTGCTCTCCCTTATAACACGCACGCCAGCGCCTGGACCGTACCTGCACGGTGTACGTGCTCACATTCTTCGACATCATTGATGGTTCTTCTTGGTAGGGCCGGAAAATGTAGGCACCCGAGGCCTGTTTGCTCTCCCTGTTGCCTGTACTGGCATGGTACCTGTCCGAAACACAAAGTACAGGGTCAACAGATAAAATGCTTCAAAACTGGAATTCAAATACTGTCATCCTAAGCATAGTTACTTCCACTGGTGGTTCCCACTGCGCACACCCAATCCCCTCTCACCAGCCTATCAATCAGTTCCTTTCCCCTTCTCCACCGTCTGCCCACCCCACCTCTCTGTTTTTCCTCTCCCTTGCTTTCCCAGCATCACCTGCAGTCCTTTGTTGTCTCCACCTATCACTTCCCAGTCTCTCTCACCATCTCCAACCCCTCCTCCCCTACCTGGCTCCATTTTCCAATCACACTCTCCTCACCTGGATCCACCTATCACTTCCCAGTCTCTCTCACCATCTCCAACCCCTCCTCCCCTACCTGGCTCCATTTTCCAATCACACTCTCCTCACCTGGATCCACCTATCACTTCCCAGTCTCTCTCACCATCTCCAACCCCTCCTCCCCTACCTGGCTCCATTTTCCAATCACACTCTCCTCACCTGGATCCACCTATCACTTCCCAGTCTCTCTCACCATCTCCAACCCCTCCTCCCCTACCTGGCTCCATTTTCCAATCACACTCTCCTCACCTGGATCCACTCATCACTTCCCAGACTCTCTCACCATCTCCAACCCCTCCTCCCCTAACTGGCTCCATTTTCCAATCACACTCTCCTCACCTGGATCCACTCATCACTTGCCAGATCTTGCTTCCTTCCCCTTTCCACTGGCCATCTCCTCCTACTCTTATTTTGCCACCACTCTTGATGAAGGTCTCGACCCAAAACCCCAACTATCCGTCTGCCTCCACAGATGAAGCCCACCCTGCTGAGTTCTTCCAGTTTGTTTTATTTACTTCAGATTCCAGCATCTAAATCTCCTGCTCCTCATCTCTGTAGCCTGCCCCAAAATACTGGCGTTCCACAGTCTACAGACCACTGACTATCCTGAATTTAATAGAGGTTCCCAAAATCTTTATGCCATTAACTGAGGGTCTGTGAATCCCTTAGAAGTTTGCGCAGATTTGGCATGTCATCTAAAGCTTGGAAAGCTTCCACTATATACGTGTGGAAGCACCACTTCCCAAGAACAGAGAAGTCCACATGGCCCAATCCATCACAGGAAAAAACCTCAGCGTCTCCGAGCACACCTATAAGGAAGGCTGCCTCAAGAAAGCGTAACTTCACTAACCTTAACTCTGAACTGATTATGGACTGTCCGCGCAATCTCGCTGTCTCTCTATTCTCAATTTGTCCGTCAGTTTGCTGAGGTGCTGGTTCAGAGGAATCTATTGTTAACTCATACGGAGGGAGAGTTCCCTGCACGAGGTTAACAGACTTAATTGACACAGAGCGAGAAAGTAAGCTTAATACAGAGGGTGAGAACTCCCTGCATGAGGTCACTTACCAGTAGAAATTTTGTGTAACGGGCAGAGAAAGATTCTTGTGCAAATTCTCAATTGCACTGATCAGACCAGTGTTCTTGTCGAATAACACTCGGACGTACTGCGTGAGGAGGAAAGAAAAGCAACATTTACAATCTCTGTCACAGTGCTATTCTGTCCAGGTGACGGGGACAGGGTTTAACAGATGGGTACCGTTGGTACCGTGAAGCCAAGAGGCGTGGGTTACCAGAACTGAAAAGAACCAGGTCCCGGAGTGCAGAAAAAGATGAGGGCAGGTAGGTGCAGACGAGGGTGCCGAGATGCAGCAGGCGATTTGCAAGCAGTGTGGGTCAGAGGAAAACCCGATCCACTCTTTTGTTGCCCGGTCCTCAGGGCTCTCTCAGTAAGGAAGACCTAATACACCCAGAGGGGGACGGCACGGAGCAGGTGACCAGAAAGTCACCCCAGGGAACTCAGAAAAGCCCATCTCACATTAAGCACCCAAAGATGATACAGGACACAGGACATAGAACACTACAGCACGGTACAGGCCCTGCTGCTGACCTTCGAACCCACTCCAAGACCATCCAACTCCTCCCTCCTCCATTTTCTATCCTCCATCATCTCAGACCCCAACGAGTCTGCCTCTACCTGCTCCCCTGGCAGGCCTTTCCACTCACCACCGTGTAAAAAAAACCCTCTGACATCCCCCCACATCCCTCCAATCGCCTTAAAATTATGCCCTCTGGAATTAACCATTCCCACCCTCACGCTGTGCACTCCATCAATGCCTCTTATCATCTTATACAGCTCTATCAAGTCACTTCTCACCCTCCTTCACTCCAAAGAGAAAAGTCCCATCTCACTCAACCTGTGAGGAGATTTCTTTCGTACTGAGTCACAAAGGCACCGAGAGCAGTTTCAATAAAACAAAGTGCATTTGGGGAAAAATTGGAACAGTGACGATAATTTATTGTAGCAAGATTCATGTTAACCCTCCGGGTCAAGGAACTGTTCCAAGAACCAATCTCCACCCCCCCACTGTCCAGAAAACTTCAACCCCTGCATCAGCAGCTCAGTGAACACCCCTTCACCCCCAACACGTCCCCAAGGGAAGACGCTACTTACCTCATTTTTAATAAACAGGGCATTCCTTTCCTCACCCTGAAGCTTGCTTGGTGATCGGACCAGTCTGCGAAACGTGAACTTCTCCGGCTTCCTGGACACACTGTAAGTTGCAAACCCTAAAGCCGGAAGCCAGGCCTCAAACACCAGCTCATTCACCGCGTAGCCCCGGTCCTTTCGCAACGCCTTTGTGAAAGCTGACACAGCCACAACCTGGTGGGGAGGGAGGGGTGGGAACATAGGAAGGAGGGGTAGGAGGAACAGGAAGGGTGGGAATGGAGGAGGGTGGGGCGGGAGGGTTGGGAATGTTGGGGGATTTGATACACACACAAAACAGAAAAATTGTAACCAACTTTCTACATCATTGATATTCTAATTTTCTGATACAATGCCCCAGCAGGTCCATGCTAAAAGCAGGAGTTATCCAATAGCAAGTTTGATACATTACCGGCAAACAAGGCTGATCACAAGGCCAAGAATTTCTCAGTAATCACTTCAGAGTTGCATTACCTGGTTCTGCACTGAGCTGCCTTCTGGGTCAGAGACTACATAGCTTGAGCCGTTGACGGGTAGTCGCACGTTTGTTCTCACTGCTCTGGCCAAAGGATTGTACAGAGTGACTGTGAACTGGTGAGAGAGAATGGTTAGCAATGAATCTTCCATACAAAGCAGCCCCTCACTTTCCAATTCCCACTTACCCTCAGCAACTTAATGGAAAATACTGCGAACATGCACACCAGATTTGTCATCGCTGTCGTCTCAGAAGCTTCACTGATCTCTAATCCATCAAACTCTTTACCCAGCCACCAATCCGGGATAAGCAAGCGTCAGCTGCTTTCCCAGCACATCCCCTGGTGTGTTAGACGTTAACGCAAAAGGCACATTTCACTCTTAAGTTTCGACGTAGATGCGATGAATTAATCTGCATCTGAATCTACCACCTTCCTTTCCCATCACAAACTCAATTCCCAGTCCTGTGGAAGCATCCCTTGAAAGCAACGCAGACTGGCACCAATGTGGCCATCCTCGGCACCAGGCTGAGGCTCGAATTAATATTGGTACCAGCCAACCCCAAGATCACCCATTTCCAACTCTGTAACATTAACCCAACTCCTTTGCCTTGGTTACCAGCACACCTGATGCAAGACTGCTCTAACCAATCACCCTCATCCCATGCTCCACGACTCTGTGGCCTACAAACTAACTCACACCAAGTGTCTTCCACCTGACAGCCGTGCTCTCCGACCTACACCGGCTCTTCCTAATTGGATTGGAAGGCAAGGGGGAAGAACGGGGAGGAGTTCCAAAGACGTATCAAGTTGCAAAGAACTTACATAGTCAAGCTCTTCGATTTGAGGACAGACACTAATATTGAGCTTGTTACAGAAGACAAAATCTTGCTTGGATCCACTGAGACTTGAGAGGGCATTACTAATAAGCACCTGAAATCAAAAATGGCAGCTCATTAGCAAACCCCATCCTACCTGATCACTAAGCAAAGGAAGAACTCTGACCAGAAAATGGACTCTTAAGTATTTACTGTAGGATGGCACAAATAGAGTAATGTTATTACGGTGCCAGTGACCCGGGTTCGGGTTCAATTCCTGACAACCTCCGCAAGGAGCTCGCACATGGAGGTTTCTTCCTGGTGGTTCCACATTCCACATGTAGATGTGTAGAGGAGAGTGTATTGACTGGCTGTATCACAGCCTGGGATGGGAACACCAATGCCTTTGAGCTGAAAATCCTACAAAAGGTAGTGGATTCAGCCCAGTCCGTCATGGATAAAGCCCTCCCAACCATAGAACAATCTACATGAAATACTGTTATACGGAAGCAGCATCCATCATCGAAGATCCCCATCATCTGGGCCATGCTGTCTTCTCACTGCTGCCATCGGGTAGAAGGTACAGGAGCCTCAGGACTCTCACCACCAGGTTCAACAACAGTTACTACCCCTCAGCCATCAGGCTCCTGAATAAAAGGGGATAACTACACTCACAACATCATTGAGGTGTTCCCATAACTCATGGTCTCACTTTAAGGGCTCTTAGTCTCATTATCTCATGTTCTCGTTATTCATTGCTATTCATTTATATTTGCATTTGCACAGTTTGTTGTCTTCTGCACTCTGGCTGATCTTTCACCGATCCTGTTACAGTTACTGTTCTGTAGATTTGTTGAGTATGCCTGCAGGAAAATGAACCTCAGGATTGTATAGAGTGGCACCTATGTACTCTGATGATAAAGTTTACTTTGGACTTTTCTGAAGATGTATGGGCTGGCAGGTTAATTGGTCACATGGGTGCGACTGAGCCGTTGAGCCAGCAGGGCCTGGTATCGAGCTGTATCTTGAATTAAGTTCTCTCTTGCCTTCTGTGCACAAAGTTCCAAACAGAGAGGAGTCAATTTTCTCTTTTACAGAAGGTGTGAGGATATCTGAAGAAAACGAGACCACAAATGCAGGAATGTAGACTAAACACTAGAAGTAACCAGTGTGTTGATCAGCATCTACAGAGGCAAAAGGTGCATGTCAATGTTTTGGGTTGAGACTGCATCAGGGCTGAGAGGAAAGATAACCAGTGTATGGGGGTGTGAGGGAGAGATTGGGGTAGAGGTTGCTTGACCAACATCTTCCTGTCTCTGTCCCACTCCTCCCCATTATTACTGATAGGATGGGATTATGATGGGCTGAATGGCCTCTTTCAATGTTGTAAGAAAATATGAAAATGGGTATGGAATACACTGTTGACTTCAGGAAGGGTAAGACGAGGGAACACAAACTAATTCTCAAAGAGGGATCAGAAGTGGAACGAGTGAGCAATTTCAAATTCCTGTGTGTCAGTATCTCTGAGGATCTAACCTGGGCTCAGCGTATCGATGCAGCCACAAAGAGAGTACGACAGCGGCTATATTTCATTCGGATTCAAAGAGATTTGGTATGTCACCAAAAACACTGGCAAATTTCTACCCTGGAGAGCATTCTGACGAGCTACGTCACCGTCTGGTATGGCGGTGGGGGGGGGGGGGGGTGTACTGCACAGGATTGAAATAAGCTGCAGAGAGTTGTGAATCAGTCAGCTCCATCACGGGTACTAGCCTCCCCAGCATCCAGGACACCTTCAAGGAGTAATGCCCCAGAAAGGCAAAATCCGTCAAAGGACCCATCACCCAGGCCATGCCTTGTTCCCATTGTTACTGTCAGGAAGGAGGTACAGGAGCCTGAAAGCACACAACTCAACGATTCAGGAACAGCTTCTTCCTCTCTGCCATCCCATTTCTGAATGGACATTAAACCTGTGAACACTACCTCACTACTTTTTTATTTCTAGTTTTGCTCTAGAAATATAGTTTTCTCTGTTATATATATTCAGTATTTCTTTCGATTATGTATGGCATTGTATTGCTGCAGCCAAGTTAACAAAGTTCACGTCAAATGCCGGTGATATTGATTCTGACGTTGGGGAAGCGCTTCGCGTACCTCACACTGATCCCAGCCTTTGGAGAGTCTCTTGGCGTAGTCATACGCAACGTGCTGCTTCTCCGTCCCAGACACTGCGTCGTGGTGCTGAAGCACCCCCATCGCCTTCCCTATGTTCAACAACAGCGTTAGTGGGTGATCACAGGTCAGTTCTTAAACCACCTCAAGGGAGAAAAGAACCTGACAGTCAAATGGATCAATCTGATATCAGAGAATGGACACAGTATACAAACTGAGATTCTTACTCTTCACAGACATCTACGAAACAAACCCCCAGAATGAACAGCAACAGAACCCGTCACCTGTCTCCTCCTTAGTCACAGAGATAAACTCTGAGCCAGTCGCACCTGCCTGTGGCTCTCTGCTCCAGTCTGGAAACATTGCACTGGAATCCAAACCCACCCCCAGGAACCGGTGACTGCGTGGGTTTCCTCCGGGTGCTCCGGCTGCCTCCCACATTCCAAAATGTACATGGATATGCAAGAGTCTCATTAATAGCCTGGAGAAGGGAGCAGAGTGCAAGGTCTCCAAGTCAGGTGAAACTCTCCTAGTCTCCTCCAGTGGCAGCATATGCTTTCTTAAACAAAGCCTGAGCAACAACTGTAACAGTTCTTCTCTAGTTTCAACCTCCAACCCTTTTGCATAAAGGCTTCATGCCAACATGGTGTCCCCTGCATCCCTCTGGACTCCACTCTTCTGCAGTCTCTCTCCATCGAGGTAACTGCCTTCTGATTCCTGATGCTGAACTGCACGGCCTCACACTGGAGTCCGATGGCCCGACTTTTGCCCACTTAATCCATCCACATCTCAGTGTAGTCCAAATACCCTCACTGCAACATGCCCTCTCAATCACTATTTTGTCATCAGCAGGCTTGGATGACACAACCATTCACATTTCTTCCCCATTCTGATGTTTGGTCTGAACAACAACTGAACCTCTTGACCATGTCTGCATGCTTTTACGCATTGAGTTGCTGCCACCTGATTGGTTGATTAAATATTTGCATTAACGAGATGAACAGATGTACCTAATAAAGTGGCCACTGAGTGTATGTAGTGAATT
This sequence comes from Hypanus sabinus, assembly GCF_030144855.1. NCBI lineage: Eukaryota > Metazoa > Chordata > Chondrichthyes > Myliobatiformes > Dasyatidae > Hypanus > Hypanus sabinus. The sequence continues at coordinate 85,430,720 of NC_082721.1, forward strand.
GATAAGGGTCAAGAGCTGATGCTTAAGGACCAGTCTGAAAGGTACTCATCAACTGTGACTCTGTTTTCCACATTAACACACCTCCCCCAGTACCTCATCTTCCCTTGGCACTTTATCAAATGCCTTCTTTCAAGCCAAATACACTATATCTACAAATTCCCCTCTAAATCTGAGTAGAGACACATCCATATATCTTGAATAATGTAGTTAACTTGGAAGGTCAGCATGGAAAGTTTGGGCAGAAGGGCCTGTTTCCTTACTGTATCTGAATGGTGGAGCCATTGGGAGGACACCCACACACCCTGTTTATGTTACATTACTAGCTCACTAACACCAACGGAAACTTGGGGCCAACACTGGACCCTGGGAGACAACATGTCCCTCTGCAGCCAGATCTTTGACTTCCTGACCACCAGGACACAATCAATAAGGATAGGCAGCGGTACCTCTGTCGCGATTATTCTAAACACTGGTGCTCCCCCTCTACTCTAGTCCCTGGACACTCACGACCCTGTGGCCAGATCCTACTCTAACTCCACCAGCAAGCTTACAGATGACATCATCTGTATCTCAAGTAACGATGAGTCGGAGCACAGGAAGGAGATGCTGACATGTTGTCTTGACAACCTCTCCTTCAATGTCAACAAAGAGCTGATCATCGACTTCAGAGAGGGGGGTGGTGCACAAGCTCCTGTTGGAACTAATCCCAAATGCCTGGTACTTGATCCATCTCCCTCTAGTCCATGTTCATGTCTTTGAACCTCAGTTAATGGTAGGGCCCATGGCATAAAAAATGTTGGGAACCCATGGTCTAACACAGGGGTGTCAAACTCATTTTAGGTCACGGGCCAGATTGGGCAAAATGCAGCTTCATGCGGGCCGGATCAGTCAGGCGCGTGCGAACGCAGCTTTCATTGCCTCCGTTTTTTCAGCCTGTTCTCATGTGTCTCAGTCTCTGCTATAACTACAAAGTGTTTCACTTCACAAATTCCGTTTCTTATGAAGAAGACTGCTGAGCAAGCATTATTTTTATGATTGATATTAACTTACAATCATAGGCTTCATATCGCCAGGCCATTAATAATTAAAATAATAGATCTATCTAAAATGATCTCACGGGCCGGATATAATTGTACGCCGGGCCGGATATGGCCCGCGGGCCTTGAGTTTGACACCTATGGTCTAACAGCTTCTTCAACACTGGTATTATATCTGCTCCCACCACTTCCCCAGACAATCTATTCTTAACACCCACAAAAATAAATGCCCTCCCCCACATCTCCTTTAAACTTCCTGCCCTCACCTGAAACCTGCACTCTCTGGTATTTGACATTTCTACCTCAGGAGAGAGACGTGACTACCCATCTCATAGCTTTCGGGTCTTCCCTCAGCCTCTGAGAAAATGACCCAAGTATGTCCAACCTCTCCTCATAAGATCATACTCTCTAATCCAACAAACATCTTAGTGAGTTCATTTAGGGAAGGGGGATGCACACACTCTTGTTAATGTGTGCAATGTTGAGATTGAAATTGTTGACAGCTTCAAGTCCCCGGGTGTGAACATCATCAATAGACAGTCCTGGTCCAACCACGTTGATGTCACTGCCATGAAAGTTCACCAACACTTCTAGTTCCTCATGAGGACAAAGAAACTTGACATTATCTCTGTTGATCCTTACCAATTTTTACCAGTGCAGCACAGGAGGCGTCTCATCTGGATGCACAACTGTTCTGCAAGTGGCCGCAGGAAACTGCAGAGAGTTGTGGACACAGAAACCAGCCTCTACTCTAATTCCTGCTACCTCAGCAAAGCACCGCCCGTCTGGCCACCCCTCCCAACAGGCAGAAATACAAAAGCCTGAAAGCATGCATCGTGTGTGGGTTGGCTTGGTAGCATAGTGGCTAGCACAATGCTTACAGTGCCGGTGACCCGGGTTCATTTCCTGCTGCTGCCTGTAAGGAGTTTGTATTGTCACGGGTAACCCTGGTTTGTAACGGGGTCCAGAATAGACCCTATGAACTGTGCTGCTATTAAGAGAGAGAGAGGGAGGCGTCCAGCGCAGTGAGAGAGAGAGAGAGAGAGAGAGACAGACAGAAACTGCTCGAAAGATTAATGTTATGGTTTCTCTACCAGCTTGTTTACATTTCCCTGAGGTCACTTGCCTGCTTGTAAAGTTCCTGCAGAGGAGGGCGGAGCCGGTTGATGGGCAGCTGGTGTCCAACATGCGGAGATAAAAAGCAGGCCCGCTGGGACACAGGGAGACACACCAGGAGACACGCAGTGCGGACACAGAACGAGCTTGGTTGCACCCACAGGAAGGTGGAGTTTCAGAGGATCGATTCTGGGAAATCGATCAGTGGCTCACAGTGTGAACAGGTGCGACCGGTGGGGAATTATTTGTGTGTCCACCCTTGCCTGGGTGATAATTCCACCACTGAAGAACGGTCGTACATATCATGGTCATAGTCGGTGACCGCATCAGGACTTTAGAAGACAACAGGAAGATCGACAGGCACCTCTCACCTCTCTCTAACGCTACTCAACTATATACCACAAACTGAACTGAACTCTCTTCATCATCGTAAGACTGTACCCATTTACCCCTAGGTTTGAAAGAGCCTAGTTTTGTTCCTATTTCCATATATCTCATTGCTAACCTGTTCGATATATCTGCATTTATACTACTGTACTGTGTAGTTACTAATAAACATTATTAGTTTACAGCAATACCAGACTCCAAAGTGTTTTCCATTTCTGCTGGTTCTTTAACCCAGTCACGGGGTACGTGACGGTATACCCTCCTTGTGTCTGCGTGGGTTTCCTCCGGGTGCTCCAGTTTCCTCCCACAGTCCAAAGACAGGTCGATAGGTCGATGGATCATTGTAAACTGTCCTGTGATTAGGCTAGGGTTAAATTGGGGGTTTGAAGGGCCGGGAGGGACTATTCCATGCTGAATTCCAATAAATATTTATTTTAAAAAATCAGGCTCAAAGACTACTTTTATAAGACTCTTGAATAAACATTCATACGGTAAAATGAACTCGACCAAACAATCTACCTCATTATAATCTTGAACATTGTTTACCTGCACTACACTTTCTCGGTAGCTTTAACACTTCATTCTGCATTGTTATTGTCTCACCTTGTGCTGCCTCAATGCACTGTGTAGTGATTTGACTGGTGTGTAAGACAAGCTTTCCACTGCATCTTGGTACATGTGACAATAATACACTTACTCAGCACAGAGCTGTCTCCAACACCATACGGGCCGTTGTGAGCGTGTGAAGCTGCCAGGACCTCCAGCTGATTGCAGATCTGTGAAGGGAATGGGCACAGTAACTTTCTGACCTGAGAACATCTCCAGTTTTCTCAATACAGGCTCCAGGATCTCCCCTACATGGGTGACCTTACGTAACATTGAGCTGCCTGATAGATCCAGTGACTTCTCAAAGTTCAAAGTAAGTTCATTACCATATACTCCCCCGAGATTCACTCTTTTTCAGACATTTGCAGGAAAATAAAGAAATAGAGTAGAATAAACAAAGAACATACATGAACAAAGACCTACAGATAGCCCACGTGCAATAAGAAACATACTAGGCAAATAAAAAACAAAAATAAATAATACTGAGAACGTGAGTGCGTAGTTTATGGAATTGGTTCAGTGTTGAGGTGAGTGAAGATATCCACTCTGGTTCAGGAGCCTGATGGTGGTAGGGTAATAACTGTTCCTGATCCTGGTGGTGTGGGACCTGAGGCTTCTCTATCTCCTACCTATGTGCTTGATGATGGGTAACGCTTGCTTGTGGTAACACTCCATGTCAATGTGCTCAGTCTGAGAAGGGCTTTGCCGGTGATGTATCCATCACTTCCCATTGTACTTTCTGGTCCGTTGCTTGGTTTCGTTGCAACCTCTGCCACTGTCCATATTATACTTGACAGAGTCATGGAAAGATACAGGCCATTTGCCCCGATGAGTTCATGCTAACCATCAAACTCCATTTGCACTATTGCAACTTATCCCACTTGTTTTGCCCACGATCCCATAAAATCCCCCAGATTATCTCACTCACCTACAACACTGGGGGCAATTTACAACAGGCAGATAACTTACCGGTCCCTGGCACGTGGGAGGAAACCTACACAGTCACAGGGGGAAGGTGCAAATTCCACACAGACAGTGCAGGAAGTCGGGATCAAACCCGGGTCTCTGGTGCTGACGACTCCATCAGAGGCTCCGGCTCCACCCCAGATCCTACAGACTTGTGACTGCCAGGTGAAATGACCACAGCAAATTCCCCCTTGTATAGCTGGAGGGAGAGTGGTGTGAGCTAGCACAGATTTGATAGGCTGAATGGCCTCCATTAGAATAATGAAGAGGTTTACCAGAATGCTGCCTGGTTTCGTGAGAGGCCAGATTGTTTTCTTTGGAGGAGCAGAGGCTGAGGGGAGGTCTGATAAGATTATGAGAGGCATAGATAGAGTATGTTTTCCAGTGTGGAAATGTCTAATACCAGAGGGCTTGCATTGAAAGTGAGAGGGAGCAAGTTCAAAGGGGATGTGTGGGGCAAGTTTTCTTTACTCAGAGGGGTGGATGTCTGGAATGCACTGCCTGGTATGGTGGTAGTGGCAAATACACTGGAGACTTTTTGGAGACACTTGGACAGGAACGTGGATGTAAGGAAGATGGAAAGATATGGACAAGGTGTGGGTAGGAGGGATTAACATTTGGGTGTTTTTGATTTACTCTTCAGCTTGTTTGGCACGACATTGTGGGCTGAACATCCTGTGTTCTATGTCAAATATACACCACACACTTTGTAGGAAATCACGTCTCTCCTCCACCCACCCCAACCCAGAGGTAACCTCAGCCCATCACCCCACATGCACTCCTAGTTCATGAATGTTTCCGATTCACTTTACAATGAGGCCTCCCTCTGCGTTGGACCTTTAACGCAGCAAAGTGCTCCACAGAAACATCTTCAGTCAAGAGCATAATGGCAGTCATGACAGTTACTGGTCCAATGACTCAACGTGCTGGGCTACTGATTTAAATACACAAGGTCGGCCGATTTAAATACTAGGAGGGCCGAGATGGCCTGTTTCCGTGCTGTGATTGTTATATGGTCAATTCTAACCACAGCTGAAGAACTTAAAAATTGATCAAATTAAAATATTTAAATAAATCTGTGATTGAAAAATAAAGCCAATCTCAGGAATGGGAAGTTGGGAGAACACACGAGTCTTCAGTGAACAGTCAGTAGTGGAAGGGGTGAGCAGCTTCAAGTTCCTGGGCATTAACATCTCAGAGGAACTATTCTGGGCCCAACGTAATGGTACAATCATGACAAAGGCTCACTTGAGGAGAACTAGCGAACTTCATGCAGATGTACGGTGGAGACCATCACTGCCTGGTTCCGAGGCTCCGATGCACAAGAACACAAGAGGCTGCAGAGGGTTGTAGACTCAGCCTGGCCTGTCACAGGCACAAGCCTCCCAACCATCTTCAAAAGGCAGTGCCTCAAGAAGGTTGCATCCATCGTTAAGGACCCCACCATCCTGGACGCTACTGTCAGGGAGGAGGTCCAGGAGCCTGAAAGACCACACTCAGCATCTTCCCCTTTGCCAATGGTCCACGGACACTACCTCACCGTTCTACTCGCTCAAGTCTGGAGAAAAGGACGGGAGGTTCATTAGCAGGGGTGGGTGGTGGGGGTGGGGTGATGTACATTATGGAATTGGAAATGGGTGTGGTACTTGGGGGCCAAACTCAGAACGGTCTCTCGTCTCCAGATGAAACCCTTCAGCTTCAAACCAGGACCAATATCCCGGGTCCAAAGGTTAGGCCCTGTACATACAAATCCCACCCACTTGTAGGAAGTTGTTGCTCAGCCTCTCGTATCGCTTCAGCGCGGGTCGGCTGGTGAAGTAACCCGTCCAGAACTGGTGGGGACCGTCCGCGTATGGGAAGAAGTCGTCAGTCTTGACCGACCTGCGGAGGAGAGTGGGACAAAGACTGAAATTATACGCTGCTTCTCACATCATGTAGTGATCTTATCATCGCTTACATTTTCAATATTTTTATTACTTTAATTTATACAAAGCCAGCAATGTGAGTGAAGAATATGCTGACTCATATCAATCTTGTGTAGGATCACTGCCTTGTTTGTGTTGCTGGAAACGGGATCAAATCCCCATCTGGGTTTCACAATTGAATCGAGTTTTACTGATAGCTATGTGGAACAAGGGGACATTTGTAAACCACTTCCTGTTTTCACTATTGCCCGGCAGAGATCTGCTGTCCCTATGCAATTTCATGTGACTCCAGACCCAACTTTCTGACCCGAGGCTGTTTTGTAGACGAGTTCAGCAGAGTTATTACTTCAGGAGCAACCAAGGGCTGAAAATAAACGCTGATGTTGGCAGTGATGCCGTGTCTCGTGAAAGGCCACAGCATTAGTGTACCATAATAAAACATGAAACAGTATAGGAACAGGCCAGTTGGCCCATAATAATGTGCCAATCGTGATGCCAAATGAAACTAATCCCACCTGCCAGCACTTGATCCCACGCTCTCTGCTCCACGCTCAAGTGTTCGTCTAACAGCCTCTTAAACACCAGTATTGTACCTGCTACCAACTCTTCCCCGGACCGTCTATTCCAAACACCCATCACTCTCCCTGTAAAAATAAATGCCCTCCCCACATCTCCTTTAAACTTTCCCCCCTCAACTTAAACCAACACCCCCAGGGAACAGGCATGACTAGCTATCCTAGCAGAGCCTCTCATAACTTTGTACAGCTTTCGAGTATTCCCTCAGCCTCTGATGCTTCAGAGAAAATGACCCAAGTTTGTCCAATATCCTGATGAACCCCTCCTGCAGCCCCCACACCCTTCCTGCAAAGGGGTGACCTGAAGTGAACACGGTTCATTCGTTATCTGCCATGTCATATTACACGAATAAGCATTGTCTTTCCATGACCGTGACTGTTCTCGGCAAATTTTTCTGCAGAGCTGCTTTGCCATTGGCTTCTTCCGGGCAGTGTCTTTACAAGACGGGTAATGCCAGCCATCGTTATTACTTTTCAGAGATTGTCTGCCTGGCATCAGTGGTCATGTAACCAGGACTTGTGATCTGCACCGGCTGCTCATACGACCATCCACCACCTGCTCCCAGGGCTTCCCGTGACCCTGATCGGGGGCTAAGCAGGTGCTACACCTTGTGCAAGGGTTGTAAGGTTCACTTAATATCAGAGAGTGTACACAGTATAAAACCTGAAATTTTTACTCTTCACAGACATCCACAAAACAGCAGACCCCATGGAACGAATGACAGAAACAAAGAAGCCCCAAATATCCCCCCTACGCTATTCACACAAGCGGCAGCGAAGCATTAAACCCCCTCCCTCCATGTGCACCAGAAGCACTGACCACCTACCAGCCACGGACCTCTCTGTCCACAGTGCACGCTCTGCAACCTGGGCCGGGTACATTGTCTACACTGCTTGTCACACACTCAGTGGCCACTTTATTAGGTACACCAGCCCAACCAGCCAATCATGCGACAGCAACTCAATGCATAAAAGCATGCAGGCATGCTCAAGGGGTTTAGTCGTTGCTCGGACCAAACAGTGAACGGGGAAGAAATGTGACCTCAGTCACTTTGACCGTGGAATGATTGTCCGTAGATGGGGAAGTTTCAGTATCTAAGAGGCTGTTCATCTCCTGTGATCTTCACACACAACATTCTCAGGAGTTTATAGAGAATGGTGCAAAAAGCAAAAAAAATCCTGTGAACCGCAGTTCTGTGGGTGCAAATGCCCTGTAAGTGAGAGAGGTTGGATAAGAATGGTCGGACGGGTTCTGTCTGATAGGAAGTAACCTCAAATAAGATTGTGTTACTACAGCGGTGTGCAGAAAAACATTTCTGAATGCACAACACATCAAACCTTGAAGTGGATGGGCTACAGCGGCAGAAGACCTTGAACATATACCCAGAGGCCACTTTATGAGTTACCTCCTGCACCAATAAAGTTGCCACTGTGTGTATATGCTATGGCGTTTAGGGTACAGTTCTCCAAAGCACCGAACTTAAAAAGAAAACAACACACGTGGGGTTCAGTGTGAGCGTTGAGATGTGTGGAGAGCTCAGGAGAACAGGGGACTTTGAGTTACCAAAGTTCCCCAGTGTTCAGCTTTCCTCACCTTGTGCCTGGACCAACGAGAGGCTGATCAAAGAGCTGAGTAATCAACAACAATACTTCCCATTTACAAACTACTTGATCTTTACCCAATGAGTAATTCTTATCATCTTGCTCAAGGCTTCTACGGCCTACACGTCCATGGGTCTGTAAGGAGTTCAGTGCTTTCAAGAGCGAGGGGAGGAGGTTAGAAAAACAGCCCGAAACTCACCAGGTGAGATTTGCCTTGTTTAACTCCTGTAGGTAGCAGGAAGGTGTGGAATACAGCGCATTGACTTTGCTCCCTTTACTTTGCTGTTGATAAACAAATGGAGAGGTTCCAGTGAATACACTTATCCAACACACAAAGGTGTTCTAACACGCTAAGCCCACCAGCTGCCTGAGTACTCCCAGCAAACTGATGGCCTCAGAGAATCTCCAACATCAATTCCAGTCCAGGCCAAGGACAATGGAGACCATTATGCCTGTTGGGTAACAGCAGACTAGTTTCCCAAAGCACATTCTCAACACATCCAGATATAGTGAGCAATGTTGGGCCCCGTATCCAAGCAAAGTTGTGCTGGCCCTGGAGTGGTTCCGGACGAGACTCATCAGAATGATCCTGAGAATGAAAGGCTTGTCATCTCCGCGCCTTTACTCAGAGCAGTTTGGAAAGAGGAGGAGGATCTCGTCAAAACCTATCAAACACTGATAGATCCCGGATAGAGTGGATGTGGAGAGGACGCTTCCATTAGTGGGAGCATCTCAGATCCAAGGACACAATCCAGGGACAAAGGGACGTTCCTTTCAAACTAAGAGATGAAATTTTTTAGGCTAGAGGGTGGTGAATCTATGGAATTTGTTGCCGCAGAAGCCTGTGTAGGCCAAGTCATCGGGTGTGCATTTTAAAACAGATATTCATAGGTCCTTGATTCCTAAGGGAGTTAAGGGTAGAGGCCTGAAGGTTGAGTCTGCGATCTGGGCCAGACACTGAGGTCTGAGAGCCCAGGGTCAAGGATCAGAGGCGGCCTGTTCTATGTGTGCCAGTGATAAATAAATCAGACTTCAATTCAGAAATCCGAATAAGACCACAAGTGGACAGGAGACATTACCCAAGCATTCACGTATTTGATGAGTTTGTCCATGTTCTTGTACCACATGCCTGCATCTTGAAACTGGAAATCCGATCCCATGGTCATGATGATGTGGTCAGTTCTGTAATGCCTGGCCTTAAAACGCAGGACAGAAATACTCCATTAAACATTCATTCACAATCACAACAAAACACCCCAAAAACCCTGGAGAGTTTCAGATCTGCCGTCTCCTGGGAACACCAACATCGCCTGGGGCTCACCTACTTCTCGATTGTACACTCGACTTTATGTCAAGCTCTCGGATGGTCTGAGCTCGAGAAGGTGGGAGTTTGACTGAATATTTACCGTCACAAGCGTGCTAGACAAGTAAGCTGAAACTGCTCAGTGCACAACAAGGGTAAAAGACTTGGAGTATGAGGCAAGGAAACTTTATCAGGAATGCTGTACGATTCAAAGTTTTCACCAAAGTTACCCAAAGGACAGAGGCATTAATGATTTGTTCAGTGAGAAAAACCATTACAATTTAGTTGCACGTTGTAACAAACTAATCTATGAGTTTCCTCTCCTATCTTCCACAGACCTGCCCGATATCAGGGGCAGACTCACAAGGCGGGTTTCGTCTGGACTGCTACCTGGGAAGACAACTATTTCATTTGAGCAAAATGCACACTTGAACTGCAGAACTTGAAAGGCAGCTTTTCACATTTCCACGGGTTGTTTATTGTGATACTAGGCCCTTCTGGCCCTTTGAGCCTCACCAGCCAGTGACTCCCCAATTTAATCCAAGCTTAATCACAGGACAATTTACAATGACCAATGTAACACAACACACAAAACGCTGGAGGAGCTCAGCAGGTCAGACTGCATCTATGGAAGTGGCATTTCGGGCCGCGACCCTTCTTTAGGATAGACCTAACAACCATACATCTTTGGACTGTGGGAGGAAACCGGAGCACCCAGAGGAAACCCACACAGTAAGGGGGGGGGAAGGACATACAGGCAGTGGTGGGAATTGAACCCAGGTTGCCTGTACTGTAAAGCATTGTGCTAACTACTGTGCCTCCATTGGCTAATTTATACACAACTTTTCCACGCCTATCTCAAGGTGAGACAAGGTGCCAGAGGCAAAATGCGGCACTTCAGCAAGCAGACAACATTGGTGCAAAGGGCAATTCCTGCTGAAAGTATCCTGGGTTAATCGCCAGAGCACTGAAAGCGCAGGGCCAGTAGATTCGGTGGGGATCTACCAAGGGAGTCAGACACGTACCTGAAGAGGAGAGATGGTGAGGATCCTCAGAGGAAAGACCAGAGGGGGTGGGAGTGAAAGGTGGAGAAAGTGGGCACCAGAGAGCCCCACGACCATAGGAGCAGATTCAGGCCATTCAGCCCATCAGGATAGAGTGTTCGTCTGTCATTCTAGCAACCGCACTTTTCTAACCAGCCTTTCGCTTCTGGAGAGGAAAGAGACAACTCTATACCACTAACAAGGTGCAGTCAGAAGTCTGACCTGTGTATAGGACGTTCACATCGCCTTGATTTGGACTGTCGTCTAGCCAAGCCTTATAATTCCTGAAATCCTGAATGACACCTCCAGTCCTCATATCCATGCCCCAAATGATTGACTGATAGGTAGAACTATCCTAGCATCCAGTCTGGCCCCCATTGCTCACCCTGCCAGTTTTACATTGTGTAGGGCATCATTACGAATGAGGTGGTCAGAGACAAAGAACTGAGAAAGTCGAAGGTTCATTCCTTACGAAGAGAAGGATTAAGTTTAACTCTCAAATTCAATGCTGACGGGAGTGGCATCAAATACTAATGTGGAAACATATTAAAAACTTTGAATTTTTAATGTATTTTTATGTATACAATTGTTTATGTATAGAAAAATAGAGGGCTATCGTTAACCCTAGGTAATTTCTAAAGTAAGGACATATTCAGCACAGGCTTTGTGGGGCAATGGGCCTGTATTTTGCTGTAGGCTTTCTATGTTTCTCTGTAGTTAATCTTGTAACATGACAAAATGAAACCTGTATAATCGCAGAGTGCTTTGCTATATGTTAAATGAGTACGTGGTGGAAGGCACGTCATGTTCTGATCACTGTGTAACTAAAGGGAGATGGGCACATGACTGCATGGCCATGAATTAAAGCCGAACAAGACTGCAGCCAGAACAGATAAAAAGTTGTATAAAAATGAACTTTGTAAGCTGTGACATGGGACCCTCATGCCACCCACTGTGAGGACTGGAGGTGAACAGATGCACCCTGAGTTTATTGTGCTTTGTCGTAAGACCTAGCGAAGAGTGACCGGCACTGGGAAGGGGAAGGAGAACCGGTGTGCATGAGTGATGCCTCTGAGCAGTCTGTGGTGATACTAGTCAGATTTTTGACTACTTGACTAAGGAAAGCACTGTGACTGCACCACTTTACTACGGTCACCCTGAAGGGTATCTGTTAGGAGCAAAGTTCGATGTCATGGCCGCTACTATCCTGGTTGAAATATTCTGGCCAGAGCCAGTCACACAAGAGTAACTCCAATCGTCACGGCTCCATCAATCCACGCGCCAGGATGAATACTTGCCTGTTCCTGCGCAGCTATTAGGAAATACTGCACAATTTCATCCACATTATACTCCTCCAAATTTTTATCGTCTTCGATGGGTTCATCTGAACACAGGACGTCCCAACACAACGACGCAGGAGGGTTATATCCATTAGGGAGAACACCTGAGTAAAAACGTTAAAAGCATTGGCATAGTGGTCAGGAGGTACACCTTGAAACAAAGAGCTAAAGGTCAGAACCAAACCTGGTGTTTTTCACATCACTTCTTTTCACACAGTTCATCTGAAGCACAGGTTCCTTGCTGTTGTGTATCCACAGTGAAGGAGAAAACCCTACATACTTGTCCTAGGCATTCTCTTTTACATTGTCACCCCTCCCGCACCAGCCAATAACCAACTGCCGCCCCTCTGACACCAGCCAATGATCAACACCCACCCCTCCAGCACCAGCCAAAGACCAACACCCACCCCTCCAACACCAGCCAATGATCAACATCCACCCCTCCAGCACCAGCCAATGACCAACACCAACCCCTCCAACACCGGCCAATGATCAACACCAACCCCTCCAGCACCAGCCAATGACCAACACCAACCCCTCCAACACCAGCCAATGATCAACACCAACCCCTCCAGCACCAGCCAATGACCAACACCAACCCCCTCCAACACCAGCCAATAATTAACACCAACCCCTCCAGCACCAGCCAATGATCAACATCCACCCCTCCAGCACCAGCCAATGACCAACACCAACCCCTCCAACACCAGCCAATGATCAACACCAACCCCTCCAGCACCAGCCAATGACCAACACCAACCCCTCCAACACTAGCCAATAATTAACACCAACCCCTCCAGCACCAGCCAATGACCAACCCCACTGGCACTAGAGACTAAACATGACCGATAACAAACTTTCATACTTACACCCAACTGGTTAGCATGGATGAGTTGGGCAAAAGGGCCTGTTTCAATGCTGTATTATTCTATGACAATGACACAGCAACTAAATTACTAGAATAGTAATTCAGGTCCTGGAATAATTATCCAGGACTTCCAACCACAGCAACAGGCCAATTCATTTAATTATGTAAATCTGAAAACAAAACTACTCATATTAGTAATGGTGTCTGCAAAACTATGGGATGGTTGTGAAAGACCTTCGGTTCATTAAGTAGAGGAGAAACCTTCCTCACCCTGTTACATCGGTAAACAGTTTATTGTGAAAAGCATGCATACCACCCAGGGAGATCATTTCATGCACAGCTACACCCAGGTAGTAGAAAAGTGAAAAAAATCTTTATCCTTCTCCTTGCTGATAATCAACACAGGCACAGCTCAACGATGCATACTTAACCTACTGCTCTATTCACTGTACAGCTACGCACCGCTCAAATGCCAGCTATGAATTTGCTAATGGCACCACTGTTGTTGGCATCATCTCAGGTGGCAACGAGGAGGTGCACAGCAGTGAGGGAGTGAGTTGAGTAGTGTTCCAATAACAACCTAGCACTGAGTGTCAGCAAGACCAAAGAACTGGCTGTGGAGTTCAGGAAGGAGAAATCATGACTACACACATCAGTCCTCATCAAGGGGCTGGCAGAGCAGCTGCAGGTTCCTGGGTAATAACATCTGAAAGGAACAGTCCTGGGCCCAACATAATGAACTGATCAGAATCAGGCTTATTATCACCGGCATGTGTCGCGCAATTTGTTAATTCAGCAGCAGCAGTTCAGTGCGATACATAATATAGAAGGAAAAAAAGTAAAAATTAATTAAAGTATATCTACATTGAATAGATTAAAAATCATGCAAAAACAGAAATAATATATATTTAAAAAGTGAGGTAGTGTTCATGGGTTCAATGTGCATTTAGGAATCGGATGGCAGAGGGGAAGAAACTGTTCCTGAATCACTGAGTGTGTGCCTTCAGGCTTCTGTACCTCCTTCCTGATGGTAACAGTGAGAAAAGGGCATGCCCTGGGAGCTGGGGTTCCTGAATAATGGACGCTGTCTTTCTGAGACCGCTCCCTGAAGATGTCCTGGGTACTTTGTAGGCTGGTACCCACGACGGCGTTTGCAGCTTCTTTCGGTCAGAATGTTCTCCATGGTACAGAGTGTTTTTGTTGACATACCAAATCTCTAAACTCCTAATGAAGTATAGTCGCCACAAAGTTATTATTTCTTGAGGAGTGAGGAGATGGTGTGGCCTGTCACCAAAGGCTAGCAAGTTTCCACAGGCGTAAAGTGGAGTGCATTCTGCCTGAAATAGAATCACCAGTGCACAGGATCACAAGAGGCTGCAGACTCAACGAGCCGGATGGGCACACCCCCCCCCCCACCTTCAAGAGGCGGTGATTTGAGGTGGTGGCATCCAGCAGAAAGGACCCTCACCATCAGTGACGTGCCCTCTTCTCATTACTACCATCACGATTCAGGAACAGCTTCCTCCCCGCTGAACGGTCCAAGGACATAACCTCACTATTCCTGTACAAAATAACAAACTTCGTGACAAAACAACAGGGATAATAAATCTGATTCTGAAGGAAGTGCAGGTACTGATGTGCTTTCCTGGCCAGGACAAACTGTTAGTGACATCTACACCTAGGAACTTGTACCACTGGAGAATAAGCATTGCGGAAGAGTGGGAGAAAAACTCATCGAACCCAGCTGGAGTTCAACTTCACTACTGCAAGCGATATCTGAACACAAGCAGCAAGTTTTGGAATCAGAATCAAGTTTAATATCACTGCTTTAATATCATATGTTGTGAAATCTGTTCTTATGTTGCAGAAGTACATTGCGATACATCACAAAAACTTAAATTACAGAAAGTATTAAATATATATAATATATAAAGTTAAATAATGCAAAAGGAGGAAAAAAAAGTAGTGAGGTAGTGTTCACGGGTTGAACATCCATTCAGAAATCTGACAGCAGAGGGGAAGAAGCTGTTTGTGAATCGCTGAGTGTGAGTCTTCAGACTCCTTTGCCTCCTTCTTGACGGGAGCAATGAGAAGAGGGCATGCCCTGGATGATGGGGGTCCTTAACGAGACATCGCTTCTTGAAGATGTCCTGGATAATGAGGAGGCCAGTCCCATGATAGTGCTAACTGGGTTTCCAACTTTCTGCAGCTTATTTCGATCCTGTGCACCTCCCACCACTCATAGCAGACAGTGATGTAGCCACCATGGTACATCTGTAGAAATAAGCGAGTGTCTTTGGTGACATGCCAAATCTCCTAAAACTCTCAATGAAATATAGTCTTTGCAGCTGTAATAATATGTTGGGCCAGGACAGATCCTCAGAGATGCTGAAATTGGTCACCCTTTCCACTCTGATTCTTTGATGAGGACTGGTGTGTTTTCCCTCATCTTACCCTTTCTGAAGTCCACAATCAGCTCTTTGTTCTTACCGAGTGCAATGTTGTTGCTGTGACACCACTCACCTAACGGATCTATTTCACTCCTGTACACCTTCTCGTCGCCATCTGAAACTCTGCTAGCAATAGTCGTATTATCAGCAAACTCATAGATAGCATTTGAGCTGTGCCGAGCCGGACAGACATAGGTGCATAAAGGGTAGAGCAGAGGGCAAAGCACACATCCTTCGACAGTAGAGCTGTGAAACTAGACTTACGAGTTGCGTAACAAAGTGTTGATGTATTTTATCTGAAACAAAATGTGTGAATGACATGTTTGCCTAATAATTAATCATGATCAGCACAAAGTTATTATTTGGTGTGAAGCATCGGGAGCTGACAAAAACCCTATTAAAAATAGCAGGTACAACACGGTCCATCGTGGTAAAGCCCACCCCAGCACTGAGCACATCGACACGAAGCAATGTCACAGAAAAGCAGCATCACCCAGGTCATGCTCCCTTCTCACTGGTGCCACCAGGAAGGTACAGGAGCCTCAGGACTTGTTCCTGAACCTGGTGGTGCAGCTATTACCCCTCAGCCATAAGGCTCTCGAACCTGAGTTCACTCACCACAGGTTCCTGCAACCTATGGGCTCACTTTCAACGCCTCTTCATCTTGTGTTCTCCATGCTTATTGCTTATTTATTTATTATAATTCCTTATTTTTTCTTTTTGCATTGTTGTCTTTTACACATCGGTTGTTTGTCCGTCCTGTTGGGTGTGGTCTTTCATTGATTCTATTGTGTTTCTTGGATTTGCTGTGAATGGCTCCGTGTTGTATATGGTGACATACAGTCAGCCCTCCTCATCCGCGAGGGACTGGTTCCGGGATCCCCCGCGGATACCAAAAAATACTCAAGTCCCTTATATAAAATGGCGTAGTACTTGCATATAACCTACGCACATCCTCCTGTATACTTTAAATCATCTCTAGATTACTTATAATACCTAATACAATGTGAATGCTATGTAAATAGTTGTTACACTGTAATGTTTAGGGAATATTGACAAGGAAGAAAAGTCTGTACATGTTTAGTACAGACTCAACCATCGTAGCTCTTCTGGGAACGCTGACGCTGCCTCGGCATCAGCTGATCCCGATTCTCCCGTGATCTTTAAGTTCTTGAGGCTGTAGTGCTATACATAGCCAGCCAGCCATCCCTTAGTGGCCTTAAACTCCTTCCTCTTGCTCACAAGTAGCAAACAAACGAGATGCAAGGCGAACAATGCTCAACTTCTGGGTTTTCCCGATCCGCGGTTGGTTGAATCCATGCATGTGGAACCCACGGATAAGGAGGGCTGACTGTATACATTTCAATAATAAATTTACTTTGAACAACAGAAGAATTATACATTTTCCAGCATTTTTAAGATGAACTCAGGAAACAAAGTACCAGATTTTGGACCATTGAGATTTCTGAATAACAAGGCAGAGAATTAATGGATTTTTATTTTACAGTCGGCCCTCCTTATCCGCGAGTTCCGTGTGCGTGAATTCAACCAACCGTGAATCGAGAAAACCCGTAAGTGCTCTTCCAGCATTTGTTCGATCCTTCGACGGAATGAAGCCTCAGTGTCACCCGAGGGATAACAACATGCCTACAACCACTACAAGCTTTGTTTCATCATGCAAAGGAGAAGAAGAGACAGCTTCCTATAACAACATTTCTAACTAAAGCATCTGCAGTTCTGAAGTCTCGACGTTCAGTGCTTGAAAAACCTCACCCTCAACCTCCACAGTTCCTGACTTTAGTATTATTGAGCCTCCTCCAAAGCGTCCTTATTCCCTAATCAAGACAGTGTAACAACTACTGTACAGGTATTACAAGTTTTACTCGTCATTTGATCATTGTTCACCTCGTGTCTCATTCATTCGCTGCTCGTGTTGTGAGCGAGAGGAACATGTAGTTTTTTTCCTTGTCATTATTCCCTAAACATTACAGTATAACAACTATTTACATAGCATTTACATTGCATTAGGCATTATAAGTAATCTAGAGATGATTTAAAGTATACGGGAGGATGTGCATAGGTTATATGCAAATACTACGCCGTTTTATATAAGGGACTTGAACATCCGTGTTTTTTGGTATCCACGGGGGGTCCTGGAACCAATCCCTTGTGGATAAGGAGGGCCGACAGTACTTGATTTTAACTTCCATTGTGAGATTTGAACTCACATCTCTAGGTTAGTACATCAGGACACTGGATACCAGCCAAATTTAACCACTATGCCGCTATTCTCTCACAGTCAGTTATGCTAACTAATCGCTCCTAGACAAATCATTTTCAATGCCAGAGTCTTTGCAGATTTTTTGATGAGTAAATGACAAGAAGTGAACCTGTGAACAAGTCTGCAGTGGGTTGCGGGAGGTTGGCGCTGGCTCGCCACACCATTTCCATCTGCCGGAGATATTCCCTGTTCATCTTGTCCTGATAATCCAAGCGACCAAAGAAAAAGCCGTCAAATCCCATCTGCAAGAGGATTCAGAAATAAATCTGAATAAGAAGCCAGCAGGTACTATAATACTCATCAGGCCGGACAGCATCTGTGCTCGGTGCAGAGTGGTGACCCCCAGCTTCCAGCCGGACCGCTCTGCCATTCCAGCCTCACAGGTCACAGCAAATGTGGACCATGAACAGCCTCCCCTTTTTATCCCGTACTCCCATCACGTGCCCTGTAACATTCTAAAAAAACACTGTAATCAACGTTTTAAAATTTTAGACTTTTTTTAAAGAAGGAATTTCTAACGGCTAACAAACTACTTGCACGGAGCGAGGGGTGAAAATCAGGAGGTGTAGCTGCAGAAACACAGATCACTCTCTACTGGAAGAGTGCGAAGTAGGGAGCCAATTGTCACAGCGGTCCAGAAACCAATCAGCATACTTACACAAAGGCTTACGTTGGACGTGCACATACAGGGTAATCCTGGGTAATAAACAGGTTCTGTACTTGCAAGCCATAAACTACACAGAAATCCCTCAACATGCCTGCGATACCCCCAGAGTACTGTAAAGAGCTGTTATGAAAAGCACGTAAGAACAATTACTAAAAGTCGTACGAGAGTGCAAGGGGGAACTACAGTACAGTGCAAAAGTCTTAGGCACACGTAAAAATGTTCTGTGTTTCTGAATCTAAAAAAAATGTATTAAAGAACAGTAAAAACCGAAATCAAATCAATATCTGGTGTGACCACCCTTTGCTTTTAAAACTGTCTTAGGTCCTCTGTCATGTAGTTTTAAAAGGAAAATCAGCTGGTAGGTTGTTGCAAGCATCTTGAGGAACATGCCACGATTCTTCTGCAGACTTTGGCTGTCCCGTTTGCCCCGCCTCACCAGGTAATCCCAGACAGCCTCGATGATGTTGAGATCAGGGCTCTGTGGAGGCCCTACATAAATCTAAGGTGCCAGAGACCTTTACACGGTACTGTAGATCTGCCAGTTTAGGAACAAACTTATGTATGTTGATCTTTTGCATTTATGAATGTTCATTTTCAATAAGTCAGACAGTTGTAACTCAGTGAACAGCTGTAGATGTTCAGACTAAGTTTAGGGTATACAGATCTGAGAAGCAAGTTTACTTGCTTGATGACTGTTGATGTAAAAGTGTGATTTGGAGACTCCAACTGAGTGTTGGATGGTCCGCGGACCCAGTGCAATAACAAAAACCATTGACCCTATGACAGGTCCTCCTACCTGCGCGAAGAGGGAAGCTTGCTCTCGGGAATGCCCGAAGGGGTCGATGTGCCATGCTACCCGGGGGCGCCCGCACTCTCCAAAGGTATCGTTGAGAAACTGGAAGCCCAGGGTCATCTGATCGATGATGGAACTGTAGTGGGTGGTCGCCTCGTCGTTCATGCACCAGCCCCCGTTCACAAACTCCAGCCTACCTGCAGCGGCAAGACAGTGGCTTCTGGTTAGAGGCTGGAGAATCCAACCACTGGCTCAAATGGAGCCCTCCCCTTCCCCACACAGCTGACACCCTCACCTGGATCCACCCGTCACTGGCCATCTCCCCTCTGTTCACTCAGTCCTGGTAAAGGGTTTGACCTGAAACGCTGACTGACCACTACCCCTCCCCTCCATGGATACTGCCTGACCTGCTGAGTCGGTCCCCTTTCACAGCGTCTGCCTCTCAGCAGAATAACGTGCGAAGAGACCAGACTCAATAGTGCTCTCTCTTCACACGCTGACTGGTTTGCTGAGCACAGAGAAGTGTAGAACACAGTACCAGCTCTTCAGTCTACTGGGGTGATTGATAAGTTCATGGCCTAAGGTAGAAGGAGTCAATTTTAGAAAACCTAGCACATTTATTTTTCAACATAGTCCCTTCCTACATTTACACACTTATTTCAGTGGTCGTGGAGCATACCATAGAACACTACAGCACAGTACAGGCCCTTCAGCCCTCCATGTTGTGCTGACCCACATAATCCTTAAAAAAAAGTACTAAACCCTCCCTTAATTTTGTACATATGCCCTCTGGTGTTTGCTATTGGCGCCCTGGGAAACAGGTACCAACTATCCACCCTTCCTATGCCTCTCATAATCTTGTAGACCTCTATCAAGTCCTCTCTCATTCTTCTATGCTCCAAAGAGAAAAGTCCCAGTTCTGCTAACCTTGCTTCATATGACTTGTTCTCCAAACCAGGCAACATCCTGGTAAATCTCCTCTGCACCCTCCCCATAGCTTCCACATCCTTCCTATAATGAGGTGACCAGAATTGAACACAATACTCTAAGTGCGGTCTCACCAGAGATTTGTAGAGTTACAACATGACCTCTCTACTCTTGAACTCAATTCTCCTGTTAATGAAGCCTAGTATCCCATTGGCCTTCTTAACTACCCTATCAACCTGTGCAGCGACCTTGAGGGATGTATGGATTTGAACCCCAAGGTCCCTTTGTTCATCCACTCTTAAGTAACTGACCATTAATCCTGTACTCAGTCTTCTGGTTTGTCCTTCCAAAATGCATCACCTCACACTTGTCCGGATTGAACGCCATCTGCCATTTTTCTGCCCAACTCTGCAGCCTGTCTATATCCTCTTGTAACCTTCGACCACCTACAGCTCCATCCACAACTCCTCCAATCTTCGTGTCATCCGCAAACTTACTCACCCATCCTTCTGCCTCTACATCCAGGTCATTTATAAAAATCACAAATAGCAGGGGTCCCTGGACAAATCCCTGTGGCACTCCACTAGTCACTGACCTCCAGGCAGAATACTTTCCTTCCACAATTACCCTCTGCTTTCTTCCTTTAAGCCAATTTTTTATCCAAACAGCCAAGGTTCCACTTATCCCATGCTTCATGACTTTCTGGATGAGTCTCTCATGAGGGACCTTGTCAAATGCTTTGCTAAAGCCCATGTAGACCACATCCACTGCCCTACCCTCATCAATTTCTTTTGTTACCTCTTCAAAAAACTCAATCAGGCTCGTGAGGCATGATCTTCCCTTCACAAAGCCATGTTGATTATCCATGAGTAGACTGTACTTCTCCAAATGCTCGTAGATCCTATCCTTAAGAATCCTTTCCAGTAGTTTGCAGACCACTGATCTAAGACTCACTGGTCTATAGTTCTCAGGTGTCTCCCTATTACCTTTTTTAAACAAGGGAACTACATTTGCCATTCTCCAGTCCTCCGGCACTTCCCCTGCAGCCAAAGAGGATTCAAAGATCATAGCTAATGTTCCTACGACCTCTTCTCTCAATTCCCACAACAACCTGGGGTATATCATATCCGGCCCTGGGGATTTATCAATCTTAATGTTTTTAAGAAGATCCAGCACTTCTTCTTCCTTAATCTCCACATTGTCCAGCACACAGGCCTGCTCTACTTCAACCTCATCCTGATCAAGATCCTTTTCACTTGTGAATACTGAAGCAAAGTATTCATTTGGACCTCCCCAACCTCCTCCTCTTCCAGGCACATGTTGCCCTCTTTATCCTTTAGCGGTCCCACCTTCGTTCTCGTCATCCTCCTATTCTTCACATATGCATAGAACGCCTTGGGGTTCCCCTTAATCCTTCATGCCAAGGCCTTCTCATGCCCCCTTCGAGCTCTGCTAAGTCCTTTCTTTAGCTCCTTCCTGGCTACCTCCTACTTCCTGCTTCTTATATCTAACATATGCTTCCTTTTTCCTCTTGACGAGTTGCCTCACATGTTTCGTCAGCCACGGTTCCCTTTTCCTACCATTTTTTCCTTGCCTCAATGGGACAAACCTATCCTGAACCCAGCTCAAGTGGTCCCTAAACTTCTCCCACATTACTTCCGTGCTTTCCCCTTTGAACATCTGTTTCCAATTTACTCTCACTAGTTCCTGACTCATCCCTTCAAAGTTAGCCCTTCCCCAGTTAAGCACTTTACCATTTCATCTGATTTTATCCCTTTCCATAGCTATGCTGAAGCTAAGGGAATTGTGGTCATTCTCACCAAAATGCTCCCCCACCAAGAGGTCTGTCACCTGACCAGGTTCATTACCCAGAACTAGATCCAGTATAGTCTCTCCTCTCGTTGGCCAGTCCACATACTGTGCCAGGAATCCTTCTTGAACACACCTGACAAATTCAGCCCCATCTATCCCCCTTGCACTCAGTCAATATGAGGGAAGTTGAAATCACCCATAACTACGACCCTGTATTTCCTGCTCCATTCTAAAATCTGCCTGCTTATCTACTCCTTGGTGTCCCGAGGGCTATTTGGGGGCCTATAGATGACTCCCAGCATTGTGATTGATCCCTTCCTATTTCTGACTTCCACCCAGACGGACTCCGTGGACACTCCCTCTGCAGCGTCCTCCCTTTCTATAGCCATGATACTATCCCTGACCAGAAATGCCACTCTCTTCCCTTTTCTAACTCCCATCCTATTCCTTTTAAAACACCTGAACCCCGGAACCTGCATCATCCAATCCTGCCCTTCCTCCAACCAAGTTTCAGTAATCAACAACATCGTAGTTCCACGTACTAATCCATGCTCTGAGTTCATCCTCCTTGTTCCTAATACTCCTAGCACTGAAATAGACACATTTCACCCCTTTAACTGGCTACGATTATGTTCTGTCCCCTGCCTGTCCTTCCTCATCAACTCAGAACTCTTAGCATCATGCCCTTGTCCTTCTACCTAAATCCCTGCACTCACATTCTGATTCCCACCCCCCTGCCAAACTAGTTTAAACCCTCCCCAACAGCTCTATCAAACCTGCCCTCCAGGAAATTGGTCCCCCTGGCATCATGGATATGGATCTTGGACCTCCAGAAAGTGTCCACGGATGGGTGATTGATAAGTTTGTGGTCTACGGTAGAAGGAGATGAGTTATTAACTTCAAACTTTCTGCCATGAACTTATCAACCACCCCTCGTATGATAATGTGCTGACCAATATGAATGAATCTAACCCTTCCCTCCTATACAGCCCATAAACCTTCATTTTGCTTTCATCCCTGTGCCTGAGAGTCTCTTCAGTGTATCAGACACAAGCACGCACCCGCCACTGTGTAAAAGACTTGCATCTGATGGTTCCACTCACTTTAAAACTATGTCCTGTGGTACTGGCAATTGGCCCCCCAGCAAAACTGTTTCTGGCTGTCCACTCTGCCTATGGCCCTTGTCAGCTCTTGCACCTCTAGCAAGTCACTGCTCATCCCGTCGTTCCAAAGAAACAAAAAGCCCTGCTCGCCCAACAAGACGTGCTCTCTAATCCAGGCAGCAAATCTCAATGCACCCTCCCTAAAGCTTCCACAGTCTTGCTGCAATGAGGCAACCAGAACCAAACACAATACTATTTTTTTTTAAACTGAGATACAGCATAGAATAGGCAGCCACACCACCCAGGAATCACGGGGCAGCTTACAATCTACCAACCACACTCTCCACACTGGGAGAATGTAAAACTCCTCACAGGCAGGGGTGGGAATTGAACCCATAAAGCGATGTGCTAACCACTACAGCACTGTGCCGCTCTCAGGGATGGGCCAGCATTTTCATTTCAAGTTTGCAGCATCTGCAGGATTTTGCTTCTCAGTCTAATGGCGGGCTTTATTGCTAACGCACAGTGACAAGGGGAACCTTCGACACGCGGTCCAGAGTTAGTACCTGCAGGACCCCTCCACCCTCGGCTCCAGCAAGACGGTTTCCCCGTTACCTTCGTTGACCAGCTGTTTCACCAGGTCCTTCGTCTCCTCGCTCTGCTGTTTCCACCAGCGAGAGAAGAAGGCGATCTCAACGTAGATGAATCGCTTGCTCGGGTCAGCCTGCAGCTGTGGGATGACAGAGTCGAGGATGTACTGTACCCCGGCACGCTGGATGTACGTCTTGGCTAACAGAGAGAAAGAACATAAATACAGAACAGTACAGGCTCTTCAGCCCATCAAGTTCTGCCAACCTTTTAACCTGCTCTAGAAACCGCCTAGAGTTTCACTAGCGCGTAGTCCTCTATTTTTCTAAGCTCCATGTAGCTATCTAAGAGGCTCTTAAAAGACCCTATTGTATCTGCTTCCACCACCTTCGCTGGCAGTGCATTCCACACACCCACCACTCCCTGTGTGAAAAACTTACCCCTGACATCCCTTTGGTACCTATTTCTAAGCACTGCTTGTGTTAGCCATTTCAGCCCTGGGAAAAAGCCTCTGACTATCCACACGATCAATGCCTCTCATCATCTTGTACACCTCTATCAGGTCACCTCTCATCCTCTGCCACTCTATACACACACAAATATTATATGATTTTCTCTCACCCCTTACGGGTGGTGTGTACGTGTATTTTTCCCTCAATCGCAGGCCTTGAGAGGTCAGCGCAGTATCCTTGCTGATCCCAGTACTGACCGAGATCTCAGGCGTTGTTCCCAGGGTTTGTTGGGAGTCCCTCATCCAGTCCAGGTGTCACAGACCCAAGTGCTCCCATCACCACCAGGATTACTCTGGCTTTAACCTTCCACGTCCTCTCCATCTGCTCTCTGAAGCCCTGGCATTTCTCCAGTTGGAAACGCCACAGGATCCTGGCTCTGTCATTCTCCACTACCTTCTTGGGAGTTTCCCATTTGGACTTGCATGTGTATATATATACTTGTGCAGAGTGTGCTTATACACTTGTGTGTGAGTATGAGTGTGAGTGTGTGTGTGCGGTGTGAGTGTGGTGTGCTGTGTGCGTGTGTGGTGTGCAGTGTGTGCGTGCGGTGTGAGTGTGTGCGTGCGGTGTGAGTGTGGTGTGCGGCGTGAGTGTGTGTGCGGTGTGGTGTGAGTGTGCAGTGCGGTATGCAGTGTGGTGTGCAGTGTGAGTGTGTGTGGTGTGAGTGTGTGTGTGCGGTGTGAGTGTACAGTGTGGTGTGCAGTGTGAGTGTGGTGTGCGGTGTGTAGTGTGTGCATGCGGTGTGATTGTGTGTGTGGTGTGAGTGTGTGTGTGTGTGTGTGTGCGGTGTGAGTGTACAGTGTGGTGTGCAGTGTGAGTGTGTGTGTGCGGTGTGAGTGTACAGTGTGGTGTGCAGTGTGAGTGTGGTGTGCGGTGTGTAGTGTGTGCATGCGGTGTGATTGTGTGTGTGGTGTGAGTGTGTGTGTGAGTGTGTGTGTGCGGTGTGAGTGTATGCGGTGTGAGTGTGGTGTGCGGTGTGTAGTGTGTGCATGCGGTGTGATTGTGTGTGTGGTGTGAGTGTGTGTGTGTGTGCGGTGTGAGTGTACAGTGTGGTGTGCAGTGTGAGTGTGTGTGTGCGGTGTGAGTGTACAGTGTGGTGTGCAGTGTGAGTGTGTGTGTGCGGTGTGAGTGTACAGTGTGGTGTGCAGTGTGAGTGTGGTGTGCGGTGTGTAGTGTGTGCATGCGGTGTGATTGTGTGTGTGGTGTGAGTGTGTGTGTGTGTGTGTGTGCGGTGTGAGTGTATGCGGTGTGAGTGTGGTGTGCGGTGTGAGTGTGTGTGTGCGGTGTGAGTGTGTGCGCGGTGTGGTGTGAGTGTGTGAGTGCGGTGTGAGTGTGTGTGTGCGGTGTGAGTGTGGTGTGTGGTGTGAGTGTGTGCGCGGTGTGGTGTGAGTGTGTGAGTGCGGTGTGAGTGTGCAGTGCGGTGTGCAGTGTGTGTGTGCGCGGGAATTTTCTTCCCTCATTTCATTCAGAGGGCCTCGTTTTTAAGATCCAAGACAGTTTTCACAAGTGCAAAGGAGAACAAAATAATTGTTACTCCAGATCCGATCCCATGCAGCACAAAAACACAATAAGGTAAAGAACAAAACAATAAAATAAAACAATAAAAAAACACAATAAATAAATAGTTTGGTGCTATGTGCATACAGTGTTGCTAGATACAGGAGTATCTGTACATAAGGTGACTCTGACAGGAAAAAATAAAGTAGTGGTGGAATTAGAGGGTGGAGGTGTTGATCAGCCTCACTGCTTGGGGAAAGAAACTGATTTTGAGTCCTGGTGTGGATGCTATGTAGCCTCCTCCATGATGGGAGTGGGACAGACAGCCCATGAGCAGGGTGGGTGGGATCCTTCGTGACGTTGCTGGCCTTTCCCTGTGTACCGGATGGGTGGGGTAGGCTGGTGCGCAGTGCAGTTTCTGTACCGTGCAGTGACGCTCTCCACTACAAGTCTGTAGAAGGCCGTGTGTGTGGTCCAGCAGACTGTGTAGAGTGTGTTCTGGGACTGCTCTCCCCAGAGGCTGAAACCGCTCGCGGTTTCCATTGCTGTGCCACCGATGTAGAGGGCTGTGAATGGCGAGAGTTCTCCTGAAGTCAATAACCATCTCCTTTGTCTTGTTGGCATTGAGGAAGATGTTACTTGCCCAGCACTAGGCCTCGAGCTCTTCCACCATCTCACTGTTGTTGATAAACCTGTTGTGTCATCCGTGAACTTGACACTGTGGTTAGTCGGGTGCTTGGCCGTGCAGTCACGTGTGATCAGGATGTACAGCAGTGGGCTGAGCACACAGCCCTGGTGGGTCGGCACCTGCGTGGAGGATGATGGGGAGGGAGACCAGTTGTGCATCCTGACCATCTGCAGTCTGTTTGTTTGGAACTCCAACACCCAGTTGCACAGTGGTGTACTTAGACTGAGCAGCAGGAGTTTGTCTGTGGGACAATAGTGTTGAATGCTGAACTGAAATCCAGAAACAGTATTCTGACATACCTGATCAACACTCACTTGTACGGACGGACCCTGGCCTGGACAGCAGGCGCACATGCAACCAGTGACAGAATTTTAAAATTATCGTCATTATACGGGAGCTGAACTCCAGAGAGTGAGCTCCCACATTTTTGGACGGTGATAGCAGGGTTGTTTGTTTTCACTGGCAAGGGAAGATAAATATTGAGGGAAAAAATATAGTCCATGGGACCTTTTACATCCACGGCGCATGCACACTGTCGCTAGGGTGCTGGTGCAGGGTGACTTGCTGAGAGCTCCAGGACGCGCAGAGCAGACCGAGAACCTGCGTACCACACACACGCCAAGTCACAGTGACATTCAGTATTAATTCTGATACACTACCTTCAAGTTGCTCTTCTTACCAGTATTTACAGAAAAATAAATACCAGATAGAATGAATGATAAATTATTCATAAAGACTAACAACCAATGTGCAAAATAAAATGCTGAGAACATGAGTAGTGAAAAGCCGTTGAAGTAAGTCTGGAGGATGCTTTGTAGTGAGTGAAATCTATTTATTGAGATACAGTGCAGAATAGGTCCTTCCAGCCGTGTAACCCAACAACTCCCAATTTAATCCTAGCCTAATCATGGGGCAATTTACAAAGGCCAATTAACCTAGGACCCGGTACATCTTTGGACGGTGGGAAGAAACTGGAGCTTCTGGAGGGAACCCACGCGGTCGCAGGAAGAACGTACAAACTCCTCACCAGCAGTGGCGGGAATCGAACCCGGGTCGCTGGCACTGTGAGGTGTTGTGCCAACCACTACGCTATGCGCTGTGCCAGGCATGAGTGTGTGCGCACAGGCCACACTTCACTCACTACAATACAAGCACACGCGTGACACCCACCACCCACCTGAGTCAGGAAGTGCTGCAGACACAACCAAGTCCAGCAGTCGTGCACTTGTGAGTTATGTTCCGGCTGGACTTAGTCCTTAAACTGCTGGAGAACAGTGTGGAAAGATCAGGGGCTGTTTTCTCCCGGAACGGATTAGTTTTTAGTTCCAAGTGCTCCTGTCACATTTTGTCACCCTGTAACCTTACCCTTCAATCTCTCTGAATTATGGAGGACAGCGTGTGTATAAATGTCTCTCTCCAGCAGACTTCACCATGATCATCATGACTCCAGTATTTCTACGATTTTTTATATGTTTCTTAATTGTACATCTGATTTTTTTTTGTTGTTCCATCGCTGAGCAGCAGTGCACGGTCTGAATGGCCTGTCAGAGTTCTCTCTGGGAACTGGTTGACTTGATCAGCATTTCTGATCTGGCCGTTGCTCACGATTGCACTTAAATTAAAAAAAAGGTATCCAAGGACTCAGAGCTCCCTCAGTGCCACACCTCTGGTGTAGGGGGGTAAGGGACATTCAAGAACTTCAGGATACTCACCTCCATAAAAGTACTGGTCCACTGTCTTTAGCCAGCCCACGTCATCGTGAGTGTGGGGCACCAGGTGAACGTTCAACATCTTGGGCTTAACAGCTGGACAGGACTGCGGAGAGGGGAGAAACACACTCATCGTAAACTTAAGCCCAATTAATTGAAAACACTGGTCATTTTCTCCTACTCCAAGGTCAGAGGATTTACCAAACATTTATCCACCCATTTACACTAATTACGTTCCATTCTCCTCACGGTCACTCAGCTGCACACCAGAAAAAACTCAGCGTCAAATGAGCTGACCAGCCTGTGGGATGGGGGAGGGAACCAGAGAAAGCCGGGGGAAGCCCATGTGGTCACTGTGACCGCCACATCGAAGGTCAGCATTGAACTGGGACCACTGGAGCTGTGAAGCGGGGAGAGGGTGGGGCCGTGGGGAGGAACAAGCCAAAAGGTCAAAACATTTCAAATGACCACAAGTCCAGCTTCAAAAACTAGGTGAAAACAAGGTCCTCGATGATGGATACAGCTTTCTTGCGACAGTGTTCTCTGTAGTGGGGAGGGCCTTGACCATCCTAACCCTCAAGAGCTCTGAATGACAGGTGTCATTCCATGGTAGATAGGGGAAACAATGTCCTTTCCAATTTGTGCAGTCTATCCTTTGATAGAGCATGCAGGTACAGCAGGCAGTGAAGAAAGCTAATGGTGTGTTGGCCTTCATAACAAGGGGAGTTGAGTACAGGAGCGAAGAGGTCCTTCTGCAGCTGTACAGGGCCCTGGTGAGACCACACCTGGAGTATTGTGTGCAATTTTGGTCTCCAAATCTGAGTAAGGACACTCTTGCTATTGAGGGACTGCAGCGTAGGTTCATGAGGTTAATTCCTGGGATGGCGGGACTGTTATATGTTGAAAGGTTGGAGCGACTGGGCTTGTATACACTGGAATTTAGAAGGATGAGAGGGGATCTGATTGAAACATATAAGATTATTAAGGGATTGGACACGCTGGAGGCAGGAAACATGTTCCCGCTGATGGGTGAGTCCAGAACCAGAGGCCACAGTTTAAGAATAAGGGGTAGGCCATTTAGAACAGAGTTCAGGAAAAACTTTTTCACCCAGAGAGTGGTGGGTATGTGGAATGCTCTGCCTCAGGAGGCAGTGGAAGGCAGTTCTCAGGATGCTTTCAAGAAAGAGTTAGATAGAGCTCTTAAAGATAGCAGAGTCAAGGGATATGGGGAGAAGGCAGAAACGGGGTACTGATTGTGGATGATCAACCATGATCACATTGAATGGCGGTGCTGGCTCAAAGGGCTGAATGGCCTACTCCTGCACCTACTGTCTATTGTGTATTGTAAACACAAACTTTAAACCACAATTCTGAATCCTGACAAACCCCAGCTGCGGAGTCGGGTCTGCATGGTGCTGGAAATATCATCTATTTTGTGACAGGGAATCCTGGCCAATCACGCTGAGGTAAAGCAACACACACTCACAAAACGCTGGGGGACCTCAGCAGGTCAGGCAACATCCACCGCAATGAATAAATACTCGTCGTTTCACGCTCGGGCTCTTCTTCGGGACGGAGAAGGAATGGGGGAAGGTAAGCTCTGCTCAACTGACAGCGGTCACGCATCCTGTTGGTGAAGAGCTTTCCACCCAACGTGGAAGTTGCCCCATACCCAGTCCTCGGCACTGGGGCTGAAAAGCCAATCTATTTCACAAGGAGGAGGCTGGGATTCGTTTCACACTGCCCGACAAGGCTCATATTTTCACAGGATGTTCTAAGCAAATTTATTATCAAAGTACATCCAGTATATATCACCATATACAACCCTGAGGTTCATTTTCTTGGGGGCATTCTCAATAAATCCATAATAGAATAATAACCGTAATAGAATCAATGAAATACCGCGCCACTTGGGTGTTCAACCAGCGTGCAAAACACAACAAACTGTGCAAAGAAACGATTATAAATAAATATTGAGAACATTGAAAATATTGAGAAGATGAGAACAAGAGTCGTTGCACGTGAACCAATAGGCTGTGGGAACACTTCAGTGATGGGGCCACTCCGGGATGACTATCTGTTATCTGTTAAGTAGGATGCCGTGTACAATCCTGATTTGATGGAGACGGACGTGAGAAGCACGGAGGAACATTTGGTGAAACTTTTGAAATGCCTGTTTCGCTGCTGCTGCGCGATCGGAGAAATCTCCGGGAGGAAGGCCCCGAATCCTCGGCTTTGCCTGTTGCTTGGCGGCCGGTGCCGGGGTCGAAGCACTCGGCAGAGATGGTGCTCGGTGTCGGAGGCTCGAAGTTTTCGGACGGACTCGGAGTTGGCTGTGGTTGGGGCTCCCAGAGTGCTGTATCGGCAAGCTGCGGCGGTGGAGGTTCATGGCAGGAAGAGTTTTTCTTCCTTCTACCGTCTGTGTGAGATGATGGGCTGTTGGGACTTTGAGTCTCTTTTAAACCGTGCCATGGACTGCTCTTTATCAGATTACGGTATTGCTTTGCACTGTTGAAACTATCTGTTATAATTATGTGGTCTTTGTCAGTTAGTCTTTTATCAATTATGGTATTGCCTGCACTGTTGAAACTATATGTTAACTATAACTACATGTAACTATGTGGTTTTGTGTAGGTCTTGTAGCTTTAGGTTTGTCTGATGGGTTTGTAGTTCCTTTCTGGGGAACATGCTAAGACAGTAGCGCGATATCAATAAGCAGCAGCCTCTCCGGACTCTGGATTGGGGATTACCAAACGTTATGTGGTTTTTCTTGTGTGGTCTGTTTTGTGCTTTTTCGTGATATCATTCCAGAGAACGTTGTCTCATTTTTAACTACATTATATTTGTGGTTATAAATTACAATAAACTGAATCTGAGTGAAGTTCAAGAGCCTGATGGTTAACTGTTCCTGAGCCTGGTAATGAGAGTCATGAGGCTCCTGCCCGATGGCAAGAAGGGAGGATGTCCGGGATGGGGAGGGGAGTTCCCTGATGGTGGATGCTGCTTTCCTGAGAGAGTTTCATCCAGATGAGCTCAGTGGTTTGTAAAATTGCTGACCGAGGGCTTGTCTAGCATTTACGATGAGTTTTACTGCCCTTTCCCCACAGGGCTGGAGTATGTTCAGCTCAGTCACGTGAGGTATACTGTGATAAGTATCGAGAGCTGAGAACCTTGTGCTGGTTACCAGCTCACACCTTGCAGCAGTTCCCCAAATGCCTCCTCTCTGAAAAGCTGGGGGCTTGAACCTCACAGTCTAAGAAAATATGATTATACAAGCAATTAAGGTAACACTCATCATGGTCACCTTTTGAATAAGGTTCTATACTGAAGCGCAATGTATTTCCTCAGGAACACACAAAATGGAGGAATCAGGTGATGTAGCAGAAAACACACGTCTCAGCCCAACCAATCCCTTCTGAACAAGTTGCTTACTGAGCTCGTCCCGTCTGTCTGTGGTTGGCCCACATTAACTCATTCCTATCCACATCACTGTCAAATATCCTTCGCATGTTGTAATTGTACCTGGCTCCAAAACCTGATTCATCTGCTCGACCACCCTCAGTGTGGAAAAGTTGCTCCCCAACTCCAATTTCAAGTCTTTGTCATAGATACATAGAAAACCTACAGCACAATACAGGCCCTTCGGCCCACAAAGCTGTGCTGAACATGTCCTGACAGAAATTACCTCGGGTTACCCACTGCCCTCTATTTTTCTAAGCTCCACGTAGCTATCCAAGAGTCTCTTAAAAGACCCTATCGTATCCGCCTCCACCACCGTCACCAGCAGCCCAATCCACGCACTCACCACTCTCTGCGTAAAAAACTTACCCCTGACATCTCCTCTGTACCTACTTCCAAGCACCTTAAAACTGTGCCCTCTCGTGCTAGCCATCTCAGCCCTGGGAAAAAGCCTCTGACTATCCAAATGATCAATACCTCTCATCTTATTCACCTCTAACAGGTCACTCCTCATCCCCGGCTGCTCCGAGGAGAAAAAGCCAAGTTCACTCAACCTATTCCCATAAGGCATGCTCCCTAATCCAGGCAACATCCTTGTAAATCTCCTCTGCACCCTTTCTATGGTTTCCACATCCTCCCAGTAGTGAGGTGACCAGACAGTACTAGCACGGTACTCCAAGTGGGGTCTGACCAGGGTTCCATATAGCTGTAACATTACCTCTATCTAACTCTTTCTTGAAAGCATCCAGAGAATTGGCCTCCACTGCCTTCTGAGGCAGAGCATTCCACAGATCCACAACTCAATCCAGGATCCATTTGCACGAGGAGATACTGAGGCCAAGGCCTTGGAGCTTATTGACTAGTTTTGAGGGGAAGATCATATTGAATGCTGAGCTGTAACTGATTAAAAAGCATCCTAATGCGTGCATCTTTGCTGTTGCTCACAAACAGTGATAAATGATGTCAGGCAGTCAGAACAAGACTGCCTGAGGAATAATTGCAAAAATGAAATGTTTTTACTGGACTGTGTCGGCGTTTAGGGGAATGGTGGTTTATTAACAAAAAGCTACTGACCTCCATTCTGTGTTTATTGTTACAATTTATAACAGCGTTGCAATTTAAAACACTGACGGTGTAAATACGTTGAAACTCTAAAAATATTTCAAAGGTTGTGGTACGTTTATTATTTAAAACATTTATGGATCATATTAATTAACACAATTACAGGGTATATCACAATTATATTAACATAGATTTCAAAATTATAATATCACAATTTTAAAACAATATTAACAATTTTTAAATTATATGAAGGGTATATAAAAGGAAACTCCAGCCACAAAGGCTGTGTGCACGGGAGCATTTCAGTTGCCAGCCTCGTGTGATCCAAGCTCTCCAGACCCCGTAACAGCAGCGTAAAGTCTCCTTTTTGCGCACTCCCTGGCCTAATGACACACCTTCTAGCAGGTGACCCGCTGCGCACTGAACTCCAAATGTGAATCTACCAGCGTCCTGCGGGTCTGTAAAACAACCTCCCTTCTCTTGCATTCAGTAGTGAGGACTGTGCCGAAGATGTGCCCGGAACATCTGTCTTGTCACTTCAAAGAATTCTGGCAGAATCTCTGGAGGTATCTGCAGCTTGATGCTCTCCTTACCATTTACTATGCATCCTGACCTGCTTTGTCCAAGAAAACGTGAGCAACCTAACGGGAGGAATTATCCACGAAAAGCTTGGAGACTGTGCCCCAGCGCCCCGGTCACTTATTCACCCCTCAACCAGTAATAAATCCTTAAAACCCACACAGGAGCAAGAGTTCAGAGCCGGAAGCTGCTAGCAACTCCCGCCTTACCCAACTTCTTATTTTGGCTTCTTCCCCTCCTTTCTAGTGCTGATGAAGGATCTCCGCCTGAAATGTTCACTCTTTATTCATTTCCATAGACGCTGCCTGACCCGCTGAGTTCCTCCAGCATTTTGTATGTGTTGCCCCAGCAATCAAAGGGTCACAGAGTTGGAGATTACAGAGATACAGACTCAGCCTTTCCTAAACCGGAATCAACCCGCGACAACGTATCGAAACACGCATCGTGAGTTAACGTACTGATCTTTCTGAACAAGAAAGGTTTGAGTTAAGTTTGAGCAAAACACGTTTCCTCCCATTGTTATTACAAAGACGGCGCTCTGTCATACACACGTTATACCCTATAATGCTGCTGTGCTTTGCATACCGACATCGGCAGACTTTATTTTGAAGTTTATTTCCCGCAAATCGCCCCGGGCCCGATGAACAGGAGGAATCCCCGGCCGGGACGGGTCACCACTCACCTGGTAACCACATTTTGGGGCCGAGTTCTCATCCCCAAATACCTCAGGACAGAGGAGAACGAAGCAGAGACACAGCAGCAAACCGACCGGCGCAGCCATCGCTTCGAGTCATATGACACTCACGTGATTCGCAGAAAGCCACACAAGTCAGCTGACCCCCGTGGCGGGAGGAACGAATAGAAGTTTGGAAGTGCACTTCATTGCTCCGCTTTGACATCATAATAAACTCAAAATATCACAAGCGGTAAAAACAGAAGTCTTTCGTCTCGTTAATCCTCAAGACCGTTCACTGAACACTGTAGTAGCAAACCGAGGATCTTGGAGCTCCCAAAGTTCGGGAGTGAACTCGGCCTTCACAGCTTTGTAGAATTCACTTTGTGGGACAACGGCTCCTCAAAGTGATCCTTCTACATCAACCATTTATGGATGTTAAATCAATGGGAAGACTTATCCCCAGCTCGATTTCAAAGTGCATCATTAAACTATTTTTTAAAATTTATTACTTATGCCCCTTACACCGCTGGCTTTTAGGGCAGAAATGAAGGTCTGCCCCTGGTCATACCGTGCCACTCAGATGTAGAAGGGTTCTTCATTGCTGTTTCCAAAACAAGGTTGTTTGTTCAGTCAACAACACACACAAAATGCTGGTAGAACGCAGCAGGCCAGGCAGCATCGATAGGTCCTGACGAACAGTCTCGGCCCGAAACGTCGACAGCGCTTCTCCCTGTAGATGCTGCCTGGCCTGCTGTGTTCCACCAGCATTTTGTGTGTGTTGTTATTTGAATTTCCAGCATCTGCAGATTTCGTCATGTTTGATCAATCAGGATTGTTAGCCTTGAGACGAACCCTTAAACCTGGGGGGCCGGTGGGACACTTTTTCCGGCCTCTAAGATCCCAACTAACACTTTGGTTCTTCGAGGCACACAAGCCTCCAAACCCTATGACAAAGTTTGACCCTGGGTGCCCTCCTTCCCGTTCTCCTGTGGCCCACTCTCCTCTCCTATCAGATTCTTTCTTCTCCAGCCCTTGTCCTTCCCCACCCACCTGGATTCACCCATCACCTTCCACTCAGCCTTTTCCCCCTCCCCCTACCTTTTATTCAGGCATCTTCCTCTCACCTCCCCCCCCCCCCCCCCGCCAACTTCTCAGTCCTAATGAAGGGTCTCGGCCCAAAATGTTGACTGCTAACTCATTTTCATAAATGCTTCCTGACCTGATAAGTGCCCCCAGAGTTTTGTGTGTGTTACTTTGGATGTACAGCAACTGCAAAATTTCTTCTTTTGTGTGTGTGAACTTACAGGGAATTAGTTTATTAGCTGAGGAAATTCACCAGCAGTGAGGAGCTTTGATCCATTCCAAGTTGTTCTACAGAAACAAGTTACTCCATTAGTTCAGATCAGTATACCCTCCTCCATATCCTTGACTAACATCATTCTAAATGACTGACATCAAATCAGAACCAGATTTAATATCACTGCCATATATCATGAAACGTGCTGTTTGCGGCTGCAGTATCATGCAATACATTAAAATACTATATATTGCAAGAAGATTATATATTGATACGTAGTGCACAAAGGATGAGACACTGCCACTTCCATCTCTCTGGTCCTGTGCTGCTAATTTGCTGTTCAAGCTTCACTTCAGAGGCATCCATTTCCTGCCAGCCCCTCCTTACGCTGGACCTGAAGTTATCCGCCTGTGTCCAGCTTCACACTGCTCCTGGCTGCCCATTGTCTATACTCAGTATCTTGCGCGAAGGCTCCTGGCTGGGCTGTGCTACTAAATGGAGTGCCGTGCACTGTTCGACTCACTGCTACACAGGACAGGCCGGGTTCACTTGCCCCTGGAGCGGCAGATGTTGAGGGGTGACCTGGTAAAAGTCAGAATCTGATGTATTATCGCTGACGTATGTCACGAAAAGGTTCTTGGCTTGAAACTCTGTCTGTTTATTGCCCACAATGCGTGCTGCCCGACCTGTTGAGTCTTGTGCTTTGTGAGTGTGTTGCAGGATCTACAGAATCTCTGGTGGTTTTTACTTTGAAATGCTTTGTTTTGCAGCGGCAGTGCAGTGCAATACATACTGCCAGTAACGACTGATAAAACTAATTAGTGCAAAACGGTGTTCATTGTGCATTCAGACATCTGATGGCAGAGGGGAGGAAGCTGCTCCTGAATCACGGAGTGCAAGGCTTCAAGCTCCTGTATGTTCTCTTGATGGTGGCAATGAGCAGAGGGCATGCCCCGGGCAATGGATGCTGCATTTTTGAGGCATCGTCTTTTAAAGATGCCCTCAGTAGTGGGGAGGCTAGTGCCCATGGTGGAGCTGGCTGTATCTATAACCCTCTGCAACGTTTCCTGATATGGTACATCAGAGTCTCCATGCTAGATGGTGATGCAGTGAGAGATTAAGGGAGGCATAGATTGGATAACTAGTCAAATCATTTTGCCCCAAGGGAACACCATCAAAAACCACATTCAATAGTTTTAAGGTGTCTCTGCAGGACGCATTTTCTTGAAAACACAAGCCGGTTGATAGTTGGAATTAATTGCTGATAGCATCTGATGGTCAGAGGCATTTAGACAGATATTGAAGTAGGCACAGAAGCCTAGATTGCAGGCAGAAAGAATTGGTGCAGATGGATAAATGGGTCAGCACAAATACAATGGGCTGAAGGGCCTGTTTTGTGCAGTGGGACTAATTCTATGACATCACAGTTTTGTTTAGAGATGAAATCATTATCCTCTTTGCTCTCCAAGCCAACGTCACAGAGGCAACATTTACAATGCCTCCACGGGTCTTTCAGAAGAACCCCCAGTCGATGTAAGATGCCACAGACCTGTTTTCTTTGCTTGATGGGGAGACTGGTGACAAGACAGCAGAGCATGGCCTCTGCTCTAGCAAGGATTGGGCCTCAACCCGTGAGTTTGCCTGCTGCTGCAGTCCAGGCCCTCCCTTTAGTGCTGCCCTCCAGTGTTCAATCAGTAGAATAACAGCTTGAATTGCCCGGAGCTGTCCCATCGATATGCACGTCGCTAAGGGCCTTGGTCTATACATGAATTTTCTTGTACTGTGATGTGCGTCCCCCCACCCCTCGCCATTTTGAATGTATGTTATACACCTTGTATGTATCCATGTATGGTTTGAATGATAAATCAAATCAAGTTTAATTGACTTAAAATTCATTGTCTTAAAACGAGCACGCACACACACACACACACACTTAGCATGTCAGGCAGCAATCGCTATTTCAGGCTGAGGCACTTCATCAGGACTGAGAAAGAAAAGGATGTCAGAACATAAAAGGTTGGGGGAAGGGAAGGGAGACAAGCTCAGTGATAGATGAAGCCAGGTCGGTGTGGGGAGGGAGGGAGGATGAAGTAAGAAGCTGTGAGGTGTTAGTGGAGGGAAAGAGCTAGAGAAAAAGTAATCTGAAAGGAGAGGAGAGTGGACGATGGCAGAAAGCGAAAGAGGGGGCAACAGGGAGAGATGATAGGCAGATGTAGATGCTAGACTCAGGTACAGAATCAGAGGGACGGGGAGAAAACAAGATGACTGGGAAAGTATCGAATTAAGGAATTACCAGAAATAAATCGAGGTTAACCAGGTTATTTAGTGAGAGCAAGGGAAGTCGATGCCTGAGTTTTAGTATTCCAAAGGTACAACAATAAGGTCTCTTGCTATCTGACTATATTAACTCACTTCAATTGCATGCTGTTCAAATATATACAAGGCCACTGTATTGTTAAAAGAAAGTTTATTAAAACATTTTTGCATGCTTGTCAACACTAATAGTACAGAGTCTTGAGCATCAACTTACTCTTAGATGTAAATCCCCAGGTTCTAGAATGTCTGCTGACTGTACATGAACTGGGGACAATTTAAATATTTGTACATCAAAAGCCCACATAGATGGGTGTCACATCTCCTACTTTATTACAATAATCCTGGGAAAGAGCGAGTTCAGTCTTGTTTTCCCCATTCTAAAACTTTGCAATGAACTTGTATATTTAATTTGCTTCAAAGTACTCTGCTACAGGTTAGAACATACTAAAAACAACCAGAAATTTAACCATAGTGTACCAGCGGGGCAAGGAATACGACCAGGCACTGAGTGGCAGATGATTTCATTTCATCTGCTTCTCGATTTAAATCACATACAAGTCGTGAGACCACTAGA